>NC_056745.1:1090101744-1090111744 GCF_019279795.1 Protopterus annectens
AATTATACCAGTGTGAAGGATTGTGTCCAAACCCTAGGCTAGATCAGGATAGGCATATGCACTGCCTCACCTTCATCTAGGCTTATCACACAGAATCAATTGGCTTTGACAACATCACAGATCACCTATAGTGTGACTCAGCACATGCACCTTTTTGGCACACTTGAATAGACACTTCAACACACTCTCCACACAGCCTATGTTGCTCTAGAAGGGTATACATCAACATGCATCCATCTCAGTTGTGGTGGGACAACACCGGATGCATGCATTCAAGTATAGACATATCCTGACTCTCCTCATCTGTGATGTAGACCAACGTGTCATCATGGACCTTTTTTAAATGAGCACTAGCAATATCCCAACTGTGTACAACAGACATGTGTGAGTTGTTAATGCTGCATCATGTCTGTTGCATCTATTAGATGTCCTCAAAGAGGTCATTGAGGACATGCACGATGACAACAGTATCATCCTTATGAACTTGACAAGCCCAAGGCATTTGACACAAATCTACACTGAGAAATTCACTCAACAAAGTCAAATGTGGCCATAAACACCTATATTACCAAGTGGGGAGTCCACTGTATCACATACATGGCATCTAAATATGTAGAAATGTGAGAAGTGACCAATATATTAAGTCCAGTAATCAGGTCAGTCCATTAGAGCTGCCTGCAAGGCTCTTTCCTGTCCATTATTTAAGTCACATATGTCACAAATGAGGTATACATCCTGTGTCCAAACAGCTGTCTGAAGGACTATAGATTGTGGGTAATAATGGACTCCAACTGTGATATTAGTATAATACAGACACTATCAACACACACCAAAGATTGCTGCCACAACCATGAAGGCACTTGCAATGATACAAAAACATGGGGTGATTTGTTACTTCAGGAAAACAAACACACAGCCCAAAGACAATGTAGACATCACACCCTATAATTAGACCAGTAGGTATGTGACCTGTGCCCTGTGGTAGATAGCATGTGGAACATCTACCAACATGTGGCTAGAGTGCTGAATACTCCTTTGTATGTAACACAACTACTGAGTATGTGAAGCACATCCACATTACAGGCCATAATACCTCCACAGTTCACAGTCTTCATCACACCAATAACTGAGTACAATGCACCTGTCTTCATGTAGCTCCCTACACATCTTCCAATGATGTGTTACTGAAGTGTACCACCTTGGCCAAAGTGAGCTGTCACGCATCTTATTGTCTATACATAGGTATTCTTTTTGTGTCAAAAACATTATTGTCTGATGATGCGGAACTCCCATCAAGTTACTACACCAGATACATGTGTGATACCTGGTCCAGTGATGCACACAGTATATACATAGCTGTATGACAACAGTGATGGCATGGGTAACATTCGTGACTGTGTGGATTGTGATATATATACATAGATAATTGTGCAGTCTGTATTGTACCATACTGATATGTGGTTGGTGTTGTTGCTGCCACAGTCTTCCATTGATATGCCCTCATCTGCTGTACATTAGGTTGTTTCACCTGTCCTCTTTCCCTGTGTTAATTCCTACAATTCATCTATGTGTCCCTATTTAATACACACATTTCTCCTGAGTGTTTATTTTACACGGCAGTCCATGTACCCTTACAGATCATTTACACAGCTTTGGTACAGAATGGTTGGAGTGGGATTTCACAGTACTCTTCAATGTATACACTGCCCTGTACTGTGTCTGGACCAAACAAATTACCATATAATTGCAGGTGATTTCAATCAAGCTGACTTAAAATCAGTCTTAGCCCATTACCATTGACATGTGAACTTTTCAACAAAAGGGAAGAACACTCTGGATAGGTGTAGACAAACATAAAACTGCCCTACAAAGCAGTACCTTATCTATATCTGGGGAACTCAGGCTGTCTAGCCATTATGCTGCTTCCTGCATACACACCACTGCTGAAAAGGTGCAAACCTACAACCAAACAAATAAGAATATGGCCTAAAGCAGCAATTTTGGCTCTACATGACTGATTTGGATGTACAGAGTGGTCAGTGTTTAGAGATGCAGCTGTAAAGAACCACCATATTCATATGTTCATAGGTTCATAGGGAGGTACTAGGCTCTCGGCCCTAGGGCCTATACTAGCCTAGCCATAACAATTCCCTGGTTATTTCTTCCCACAATATTTACTTCCCTGGACCCCTGTCTAGCAGGGCGATTGATGTGATCCTTGGGGTGAATTTCCTATCTCCCATCCAATCATCAAGGTTCCTTTAGAAGAGGGCCAAAGAGGCGCTCTGCTTGACATGTATGGGCAGTCTATTCCAGAGTATGCGAAGTCTCCAGATCAGGAACCTATCCCTCCAGCATGTTTTGTTCATTGTGATGACAAGATTTAGATCCCTGGAGCGTATGGCTCTGAGGGATTGGAATTTCTTTAAGTGTAGCATGTCCAACAGCTCTGTGTTTGATATGCCCTTGTATGTTAAGCAGAGATAACCTCTGAGTAGACGGTATAGCTAGAGTTTTTTTAGACAGCCAGCATAAGGCAGCTGCTTTAGGCCTGTGATTCTTTTAGTGAGGTCTTTCTGCGGCCTTTCCAGTTGTTGCAGATATCTCGAGAGGTACATATCAAACGGGGTGTTGTATTCTATAATGGGTCTAATGAGGGATGAGTACAATGGGACAATGACCTCCTTTTTTCTGGATGAAAAGCTCTTAGTCATGAGGTGGCCACATAGAAGGATTTCCTGACTGTTGTGGTGATGTGGTTATCAAAGGTGAGACCACTGTCTACCTGTCTCCCTAAGTCTCTTATCACACTTTCGATATTTGGTGTAATGCCACCTATGTGGTAATTCACGGGTACATTGTTTTTCCTAAAGGGGAATAACTATACATTTCTTGGCATTGAGCTTGAGCCCAAGGCTCTGTACCAAGCATCTGTTTCTGTAAGGCCTTTTTGCAGAATATCCACATCATTTGGGGATTCAATAATGGCTCCCAGTTTGCAGTCATCTGCAAACTTTGTTAGCCAGAGTCCCCTAGTGTTGGCCTGTACTTCAGAGAAGTAGATGCCAAACAAGAGTGGTCCCTGGACTGAACCCTGAGGTACTCCACTTGTCACTTGTCTGGAGCTGGATTTGGAGTCGGCTACATTTACAGTGTGGGTTCTGTCAGTAAGCCAATTGGCAACCCATCAAGTGATGTAGGGATTAATGCCCAGCTTAGTAAGTTTTTCTATGATTCCAGAATGGGGGATGGTGTCAAAGGCCTTGGCAAGGTCCAGATAGGCTGTGTGGACCGCCTTACCCTCGTCCATGGTTCTGGAGACTGATTTGAAGAAGTCAATCAGGTTCAGGAGACAAGATCGGCCCTTCACAAACCCAAACTGGGTGAGGTCCAGTATTTGAAGGTTGCCAATGTCTTTGTTTATAAGTTCCATGATAATACGTTCAATGGCCTTGCAAATCAGGCTTGTCAGACTGATGGGGCGGTAGTTCCTGGGATACAAGGTGGATCCCCCCTTGTGGAGTGGGATAACTGCAGCTGTGCGCCACTCAATGGGCACAAAGCCTGAGGTGAGGCTATGATTAAACATGACACTTAGGTGAGGTGCCAGTTAATTTTGTAGCTCATGTAGTACACAGCCCAGGATGTTGTATGGTCCCATGGATTCTGTATTCTTAGCTTTGGAGAGTGCATTTTTTACCTGTGTGGTTGTGATTACCGGAATCTGGCAATCTTTCAGTATTGAGATGGGCCCTTTAGGGGGTGAAAAGGGGTGAAGCTGACACTGAATCAATCTGCCAGGATATTGGCAATATCCTTGGAATTGGTATATGTAATGCCATGCTGTTGTAGCTCAGAGCAGATCTGAGCACTGCCATTTAGATTCTTGACATAACTATAGAATGCTTGTGGTTGTCTTTGGAATCTTTGGCAATTTTATTTTCGTAACTAGCTTTGGAGGATTTTATGAGGGATCTCAGCTTCTTACTGAGACTGGTAAGGGAGTTTTTTGCATTCTGTGATTTTCCTCTTTTCTGCAACAGTTTCTTTCTTCTGTTGTAAAGTTTGTTTATGGCAGGGAACCACCAGATTAGCTTCCTTTTTTTGGAGGAGAGCATCTTGGTTCTATTCGGGATGGCACGATTCATGCATGAGTGGATTTGCTAATACAGTGCCTTAGCGTAGGATTCAGCAGTCGAACTTTCAGTTCTCCACTGCAAGGGTGTCATGAAGTTTGTCACTTCTGACTTGAGTAGCAAGAAGTTGGCTTTGGATAATTTTTTTACAGAGGTTTCCTTACTGTGGATGGGGGTGGAATGTGGATGTCAAGGGTGATTAGCTTATGATCAGACCTGACCAACGAGGGGGTGAAGATAGGTGTGGGGCATTGATTTCTCATGTTGGTAATGACCAGATCAAGGATATTGGAGCCCCAGGTGGGACTATGATTAGTTGATCCAGGGCGTTGGAATTTATGAATTCCAAGAACTATTGGGCAAAGGTGTTGGTACATTAGTACTTTTCCAAGTTAATGGCAGGGTAGTTGAAATCACCCAGTATTAGGGTGTTTGGTTGTATCTTTATATTTTCCAGCATGTTTAGAAAGGTGTAGTGAGAATCTTGGGGTATGGTGGAGGATCTGTAGCAAGCTACAATTTGGATTGCAGTCTTACCTAGTGTTGCACCTGGAGAATTTCAGATGCATTGTGTTGGGCAACTAGCCTGGTGGTAGAAATATCTTTGGTGAATATGGACACTCCTCCACCTTTAGTGTTTCAGTCCTGGTTTGCTGACTGAAAAGTGTGCTAAGAGTTATAGCCTGGTATTGCAGGGGTGGTCTCTGGAGCCTTGAATCAGGTCTTAATTACTGCACAGATATCGATGTTCTCCATTTTCAGGAGTCCCTCGAGAGAGTGCATTTTGAGGTTTAGACTTCTAGCATTAAGTAGCATTACCTCCAGATTTTACATGCTTGTACCTGTTGTTGTGGTGGTTTTGTCCTTTGAACCTTGCCTAAAAAAGGCACTATAGGGGTGGCAAGAGCCTTAGCCAGTAGCCTGAATCCTGGAGGCAACGGGTGCAGACCATCTCTGGCAAAGCATAGTGGTCTGTTGATCATGACGTCCCAGGCAGACAGATACTGGATCCCCTTTGAATGACACCAGAAGTTTAGCCAATTGTTGAAGTCAATCATTTTGTCCTTATACTGTGGTATCATTCTGGGTAAAGGCAGGATGCTACTCAGGACTACAGTCATACCTTCCTGGGCCACATTATCCGAGATCTCTTCCATGTCTCTTTTCATGTAGTCCAGGGAGGTACATCTCAAGTCATTCAGTTCAACATGGACAATGACAGAGTCATATTTGTACGTGTTGTGGAGTGACTTGAGTGCATGTGTTAGGTGGCGGATCCTGGCACCCAACAGGCAGCTGACTGTAATTTTCTCCTTGTTCAACCTGGTGAGTGGGACTTGACCTGGAGGAGTATACAGAATCTGTAATGACCTATATTTCAAAATGTGTTGATGATGTAACAGTCATCAAATGTCTCACCATGAATGCTAATCAGAAACCCTGACTATCTGGTGAAATATATGAGCCCCTAAAGGCACAAAATGCTGCATTTAAATCAAAAGACAAGAATCCCCTAAGAAAGGACATAGCAAATCTAAGTAGAGATATAAAGGAGGCCAAGAGAACCTATGGACCTAAAATTCAGGGGCACTTCTCTGACCAAAAGGACTCAATACATCTCTGTCAAGGCATATAAGCCATAACCAACTACAGGTCTGCATCCTCCCCATGGGATAACAGTGCAGAATTTCTGAAAAAACTAAACAACTACTTCGGCAGATTTGATATGGACAACAACATTGTGACAAATAAGCATGCTGTCGAACAGGGTGAGGAGGTGCTTTGTGTAAGGACATCTGATGTTCTGAAGACCCTGAGGTGAGTAAACCCCAGAAAAGCAGCTTGCCCTGATAATATTATGGGAAGGGTTCTAAGAGACTGTGCTAGCCAACTGTCTGCTATACTAACAGATATATTCAACACATCCCTACAACTAGCCATTGTACCCATTTGTTTCAAAAATATGACAATCATTCCCTTACCCAAGAAATCCCAAATGACAAGTCTAAATGATTACTGGCCAGTTGCTCTTACATCAACAGTAATGAAGTGTTTTGAACAGCTGATCAAGAACCATATCTCTTTAAGCCTACCTACAGCACTGGATGCATTACAGTTTGCTTATAGATCTAACTGCTGCACGGCTGATGCAATAGCTGTTGCACTTCATGAATCCTTGGCTCATCTAGAGAACTTGAATTGCTATGTCAGAATGCTGTTCATTGATTTTATTTCTGCCTTTAACACTGCCACCCCCCCAGAATCTGATATCGAAGCCGATCCAGCTGGGCATGAACACCCCCATATCTAACTGGATACTGGACTTTCTCATTAACAGACCCCAAAAGGTATGTGTGGGAATTAACAGTTCAATCAGTATAACATTAAGCATGGGTGTCCCTCAGGGTTGTGTCCTGAGTCCTGTGCTGTTCACATTGTTGATGCATGACTGCACGGCCAAGCATGAATCCAGCAAAATCATCAAGTTCACGGATGATACCACTGTCATAGGTCTTGTCAGAAATGGTGAGGAAACAGCCTACAGGGATGAAGTGGAGCATCTGATATGGTGGTGCAACAGCAACAATCTGGCCTTAAATGTAAGCAAGACCAAAAAATTAAGAGTGAACTTCAGGAGGAATCAGGAGATACATCAACATCTGGAAATTAAAGGGTGGTAGTTGAAAGAGTCAAAAGCACCACGTTCCTGGGGGTGCACATTTCAGATAACCTATCCTGGTTGATTCATATTAGCCACACAGTGAAGAAGGCACAACAACATCTGCACATCATACAAAAATTGAGGAAAACAAACTTGTCGCAGTCCATCCTCAAAGCCTTTTACAGGGGGGCCATCGAGAGAATCCTCTCAAATAACATCATAGTTTGATATGGTAACTGCAAAGCATCTGAGCACAAGGCTGTCATGAGGGTAGTTAGAACAGTGGAAAAAGTCATTGGTTTCTCACTCCCATCCATGGATGATCTGCACAAGACTTGGTGTGTGGGAAGGGCTATGATGATAATCAACAATCCCACTCATCCTGCCCATGGCATGTACTTTCCCCTTTCTTCGGGCAGGCAGTATCGCAGCTTACACTGCAAAACATCTATACTGAACAGGAGCTTCTTCCCTCTATCCACAAGGCTGCTCAACTTGAATGCCAGGCATGACAGTGAAGAATCAGATCAACATGCACTTGCTGCAAAGTATCATCTATAGTAATCACTCTGGCAAATTGCTTCAATAACTGGTACAGATAGCTTGATTTCTTATGCTATTACCATGTTTTTCTGTAAATAAGACCTAACCAGAGAATAAGGCCCAACATAGTTTTCCCGGGTGGACATGATATAAGTCCTACCTCAAAAATAAGCCCCAGGTAAGATCGTCAACAACACATGATGGACGTGTTCAATTATAACATAATCATATTATTGACACCTGTTGACTGAGGTTATCGTACTCTGCTCACCCTTTTCAGACCATTTGGACACCCAACTTCTTCTCTTTGCAGAAAGTCATAAGATTCTTTTCCCAGGAGTCCTCCACAATTCTTCCTGTAACCCTAATCCTCACTCACACTTCATGGTTGAGATCCTTGGCCCATAGTACAGACAACGCATGTAAAATGTGCGCACTTGATAACGAATGGGTGTGGTTGTGTCTTCTTAAGCATCATCATTTTGTGTTGCCACTCCTGTCTTGTAAGTCTTCAATTAACCCCCCCAGACAAGATGAGTGCAAAAAGAAAGAGCTATTCCATTGAGTACAAGAAAGGAATCATGGAGGACTCCCAGGGAAAGAATCTGATGGCTTTCTGCAAAGAGAAGAATTTGGATCTCTGAATGGTCTGAAAATGGTGAGCAGCGTACGATAACCTCAGTCAACAGACCAACGAGGGGAATGCTAAGAAGTGCAAATGTGGATCAGGTTGGCAACCATTATTTCCTGAGCCAGAAGACATCATCTGTGAATGGATTGCTAACAAGAGAGCAAAGGCTTTGGTTGTGTGCAGGGCTGATATTCGAGCATTTGCCCTTGCAATGGCACTATGGTTAGAAATATCCCCAGAAGAATTCAAAGCATCACAACATTGGCTGGATGGCTTCCTTCAGTGATATGAACTGTCTCTAAGAAGATTGACAACATTGTTCAAGCTGGAAGATACTGAAGTTATTAAACATGCACTTGCATTCAAGTCCTTTGTTGATGG
Source organism: Protopterus annectens (assembly GCF_019279795.1). NCBI lineage: Eukaryota > Metazoa > Chordata > Ceratodontiformes > Protopteridae > Protopterus > Protopterus annectens. Next base: position 1,090,110,098 of record NC_056745.1, read on the forward strand.
CATTGACATTTCTAAATACCAACTCTCCAACATGATTGCTATGGATGAAGCTGCAGTGTTTATGGGCCAAGGATCTCAAACAACAATTGATCAGAGGGGTGCCTCATCAATCTACATTCCCTCCACTGGTTACGAAAGTGCACGTGTTACCTGTATTTTGTCAGTTCATCTAGATGGAAAGAAAACCTCACCTCTAATCATTAGTAAGGGCAAGAAATATAAGATTGAACATGTTTCAGGCATTTACATTCTTGAAATGGAAAAAGCCTGGTGCACACAAACAGTTATTAGGAAGTGGGTCGATGTAATGCTGCCACTTGTTTTGCGAGGTCGTGAAAGAGGTCTGCTAGACTGGGATTCAGCCAGAACTCACCGTGCTAAAGACATAAAGAACTTCCTTGCACAGAGAAGAATAGATCAAATAATGATTCCTGCATGAATGACTGCCTTTCTCCAGACTCTTGATATTGCTATAAACAAGCCAGTCAAGGACCATTTGTGCATGGAGCTCAATAACTACATTGAAAACAGAATGGAGAGAAATCAGTGTGGAAACTTTGTAAAGCCTAGCCTGCAAGAGGTTGTGACTTGAGTGAAGAATTCAAGGGATAAAATCACTGACATCTGTGTTGCCAATGCACTATGAGTAGGCTACATGGACAAGCAGTGCTCATTTAAAGAGATCTCTATTGCTAGGCATGACAGATTGGAGCCAATGGTTTGACAGGAAATGGAGTTGCAAGAAATTCAGGCCAGAATTCAGGGGTTGGCGACTTAAGAAAATGTTCCAGAAGAAGATGACATGACTGTATTTGAATAACTTTTCTGTTAGAGAGGCAACAGAATGGATTGCTTCTGGTTTCAGCTGCCAGCAAGCTCTTGTCAGTTTTTAACTTTATTGTGTTAAGGTAATGTTTCATTATCAAGGGGTAATTACAAAGTAAGGCCACTAGTTCCCAGATTTCATTTTTATGACTTTCCATCGTTCTTCCCTTATGGTTTGGGTAAGGAAAAAAGAAAGCAATACCACTCAAAAAGTAGCAGTTATTCACCCGTTTTATTCCCCTCCTCCAATACACATGTATTGAGATTTTTCTGCACTTTCTGTTAAGCATGAAATATTGTACTGTGAAAGTCAAGGTGTAGATATTCTGAAGTTGAAATGTTTGTTGCACTGTTTATGTAGAATTTTCACACAGCTATTAACTCATTACCTAGAACTGTTGCCTAATAACAGAAAAGTACCAAATAAATGTCAGTTTGTGTATGTGAATAAATGTTGATTTGTGTACATTAATAAATGCTGATTTTTGTACATGAATAAATGTCGATTTGTATACATGAATAAATGTCAATTTTTGTACATGAATAAATGAATAAATGTAGATTGTTGTACAGGGGGGTAAGTAAGGCATCCCCTGATAATAAGTCTTAATGCGTATTTCGGCAGGGGAAAAAGTAAAAGATCTGGTCTTATTTTCGGGGAAATATGGTACTTTCTGAATGTGCAATAGTCAGGAGTGAGTCACCACTCTGTACATGTACAACATGAACATCAGAATATATCATACTACAGTTGATAAAGTGCAATATACTAAGCAATCACAATGTAAAGTCATTCCCCCAGATTTTCTAATCTTCCATGTA
>NC_056745.1:1090116744-1090199244 GCF_019279795.1 Protopterus annectens
AGAATAATGAAAGATGGTGCACACCATGGGGGTGTGTGGCGTGCTTCATGCACAGAATGTCACACATGGTGCGTCCATTCCGAGGAACCAGGAGATGAGGATGGCCAGGTGTGTGAGCAAACTGCTGCTTCTCCAACCGCTGGCAGGATGCTACCAGTGGGAGAAACAGTGTAGACCAGCTAAGCTTATTCTTGACACAACAACAGGTCTGTCCCTGACGGGACGAACCAAAAGTTGTGGGTCACATCAATGTCTCCACCAGTATTGGAGAAGGATCAAGGGAAGGCTCATATGTTCGTGGACTAAACAGATGAAGAGCCTGCAGAAGTTTGGGACAAGACAGTATACTGGAGGAGTACCAAAACGTGCAGAGAGGGAAATGTGTGGAAATGTGGTATAGCTGGGCTAGCAACTAGAGAATGGATGGATGCTGTGTACGTGGAGCTTGGGGGCTGGGGGAAGGGAACATGGGTATGACATTATGGTAGAAATATGCAAATGAAATAGAACAGCGATAGTGCAGTGGGCAGAGCATCCTCCTAAAGAGCATGCATTCCCGGTTCAAGTCCCACTGCAGCACATTCTATTTTCCATGTGAAATCTGTATATCAACATTGTTTTGCAGTATAACCTACTAAATAACATTTAAATGTGAACTAGAGTACTGCATTAAATACACATGTGAAGTGTCAGTGTCATAATGAATAAGGCACTAGTAAGCAGGTGTAAGCACAAATAAGCAGTAGTATGCATAGATAAGCAGTAGTAAGCATGTTTAAGTGTGTTTGCATGGGGGTAAGCATTGCCTACACAGATTAAGCAAAGTAGAAGCTAACTGAGTGTAAGAATCTGCACCCGGAGGTTAGCATTGCTTACCTCTGTGCAAACCCATGCACACCCACTTACAACTGCTCAAAAGTCCCTTAATCACTCTGTATCCAATGGCCGGTGTTCTGCCCAGCAACAAAATATATAGCCTCTGTAAGGCCCAAACCCAGGACCTTACACAAAGTGATTTACCAGTAAGCCATGGCAGATGTACATAACCCTGTTGTTTTCACAAACATATCCTCCAGCACAATCAGTCAACAGTACAGGAAATGCAGTAATATCATACCACATAACCGCTTAATGCAAGAATTCCAGACAAAGTGTGCCAAAATGTGGGTACAAATAGGATATCTATCAAATACTGCTCTAATACACTTAAAATGTTGCTAGTTACACAGTTATATGTACTAGAACACATATTTTGAAGGAGATGACGTCTGAAACAAAAACGTGTTGGCATGAGTGACTGACTTCAATCCTAAGATCATCCATGTCAATTGCCAAGAGAATGAGGTACAGGCCAAAAATATAAGCCGAACATACATGGACATATGGACAGATATATATCTGTAAATGTAGACAGATAGACAGCTATAGGTATATATATATATGTATGACTCACAAATAATCATATAACATCAATTGTACATAGATAGATAATTATGTTCATTGTATATATATATATATATATATATATATATATATATATATATATATATATAGGTTCATAGGTAGGTACTAGGCTATCTGCCCGAAAGCATTTATAAGCCTAGCCAGAATGTGTTGGCTTTCGCCGCCCCCTTAGATTACTTCCCTGTGCCTCTGTCCAGCAGAGCCATTGAAGTGATCCCTGGGGTAAACTTTCTGTTTCCCATCCACTCGTCAAGGTTTCTCTTGAAGAGGGTAAGCGTAGAGCTCTTCCTAATGTAAATTGGAATCTTGTTCCAGAGCATGGGACATCTCTGGGACAGGAATCTATCCCTCCAGCACGTCCTATTTATTGTTGTGGTGAGGTTTAAATCCCTGGAGTGTGTGGCTCGATGGGATATGGTTTTCTTTAGGTGGAGCATGTCCATCAATTCTGGGTTAGACATGGCCTTGTATGTCAGGCAGAGATCACCTCTGAGTAGGCAGTATGCAACCGAGTACAGCTGGAGTTTCTTCAGTCGAGCTGCATATGGCATCTGCTTGAGGCCAATGATCCTCTTGGTGAGGTACTTCTGTGGTCTTTCCAGTTGTTGCAGGTGTCTTGTAAGGTACATCCCAAATGGGGCATTATACTTTATGATGGGTCTGATGAGTGATGCATAGAGGGGCCCAATGACCTCTTACAATCTGGTTGCAAACCCTTTTGTGATTAGGTGGGCCACATAGAAGGATTTTCTAACCACTTTGGCAATGTGATTATCAAAGGAGAGGTTACTATCTACTTGGGTCCCCAGATCCCTTATTATGTCTTCCATATTTAGGGGGCTACCACCTATGTGGTAGTTTGTGGGTACATTGATTTTTCCAAAGGGGATGACTATGCACTTTTTGGCATTTAGCTTGAGCCCATGATTTTGACACCAGGTATCTGTCTCAGTGAGACCCTTTTGGAGGATGTCTGTGTCAGCTGGAGAGTCAATTATAGCCCCTAGTTTGCAGTCGTCTGCAAACGTGGTCAGCCATAGTCCTCCTGTGCTTGCTTGTACCTCTGAGAAGTATATGCCAAACAGGAGGGGTCCTAGGACTGAGCCCTGGGGAATGCCAGTTGTAACCGGTTTAGAGTCAGACCTAGCTCCCACAACAGTTACCATGTGGGCTCTGTCCGTGAGCCAGTTGGCAACCAATCTCGTGATGTAGGGGTTTATGTTCAGGCTGGTGAGCTTGTCTATAATACCTGAGTGGGGAATGGTGTTGAAGGCCTTTGCAAGGTCAAGGTAGGCTGTGTGGTCCACCTTTCCCTCATCTATAGCCTTGATAACTGTCTCAAAGAAGTCCACCAGGTTTAGGAGGCATGATCTGCCCTTAACAAAGCCGAACTGGGCAGGGTCCTGTGTTTGGAGGTTTTCAATGTCTCTGTTAATGAGATCCATGGTGATGCACTCCAAAGCTTTGCAGACCAAGCTAGTCAGGCTTATAGGGCGATAGTTCCCAGGGTCCGTTGTGGCTCCACCTTTGTGGAGTGAAATAACCGTTGCTGTGCACCACTCTGTGGGCATGTAGCCTGTGGAGAGGCTGAGTTTAAACAGTGTGTTTAGGTGAGGGGTTAGTTCATCTTTGAGCTTGTGTAGGATGCAGCCGGGGACACCGTCCAGTCCCATTGATGCTGTGTTTTTGGCTTTGGAGAGGGCTGTTTTAACTTGAGTGACTGTGATTTCAGGGGCACTACATTCTGTTGGTATAGTTATGGGCCCTTTTGGGGGTGAGAGGGAGGTGAAGTTTGCACTGAACCTGTCTGTCAGGATGCTGGCTATATCGGTCGGTTCAGTGTATTTTGTACCATTCTGCATTAACTCCGAGCAGATCTGAAAATTGCCACTTAGATTCTTGACATAGTTAAAGAATGCCTTGTGGTTATCTTTGGAGTCCATGGCAATTTTTCTTTTGAAGCTAGCCTTGGATGATTTTATGAGGGAACATAGTTTCAAGCTGATACTGATCAGGGATGCCTTCCTTTCATGGGATTTTACTCTTTTCTGTACTAGTTTCCTCCTTCTATTGTATAGCTGTTTATGGCAGGGATCCACCAGACTGGTTTCCTTTTCTTGGAGGAGTGAGTCACGGTTTTGTTTGAGATAGCATGACCCAGGCATTCTTGTAGGTGCCCGTAGAGTGCTTTAGTAATGGATTTTGCAGCTTGGACAGCGTTATCCTTTAGCATGGGGGCTTTGACACCTCCCACCTCAGTCTTAAGTAATGTGAAGTTTGCTTTAGAAAAGGTTTTCACTGTGGTTTCTTTGACCGGGGATGATGGCAGAATGTGGATATCCAGAGTGATTTGTTTATGGTCAGATCTAACCAGCGAGGGATTGACCTCCGGTGTGGAACACCAGTCGCCCATACTGGTGATGACCAGGTCCAATATGTTGTCATCTCTGGTGGGGGTGTTGACCAGTTAATCCAGGGCATTTGAGTTTATAAATTCTAGGAAATTTTGGGCAAGGGAGTTTGTACTTGAGTAATTCTCCCAGTTAATATTTGGGTAATTGAAATCACCCAATATCAGGGTGTTTGGTAGGACCTTTATGTTTCCCAGTGATTCCAGAAATGCAGAGTGGGGGTCCTGGGACATGGTGGGTGATCTGTAACAAGCTATAATTTGAATAGCAGTTTTTCCCATTGTTAGTTGCACATGGATGATCTCTGAAGCATTGTGCTGTGCCACTAACCTAGAGATGTGGGTATCCTTGATGAATATGGATACTCCCCTGCCTTTTGTATTTCGGTCCGGGTTTTGTGGCCAAAATGTATGGTATGAGTTGTAGCCTGGTAGTGCTGGAGTGCTCTCTGGAGCTTTAAACCAGGTTTCTGTTACTGCACATATATTGATTTTCTCCATACTGAGGAGTGCCTCGAGTGCATGCATTTTGAGGTTTAGACTTCTGGCATTGAGTAGCATTACCCTCAGTTTTTTGTTACTTGTGCTATTTACGGCGGTGGAGTTGTCTTTTCAGTCTTGCCTAAAAAAGGCTCTATGGGGGTGGAAAGAGCCTTGGCCACTGTTCAAAAGCCTAAGGGTGACAGGTGCAAGCCATCTCTAGCGAAGCAGCGTGGCTTGTCGAGCATGTCATCCCAGGCTGACAGACACTGGATCCCCTTTGAATGACACCAGAAGCTTAGCCAATTGTTGAAATTGATAATTATTTCTCTGTACCATGGCATCATTCTTGGTGAGGGCAGGATGCTACTCAGGGCCAGGTTCATACCGGCCTGGGCTACATGATCAGAGAGCTTCTCCATGTTTCTTTTCATGTAGTCCAGGGAGGTAGAGCTCAGGTCATTCACACCAACATGGACAATGACAAAGTCATATTTGTACTTGTTCTGGAGTGACCTGAGTGCTTGTATTATGTGGCGGATCCTGGCACCTGACAGGCAGCTAGCAGTAACCTTCTCCTTGTTCAGCCTAGTGAGTGGGACGTCAATGTGCCTGACTATAGAGTCACCTATTACTAATGTGTTAGGTATGTTATTTTGCATTAAGGGCTATGATTGTTTGGCACACTGGTTTTGTGAAGTATGTGTTTCATGGTTTGTGTTGGGGGGGTGGAGGTAGCTTGGATATCTACTTTGGAGGTCTTTTTTGCTTCTGCAGATTTTTATTTAGAGTCTCTGAGTATGTTTTCGTGTATATATGTGTGTTTTTGCAGGTGCTGGTTTCATAGGTCTATGTGAGACTGGTGGTATGATGCAAGTAATTCCCTTCTCCTCTTGACTGCCTGGTCCAGTCTTGGGTTGAGAGAGCTTAGCCTCCAGTTTGGCTGTATAATTGCATCTCTCGCATGTTTTAGTGTTTGGTGGGAGGAGCAGAGGGTTGTTTGTGTACATGAGGCAATTGTAACATTGCCTCAAAATGCCCAGATTCACCAGTTGGACCAGAGAGTACACTTGAAACTGCCCGTTGGACATGCCTGGATAGGTGCAGTGAATTGTTTTACTGATTGACTGGTAAGGTTGAATAGAGATCCTTGTCCTTCTCTGCAGTATGGGGGGGGGGGTCTAGTGCCAAGGTTTATTAGCACTTGCTATGAGCTTTGAACAAGTGCCGGTATGAGAAGTGAATGGTTTGAGTGCTTAATATTAACGTTTGTCTAGTTCCAAGAGAAAAATTGAAGAGTAGACTTTGTGGAGCCGGGAATAGTTATACCCTAGCTAACCGGCGTGCAAAACTGAGCAAATGCGGGTTTTATAGCAGGGAAATTAAAGAGATAGAAATTAGCCTAAAATGGCCAATAAACTTCTAATTTCTGGGCTGAAACCACTCCTCCAGAGACAGATAGGCTGCTCAAAGCTCCCTCTCTCACAGTGAACAGAGAAACTTCCTTCTAATCAGGTAAGGTATGGGCAAACAGAGAAACTTGTAACACAGCCCTGAATTCAGTACTAACCTGAAAACTGGACTATACTAGCTTAGAAAGGCAGGAAACGGGTATATTTTGGGGTTTTTTTTGTGTTTTTCAGAACATAAAGCAGATACAATCAAAAAACACTATAAATGCACAGAAATGGCTATCACACTCGAGTGTGTAGTCTACAACAGTTAAACAGGTAATTTAAACACAAAAATGACTTTGTTAAAATGCAGGCAGTAAAATAAGTACAATATGTAGCTGAAGCAAGCTTTTTAAATCACAGAAACTCTAGAAAATTGGTGTTTTAGGTGGAATTAGCTAAAGGCAGCAAGAAAATGCAGAAAAAATTATACTTAATCACTCCAAAGTCTCTCTTTTGTCTCTCTGCTGCTGTACAACTCTGCAGGGCACCAGGCAGGAGCTTGCTGAGCTGTATACTAGCAAAAAAATCTTGCAAATGCGGGTTTTATAGCAGGGAAATGAAAGAGAAATTAGCCCAAAATGACCAATAAACTACTAATTTCTGGGCTGAAACCACTCCTCCAGGGACAAATAGGCTGCTCAAAGCTCCCTCTCTCACAGTGAAAGAGAAACTTCCTTCTATCCAAGTAAGGTTTAGGCAAACACAGAAACTTGTAACACAGCCCTGAATTCAGCATTAACCTGAAACCTGGACTATACTAGTTTAGAAAGGCGGGAAAATAAGTATTTTTTTGGGTTTTTTTTCATAAAATAAAGCAGATACAATCAAAAAAACACTGTAAATGCACAGAAATGGCTATCGCACTTCAGTGTGTAGCCTACAACAGTTAAACAGGTAATTTAAACACAAAAATGTCTTTGTTAAAGTGCAGGCAGTAAATTAAGTACAATATGTAGCTGAAACAAGCTTTTTAAATCACAGAAACTCTAGAAAATTGGCGCTGTAGGCGGAATTAGCTAAAGGCAGCAAGAAAATGCAGAAAAATGATAATCACTCCAAAGTCTCTCTTTTGTCTCTCTGCTGCTGTAGAACTATGCAGGGCATCAGGCAGGAGCTTGCTGGGCTGTATATTAGCACAAAAACCTTGCAAATGTGGGTTTTATAGCAGGGAAATGAAAGAGATAGAAATTAGCCCAAAATGGCCAATAAATTACTAATTTCTGGGCTGAAACCCCTCCTCCAGGGACAGATAGGCTGCTCAAAGTTCCCTCTCTCACAGTGAAAAGAAAAACTTCCTTCTATCCAAGTAAGCTATGGGTAAACACAGAAACTTGTAACACAGCCCTGAATTCAGCACTAACCTGAAACCTGGACTATACTAGCTTAGAAAGGTGGGAAAACAAGTATTTTTTTTTGTTTGTTCTTTTTTTTCAGAAAATAAAGCAGATACAATAAAAAAAAAAACACTTTAAATGCACAGAAATAGCTATCACACTTGAGTGTGTAGCCTACAACAGTTAAACAAGTAATTCAAACACAAAAACGACTTTGTTAAAGTACAGGCAGCAAAATAAGTACAATATGTAGCTGAAATAAGCTTTTTAAATAACAGAAACTCTAGAAAATTGGCGTTTTAGGCAGAATTAGCTAAAGGTATCAAGAAAATGCATAAAAATGATACTTAATCACTCCAAAGTCTCTCTTTTGTCTCTCGAGATTGCTAAGCTGTATATATATATATATATATATATATATATATATATATATATATATATATATATATATATATATATATATATATATATATATATATATATATATATATATATATATATATGGAGGTTTCACATATATAATTATGCATATACATATATATATATATATATATATATATATATATATGTATACAGATAGAAATGTGCATAGAGTTTCCACATGGGAACAAAATCCTGAACCAGTCATTACAGCATAACAGACCATAAGCACTGTTAATGGGGGTGGGGGCTCAAATGAGGGACACCTGGTAATTAGTGCTATGTTACCCCCAGCCCTAACGGATATGCTAGGCAATCCAATATCCACCACATGCAGTACTTTACTTCAGGACTCTCCACAACACAGCTACAATGCTTTAACAGCAATCCAATTCACCTGTACATGTCAGGGCAATATCTGTAACATATCATGCTGTAAATTCATTCTACCGTGGGGAATGTACAACGTGGAAGGGTACACATTACAACGGTACAGATATGCACACACATCTATACATTGACAAATATGTTCAGGTATATATATATATATATATATATATATATATATATATATATATATGTATATATATTTATATATAAGGTATATAAGATATATGAGATGTATATATAGGTACATACACATATACACAGACAAAATGTATTAGTAACAATACATATGTAGAAGTAGTGTGGAAGTACTGGGTGCAAAGTATATCCCTCAGCCACAAGCCCTGTAACTGCTACCTGTGACATGTAGTGTGGCAACCATTCCCACAAATGAGAATACTTACATTAAACATATACCCACTCACAATTCAAAGGACATGACATGACACACAGGTATGCATACACAGAAAACCGTTATTTGTGTGCTATGCAATAATGTATGCCATTACTTACAGCACATAGAATTTGAAATATTTAATCAGTGATGAATGCAAGGCCACCACAAAACAGTAGATGCCAGCAATGTGGATATATAATATACTATGCTGTCCAGAGCAAGGCCTTCAATTAGTACAACAATAGACAAAGGATTTGCCTTCAAGATAAGTAACAATCAACAATTACAGATGTAGTTCAGCAGCCTCCAATTACACCCTGTAGTCAAGCCCTAGGGGGAAATGTATTAGTTGTGGTTATGTTACTGTATCTGTCACATGTATGGACCATGACCAACAAATTTTGTGGGAGTCCACAATATGACTGGGATGATAGCAGGAATGTTAGCAGTAAATAATGATAGGCCATTACCTAACACCCCCTAACTGTATCACATCAGGACAAAGCCTGCCATATATGTGGAGGACAGAGGCAGGAACACAGGGCCATACTTGGAATATTGCTCTTACACACCCTGGAAATTGCTGGTGTTACAGGATTTGTTGCAACATACCCTTATGCAGGAATAAGACATCAGAAATACAAATGGATGTAGCCATGTACTGATGGCACACAACAGACAGATTGCCGGTGATATATCTAGGACAAGACCTGTGTGATGCACAGACAAAACTAAACAGACAATCCACTGGCCATCATGTGGATAGGCCCACAGTTGAGAGTTATGCAGACAGACTGCATTCTATCCTAAATTACTATGTACATGCAAACACTGAAAGACCAGCACTATACAATGCACATAACAACACTACTCACCCTGTCTGTAGGTCTGGAACCTCATACAAATGTGTAGTTGGCCTGTGTCTGCAAGTCCTACTGTAAGAGGTATTGCAACCTGCTGTCTGTAACACTGTTGCCCACATACAGGAAGGATGTCCTCCATATTGGAAAGGTTAAGGGACAATGCCCACATGAGTCAGTAATTTATAGTACTGAGTTGCCATGACAGTGGTTATCAGAAGTACTACACAGCAGGCTGAATGCAGTTAGTAACTGTTGCACACTGATTGGCACAGAGCCCATCACCTGATCATGTGCATCATTTACAAAAGCCATGCTGAAATACATTCGAAACAGCTCAATCACTCTAGTGGAGAGAGACAGAGAGAGAGAGAGACAGACAGACAGACAGACACATACACAGAAAAAAAATACAAACAACAGAAAGGTGTCACAGCCGTCAGAAAAAAAAAGTATGTAAAACATAAATGTATGCAATTGAATGTAGTATGTGGTATAGATTAATAGGATATATGATGTGGAATGTTTTATATGTTCCATCTGTAGTTGTCCCTGTAATGATGTTCTGCTGAACAACTGCTCTGGGCAATACTGTCTGTCCCTGTAGGCAGTACGACATGCCCACCATCTGTGCAGATCAACAATGAATGACAAAGATGTAAGCCACAATATCTGTGTTTGATATGTTAGTGTGGGCATTAGCTGGTGGTGGAAGTACTGCCATCATTATAGACACATGGGAGTCGGAGCACACCATTTACAGGACAGTCATGTTAATGTGTAATGCAGCATGCACAAATGCCATAGGTGTATAATAGGCTTACCTGCAATCTCTCACCATATATACCACCCTAATGTTAGTCTTTGTTCACATGTGACACCTGTCTGTGTTGCAGCAAGGCAGAATAGTGCAGCTGTGAATGAAAGACAGTTACAGAATGTGGACCAGATGTCTGTATGCACCCCACATATAGATAAATATCTGTGTGATATATATAATGAGGGGTTCCATTCAGAAGCTCAAAATACTGAAATCTCAAATTTCATATAGCACAAAGCTTGGTACAATACAACATATGTTCCAATGGTAGGTAAGCAGCCGACATACCAATTGCATTCTGTGAACGGTTTGTTGTAGCTAATATGGTGGGGGGAGACAAAGATGTGTATTAACAACTATGGTAACCCTGCTGTATGTGTTTCTCAGACCTGTTGCCATCTTTATGTCTTCCAGGGAAGATGGCCCACACCCGATTGCCAGCTTACAGTGCTGGTGAAACAGAAGTCATCATTGAACATTTGGTACAGCACTACGAACTGCTGTTTGGCCAGACAACCCATGATCAGCAGGAGAGGACTGCCCTGGGGAATGATCTAGTCCACAGGGTCAATGATCTTGGACTGCAGAACCGCAGCTATGAGCAGGTCTGGCATCATTGCACTGACCTGCTTCGCCATGTATGTTGGCGTGCAGCTGCCATACGGGGGGGGGATGACCTCACAATGGGGGGGCAAGCCACACATCCACCCCTCACCCGTGTGGAGGAGCTTCTCAGCTGCCTTGTGGCACCTGCCTGCCTGCAGCACCAACAACTGGCAGGGCGCATTGTGGAGGTGGGTGCCACTGACACACCGTCTGAGGAGCGTGCAGGTAAGGCCCCAGGGCACATCAGTACACCACTCTTGTGTATGCATCTGCATCTGTACAGGTACATCATGCAAATCTGAGATGTCATATACATAGTCTGTTGTTGTGTAGTAGTAATAAACAGTTGTGCATAAGCTGTAGTATTGTGGATACCACCATGGCAGCAGCCTGTGGCCGGTGAGTATGGTTCATGTTCATGCATGACAATACACTGGGCATGTAATAGCTATGGGATATTCCATGCACAAATCTAACACACCTACCCATACTGCATGCTGTACATGTTCATGTTTTGTTGCTGTGAAATGCACTGCATCACAGTAGAGACCATGTTAGGGTATCGGAAGGGTACAACAGACACATGCAAGATAACTAACATCCTATCATTTTGCAATGTGTCCACAGGGATGAGAAGTATGGCAGGGCACATGGCCTACAGTAGGGACATGTGTGAAACAACACCCTCATAGCTGTATCTGCACACAATCAGGTTAAGTAACTGTAGCAGATGTAACCGTGACCCCACAGAAATAGTGACAGCAGTGTGTGGACTCCAAGGGATGTGTACATGAGTAGACCTTGCAACCATGCAGAGTTCTGGGACATGTGTAAGGCACCCCCCACAGCCATGATAAGGTCTGGTGGTTGTCAGTGTAATAGTCTTGTACTGGTCATACATGCACTGCTGATGCTGTGATCTGTAAAGCAGACATCAGTCATTCACACATTATATCTGTTCACATATCATACCAGGTATGAGTTGCTCTAACACATAGGGTCTGTGAGCATTGGAGCTGACATAACTGAAACAGTACTACATATGTAGCAATGGTTTGTACACCTGTGAGGTATAGTGCACAGTACAAGGCAGGGTGCAGAACAGGTCCATAGTAACACTTTGTACATGGGTGCAGTGTTTACAAGGGGAAGGGCCATCACCTACCAACACAACCCATGCATTACACACATGTATACTGCCGCTAGCATGAAGTCACTATAGTTGCACTGCATGCTGTTGATCACCATATGTAATGCATGCTGACAGAAGGGTAATGGGAGGACTGTGTGTACAAATGTTGTGCAGCCCCACATTTAGGTGTGTGTGTGGGGGGATGTTGATTGTGTCTATAAGTGCAATCAAGTAGAGTGGAGTGTGGTCGATGCATGTCAGATGTGTGTGTAAATGTGTGTCTGTTTGTGTGGGTGTCCGTGTATGCACAGGCTATAGTGGGATTGATCACATGGCAGTACTTCTCCTTGGGATTGCGCTGTACATGTACATGGAGTGACATATGGGACAACAGGACAACCTGTCTAATATGTGAAGCCAGGACAGTTGATAGCATAACAAGGTCTGTAGCATGGAACATGCATTGGGAGGGAAAGTACATACCTGGTATACACATCATGTTGCCAGCAGCAGATAGATAAATGGCTACCCTTGTATGCAGCACTACTAATGAAATGGGGAATTAACAGAGCACATCAGTGAATGTATCCAGGTATTACTGTTGTCCGTATGATGGGTTGATTGTGCAGCAGATGTGGCATGGACTGAGCAAGACTGTAGTATGAGAATCTGGTGTGTGACATATGTAGTGAATGTAGCAGCCTCAACCATATAGGGGCCATGTACACTATGAAATGACATACACAGGGTAATACTGGATGACAGCAGTGAGGCCATGTACAACCTACTCCATCCAAGTCAGGGAGGTGATGGAGTAACAGGTCATGTGTTGTGATCATACGTGTAGGCATGGATAGGAATGATATTCTAATGGGTAGTATTAATGAGTATATGTTAGCTAGTACCATGTAGGATGGGGAACATATGTAACTGAATGTGAGACTGTCTGTAAACCCATGGAAAGGGAGGTAGTAAGGTGGACTGTCAGTGTGTGTGTGTGTGTGTGTGTGTGTGTGTGTGTGTGTGTGTGTGTGTGTGTGTGTGTGTGTGTGTGTGTGTGTGTAAATGCGTGTACTGTTATGCAATGCTGTACAGGTCTTAAAGTGTGTGTTTTTCCCCCCACAAGTGGCGAGGTGGGTCAGGGTCCTTCCTGCATGCAAACTGAGGTAGGTGTCCTTAGGGACACCGATGATGATGATGGTACTGTTGAGGTAGAGGTGGGGTTGTCAGAGGCCAACACTGCATCATGTGTCATCACCCTGCTAGCCACCCCAAGCATGCACACAGTTACAGTGCCCCTACAAGCTCCATCACAAGTGGCCATAGCAGAGGGACAGTTGGCAGTTGGTGCCAGTGACAAGGAAAGTGTGGTGTCCATGCCAACTGTGTTGGGTCACAGTCGGCATAGCTGGATGTCTGGCAGGGCACCACATCGGCAGATGTACAATGGTGCTCATGGGAAGACCGCTGGTCATCATGCCCCTGGCAGAGGCACCACAACTGGTACCACCAGGAGCATGTTTCAGGCCATAATGGTGGCACAGGCACATATAGAAATGTACACCAGACATGGCCTGAGGCTGCAGAGGGCTGCTTTCTCATCTGTAAGTGGCAACCTCCATGAACTTACTGCTGCCTCCGTGAACAGATCGAGGTCATGGATAGACAGTGGGGTGAGATGGTGGGCCTCCTCGACCATGGTATCACTGTGCTTGAATGTGTGGTGGGAGTGGTGCAATGGCCATGTGGATGTAGGCCAGAAACACCATCAGCTGGTGATCAACATGGATGTGCCAGGACACCAAGCTGCTCCTGTAGTGGCAGTACCAGCCCCAGTGCACCACTGGGGGTGCTGTCCACACCACACTACAGCAGGCTTCATGCATGTGGCCCTGGCCAGTCCCAGGTGGGACATAGTTCCAGCGGACATCTGTCATTATCAGGGGAGAGTATCACCTCAACGTCTGTACCTGCATGTGCTCATGGTACCTCTGGCAGGCACAGTCAGTGTGTTTGTGACCGGAGGCAGTGACCTGCACACCCTGACAGGTATGGTCTGCAGCTGTCCAACAACACCCGTATAGGGCAGCCACATGGCAGAAGTGTGTGCATGCATACCCACACACTATGCAACCACACCTAGGGTGACCCCATACCAACACACACAACATCATCACGCCCCAATCAATGAACCAAACCCCTTACCCAAACACATGGTGACACATGTATGGACCACCCACAGCCTCTGGCAAACTAGAAACACACCCTGTGCATATGATGATACCTGTGCCACATCCCTGTCATCCATAACATCGATGCAGGGACAGGCTAATATGGTTTTGATGCACATGGTGACTGTAATAGAGTGCTGCAATGTACTGCAGTGTAAGATGTTGTCAGGGGTAATGTGTAATGCATACATGTCAGGTAGTGTAGCCATGCAGTTATGATGCATTTCAGCTGTTCGTAACACTGATTGTTATCTCCCTAATGTTATCCATTTGTGTTGCAGGTGTACATGTGTCAGCAGGAGGATGGTCTGCAGTCATATTCCACAAGTGTATGGCACTGTGGTGACACCATGGCCATGACATATCTGGTGTACAGTTGCAAACATGTCACAGGTTTGTATAACAGTTATTGCCCATGCCACATTAACAGGTGGCCTGTTGGTACATGTATAATCTGCACCCTTATGTCAACCCATCCACATACACACACATCCTTACTTGGCAACACTGTGCCTAGACCCCTACCTAGGTATGTAGTTCTACTGAACTGTGTGGCTTTATTGCACACATGACACCATGTTTATGGTGAGGTGTGTACCAGATCACATGTCACATGCAGAACATCCACAGACATGTACAATATGGTAATGGGGGATTTAATGCTTGTATATGGAGAATACATAGTGTGTCATACCATCATATACACATTGACTGACACATAACAGGCAGACACACATCTTAGAGACCTGGGTGTATGGTTGCTAACTAACTAGTCCATGTGTCCAATGTGTTATAGGTAGGCTAAACAAAGCACATGTGTAACTGGGCTGTATCCTGTTATCAGTTAACTGTATGGGTGATGGTGACAGTGGTCATCAGAGAGTGGTATGTGGGACATATACTGGGTGTACCATGGTGTAATGACAGTGTACACAGCACCCACATCCCCCATTGGATATTGTGCACACTGGAACCCATCTTGATACTCTGACATACCCACTATCACACATTGCCCATGACGCCAATACAACCTATTGCATATCACAACAGTAGCATCACATGAATATGCATGTAATGCACATGTCACAGGCATAGTAGGGTGCATTGCGATGTCACACCTATGGGCGGTGACAACACTATCTGTACTACTGTGTGGCAATGTGTAGTGTAATAGGAGTATGTGGCCTCGGAATGATGTACCCTACAGATATGCAGACATGCACACATACACACACGTGCAGACCTTAATGGGATTCTCATGCCTATTGACCCATTTGTACAACACTGTTGTGCTGATACTGCAAGGCACATGTAGCTGTTAGGGAGAGGAGTGTAACATGCTACATGTTATGTCCAATACAGCAGCGGCCACATCTGACTATGGCAATGGGACTGGAGGTGGTTGTGAAGGCTGTCATGGAATTTCCAACTACAGGTGTAATAACACACAAACAATGCTATCCTCAGTAATGCATGCGTACACGTGTCAATACTGTGGTGCATTTCTGCAGGTGGTCATAGCTATGTACCTGGTTATTGTCCATGGAGGGACTGGATGTGTAGGGGGTGTGTGTACATTGGTATCATGCCACATGCCATGTGCCAGCAGGCAATCTATCGACAGACACCACGTTAGTGACTGGCAGGGTGAGAGTGACATGCATCAGCCAATCTTCTGGGTGCCTTCTGCACATGGCCACCGAAGTGATCCAGTTGATATGTATGCAACATGTATTACAACACATGGTTAGTGTCTGTGATGGTGACCTGTACCCAAGCATATTCAGTTGACTGTGGTAGTGTAGTGTAGTGTAGGTACCCGTGGCATGTGGCCCATACAGGGTGATGTCTCCTATATGTGACAGGTAGTACACAGCTGGCCACACATGTTGGTGTCAATCAGGCATAGGTTGTCTGTACATATCCCAGCTGGAGACCTGCCATCTGCACATCTGTAGAGGGACTGACAGACACCAGTTTGGTGAGTAGCTATGCAGTAGGATGAATTTGTCAACAGATGGATGTTTGACAACAATAAGTATGCCATTACTACATGTTGTAAACCCTCACTAACATGTGCTGTACCGACGGTACTCTACAGTTACATTCCATGTCTGATTATTATCCAGTAGGAGATATATACGGTGACACAGCCCACACATCAGGAACACGACAGTGAGCCCTCAGAATGCAGTTATGCCCACAGGTGTGCTTGTTGTCAGTAGTAATGTTAGCACTCCACCCTTCCCTGGGACAGCACTGTTGACAGTAGTAATGCTATGTTACACTGCATGCCTGTGTGACAGCACATACCCTGGGTTGCTACCCCTGCATGGCACATTCACATAGATAACAGTGCTGTGCAGGCCTCATATACTTGTGTGTCCCAGCCATTACACTCAATACCCTTTGCTACTGTAATGACAGCACATAGACACATATACTGTACATGGCAGTACATACACATATTATAGATGTCATTTTCCAGGGTTTGACAAAGCCTTGTAGGTGACCCAGAGATAGCCTCTGTGTAGACAATATGCCATAGAGTATAGCTGGAGCATGTCTAGATGGTCAGCATAGGCCACCTGTTTGATGTCTATGATTCTTATAGTGAGGTATTTCCACTGCCTTCTCAGCTGTAGCAGCTGTCTTGCCAGGTACATACCAAATGGGACATTGTACTCTATATAGGGTGTAATAAGGGATGAGTACAGTGGGAAAATTACCTCCTATTTTCTGGACGTAAAGCCCTCAGTGATGAGGTGTGCGACATAGAAGGATTTCCTTACTGTTGTGGTGATGTGGTTAATGAAGGTGAGACCACTGTCCACCTGTGTCCCTATGCCTGTCAGCACACTTTCAGTGTTTAATGTACTGCCACCTATGTGGTAATTCATGGGTACATGTTATGTCCAAAGGGGATAACTATACATTACTTGACATTAAGCTTGAGCTCATGGCTCTGGCACCAAGCATCTGTTTCTGTAAAGCCATGTTGTAGAATATCCACATCATTTGGGGATGCAATAATGGCTCGCAGTTTGCAGTCATCTGTGAACTTTGTTAGCCAGAGTTCCGTAGTGTTGGCCTGTACTTCAGGGAAGTAGATTCCGAACAAGAGCTGTGCCAGAACCGACCCTGACGTACTCAAATTGTCAATTGTCTGGAGCAGGGATTGGATATGGCTATGTTTACAGCCTTGGTTCCTTCAGTAAGTCAGTTGGCAACCCATCGAGTGACACAGGTGTTTATGGCCAGCTTCACATGTTTAACTATGTCTCTAGAGTGGGCAGTGTTGTGGAAGGCCTTGGCCAAGTCCGGATAGGCTATGTGCACCACCTTTCCCTCATCCACAGCTCCAGAGACTGAATCAAAGTAGTCAAACGGGTTCAGGAGACAAGATTGGCCCTACACGAGCCCAACCAGGGTGGGGTCCAGTGTTTGCTGGTTGCCAATGTCTTTGCTAATAAGTTGCATGATAATGCATTCCATGCCCTTGTAGATCAGGCTCGTCAGACTGATGGGACTGTAGTTCCCGGGATCCAAGGTGGATTCTCCCTTGTGGAGTGTGATAACTGTAGCTGTGCGCCACTCAGTGGGATAGAAGCCTGAGGTGAAGCTATTATTACACATGGCACTTAGGTGAGATGCAGGGTTATGTAGTAGTTCATGTGCTACAAAGTCTGGGATGTCATCTAGTCCCATGGATGCTGCATTCCTAGCAGTGGAGTTGGCGGTTTCCACCTATGTGGCCATGATTACTGGAATTTGGCAACCTTTTTTTACTGAGATGGGTCCTTTAGGGGGTGAGGGAGGCTGAATGTGGCACTAAATCGGTTTGCCCAGATATTGAAATATTCCTTTGAATAAGTATATTTAATGCCAATCTGTTGTAGCACAGAGCAGTTCTGAGCATTGCCATATAGATCCTGGACATAACTATAGAATGCCTTATGGTTGTCTTTGGAATCTATGGCAATTATATTTATTTAACAAGCTGTGGTGGATTTCAAGGGATAGCAGTTTCTTACTGAGGCTGGTAAGGGAGCAGTTTGCATTTTGGGGTTATCCTTTTGACTGCAACAGTGTCTTCTTTCTGTTGTATAGATTGTTCATGGCAGTGGAGCACAAGATTGGCTTCCTTGTTTGGAGGACAGTGTTTCAGTTCTATGTGGGATGGCACAATTCATGCACAAGTGGATGTGCCCATACAGTGCCTTAGTGTAGGATTCAGCAGTTGCACTTTCAGCTCCCATCTCCATGGGTGTCATGAGGTTTGTCACTTCTGACTTGAGTAGCATGGCATTGGCTTTGCAGAGGGTATTTATGGAGGATCCTTACTGGTGGGTGGGGGTGGGATGTGGATGTCAATGGTGATTACCTTATGGTCAGACCTGACCTATGAGCGGTGACCACTGGCTGGGGTGGAGCATCTGACTCCCATGTTGGTAATGACCAGGTCTAAGATATTGGAGACCCTGGTTGGACAACGGATTAGTTGATCCAGGGGGTTGGAATGTATGAGTTCCCGGAACCGTTGGTAAAGGGTGGTGATACATGAGTTGTTTTCCCAACTAATAGCAGAGTATTTGGAATCACCCAGTATTATGGTGTTTGGTTGTATCTTAATATTGTTCAGTATGATTATAACAGTGTAATGAGAACCTTGGCCCATGGATGGGAATCAGTAGCCAGCTACAATTTGGATTGCAGTCTTAACTAGTGTTAGTTGCATCTGGTGATTCTCAGATGCATTGTGTTGGACACTAGGCTGGAGGTGTGAATGACCTTGGTGAATATGGACACTCCTCCACCTGTAGTCTTGGTTTGTTGCCCAACATTTGTGATAAGGGTTGTAGGCAGGTAATACAAGTGTGTTCTCTGGAGCATTGCACCAGGTCCCAGTTACTGCACAGATACCGATGTTCCCCATTTGTAGGTGTAGATCAAGAGAGTGCCTTTTTAGGTTTAGACTTCTAGCATTGAGTCGCATTACCATCAATTTTGCATGCTTGTATCTCTTACAGTGGTGGTTTTGTCATTTGAACCTTGCCTAGATAAGGTGCTATGGGGGTGCAAAGAGCTGTAGCCAATAACCTGAATCCCAGGAGCAACACGTGCAGACCATCTCTGCCAGAGCATTGTGGTTTGTACATCATGTCACCCCCTGGCAGACAGATACTGGATCCTCTTTGAGTGATATCAGACACTTAGCCACTTGTTGAAGTCATTACTGTGTGTATGTATATGTGTGGTATTTATATGTAAATATGTACCTATATATCCACATATATATGTGGATATGTATAATGGACACACTACTGTATAACACACACACACACACACACACACACACACACACACACACACACACACACACACACACACACACATGCACACAGGCACACACACACACACACACACACACACACACACACACACACACACACACACACACACACACACACACACACACACACACACACACACACACACACACACACACACACACACACACACACACACACACACACAAACCCAGCAATCCCAACACAGGAACACAAGTATGGACATATGTTAGGTATTGTTCTTATACACTTAGTTATATTATATTTAGTATAACAATATATGAAACCATATATGCTCTGCTATCTTCATTGTAGGAGTCAGATAGCTGTTGTGCCTCCCGATGACATTAGTTCAGTGGGTGGGGGGTCAGGAATGGCTCTTTGGATAGTGAAGGCTGCAGACCCCTGCCATACATACACAGACCACAGTACTGTACACACAAACACAGAATATCCAGGGAATGTCCTCAGAAACAGCCGCAACTACACACAACATATCCAGCAATCTGTTATCTGACTGGCCAGTTATCAGGTATGCTGTCAATAACTAATGGTATACAGACCATATGCACCATATATATGTGGGCTTCATTTACACAACACATGTGTGCACCTCTGCAGTCTAGAGGTCAGTGTATGTAACAGTGTGCTATGCCCCTGTAAGACAGTGTATGGGGGTATGCACCATAAGTATCCCAGGGTGTTACAACATGTGAGGACCACCAGTAGTAAGCTGCCTTAAGGTATGTGGATGTACATTACCATACATTTCACCTTGTGAACATTGCTGGCCTACTGCTTACTGCCATCAGTGTGACTGTGATGATTACAGTTATGCATTGTTATGTGACAGATACCACCCATAGTGGAGTGGTGGCTGGTGACTTCAAATCAAAGGGGGGCTGCAGGAGACAGCTGAATGGTTGGGGTCAATGAGAATGTGTGTGGCCAACTAAGAAAGGGGAGGAGCTCTGTTCAAAACCACAAAAACTGTAACTTTAATTAAATATGCTGCCCTGGGTGCCAAACCATCATTATGAGTGTCAAATCAAGACAAAATGAAGTGTAGAAGAAAAAAATATTTCAATCCATTGACTGCATGACAGCTTACTTAATTTAATATCTAGATGGAAACAAAAAGGTTGTGAGGCATGAAAAAATAAATTACTTTTTAAATACATTACTGGAATGCCAGTCAAAATCAAATATAAGAAAAACAAGCAGCACTCAACTCAAGCCACTTCTCCTTGCACTGCAGTTCTAATTATAATTTATATTCAGCTTTATTAAAGTACCAAGTAATATGCTGAAAGTAGCAATCTCTGTGATACCCCCACTTGTAAAAATGTTTCTTATCCAAAAAAGATCTGCTGCCTGACAACAACTGTCTGCTTGTTTTGTGGGGAAAACATGATCAAAGTAAAAAAAATGAAAAGCAAACAAGAAACAAGCACAACATACATTGCTTAAAGGATTACTGCACAGGTTATGGACCACACATGATAGATTGGCATTCTGTTTAGTTTGCAGGTAAAGCCTGCACAGATGACTACAAGTCTCCAACAAATGTAATGAGCTTCTTAAAATGATATAATCCTGTCCTTTATTACAAATACTGTCATATACATTTCCATACCCAAAGCTTATAAGTTATTTAGTTATGTAAGTATTCTCTGCATGGCAACAACAGAAAGGCTTTCACTGTTGGCAATTCTTTAACAGTATGCTTATTAAAACTTACTTGCATCTTACAATCTCAGACAAGCTTACCTGATGGTCATTAAAACATTGCTACGTAAACACAAAGCAACAGGCACTTTCTGAATAATAATAAGCATAAATCAACAGTATAAAAATATGACAGAAACCAGAACATTCTGTGAAATCAAAGACAGATGAAAAGCCACTGTAGTACTTGTGTCTACCTTGGATGGCGGGATACTCTGCACATTTACATTGCATAACTGCTCCTTGCCTTGCTTGGACACATCCAGAGTCACTACATGGGGGAATGGGGTGCAACAAGTATGTCACAATTTGAAATGTCTCTGGCTGACTGTGATGGCCATAAAACATTTGTCATACCTCTCAACCTCAGAGCAAGAAATCTGGACAAAGCCATACATATAAGTGGGACAAAGGCCCACAAATAAAGACACTTTTTAAAAATTGATCTTATAAACTTAGAAATATAATAGAATAGTAGGTCTTGCAATAGTATGACTTTTCTGAAGGGTATGAAATTTGAAACTGAAAATCTGTCATTATTTTCTAACATCAGCTTTTAATGATTTGCCACTAATTTGCCAAAAAACACAATTTTATGAAAAATGGACCAAAAATGTGATGCAAAAATATAAAATAGCCACACAATACAGCTGGGAACCTGTCAAAGAAGGGACACTTTTTTAATATTAGTACTGCTAACTTGAGCAGCTGACAAAATAAAAGAATCTACATGCATTTCTGAAATAAAAGTAATCTATAACTCTGATTATTACAGTTATTTATTAATTGTAAACCCTCCATGTTTTCTTCCAAAATTGCCATTTTGCGGAGGGATTGTTAGGGGAAGTGTAACATTTTGAGCAAAAATCGGGGGCAGTTGAAAGGTTTGGATATGCCTAATTCTATAAAGCAATTTATTTGCATGTACCTTTCAACCTGTTAATGTAGGAAATCTGGACAAGGCCAAATATATTGGGGGAACATATAAACAGTACTAAAATTACTCTTGTATAAACTGAGACAGTTGATAGAATAACAGGTATTGCTTTAGCATGCATTTTTCTGAAGGTTATGAAGTCAGAAACTCAGTATATGTTATTATTTAGTGACTTCATTCCTAAATGGTTTGCCAGAAAACCACAAATTTTAAGAGGAAGAAACCAAAAATAAGAAGCAAAAATCTATTCACTTTGCAAAAATCTAGACAGTTAGGAGGTATAGTTCAACTGGGGCTGTCGGAGTTTGCCGCCATTCCCCCCTCACAAAATCATGGTCGAATGGAGCCTTCCCCCCTGCAGCCATTCCAATGAACCATTACTTGGCTATTTCACCCCATTTGCCATAAACACTAGTGTGCATACTGCTTTACTTCTACAATGATACTGACTTCATTAGAAAGTTTTATTTTGCATTTTACAGTGCAAACGCTAATGGATATCTGTTAAACAAAGCAATGCAGTCTCACAATGAAAACAGACTTAGCATTAAAACTTCTCTGCCCTTGAAATTCACATTCATTGAAACAGCATTGAAACCCACATTCAAAGAAAATACATTTTGCCAGTGGCAGATAAAGATTAACTTTGGGTTTGGGCTGTTTTCAAATCACAGGCCCCTTGCACATGAAACATACACATGCTCGTTCATACACCTTCCTGATTGTATTAAATTATATTCCTTGTATAATACAGTACAGTTTTAGAGGGCGTTTTACATTTATTGTTTTGAACATTTTTTCCAGTAAACAATGAAACAAAATGCATGCACCAATAATGACAAAACTGCCCAATTCAGAACATTTCCATCATAAGTCTACTCAAACTTCTACAGTCCACCAGTATCAGTACATATGCATAATCTCTGAAGAAGTAAATGCCATCTAAATGATTCCACATTAAAGAGATCTGCTAGCAAATAACTTTATACTTCATTGTTTCATCTACAAATAAAGTGCCTGTTGCCCTTGAGGAATAACTTGCCTATCTTCACTAAAAAAATGATAATCTAGTAATATTGCAATAGGGAATGGATGTCAAACTGATAACAGGTTCATTGTTGCTAGGTATCTTTGCCAAAAAGAGTGCAGCATCCACCCCCTTTGCAACACAGGACAGTAGCAGCAATGCATCTATTTACTGTGGGAGTAGAACCCACAGCCTTCTGCATCAAAAGCAAGCACACTACCTGTTGTGCTATTAACAATACAAACAGACTCAGCTTAAGCAGCACTAAACTTTTGCTCCCCTGCAGCTCTCAGCTCCTTTTAAAATCTACTGACTCAGCTGTAGCTCTGAACTTTGCAGTACAAGAAATCTGGAAAACGCCAACAATTATGGGGGGGGGGGGCAAAAGCCCAAAAACCATGGACACATTTAAAACATTGCTTGTATGATGTTTGAAAGTTGCTAGAATAAAATGCTGTTACCACCAAACATTTCATAGCCAAGTCTTGAACCTATGACCCTATGCAAAACAGTCAGAGCAATATACCACTATGGCAAATCAGCTGTTCTGTGAAAGAGAGGAAGACTGAAACTTAAATAACTACCATTTAGTGAATTCAGTTCTCACCATGGCTGTCAACCTCTTAGCACAAAACACCTGAACAAAGCCAATAATGGGGGAATACAGCCTCAAAACATATTCAGTGAATTCAGTTCTCAACATAGCGCTCAACCTCTTAGTAAAAAACACCTGGACAAAGGCAGTAGTGGGGGAATACAGCCCCCAAACATATTCAGTGAATTCAGTTCTTACCATAGCTCTCAACCTTAGCATAAAAAATCTGGATGAAGCCAATAATGGGGGAATACAGTCCCACAAATAGGAACAGATTTCAAATATCCATCTTATAAACTTAGAAAATTGCTAGAATAAAAGCTTTTGTGTTATCACGTACATTCTAAAGATTATGAAGTCTGAAATTCAAATGCTTGACATTTTTATTGTTAACCCGGAAAGTCTGACTTGAAATAAAAGCCAAATTTCAGCAGAAGCATGCTTCTGTAAGATAGGAGGAAACCAGATCACTCAGAAGAAACCCGCAAAGGACATGTAGACTCCAGAGAGAAGGCACCCAAGCCAAGAATCAAACCAGAAAACCTGTATTTGCCAGGCAACAATGCTACCACTACACCAATGCACTACTGACTTTGTAAGGGCACAGCAATACAGAAACCACAGCTTTTATGAGGGACAGAACAAGTATGAGGGAAAAATCTGTAAGATTTTTACAAATGGTGGTGGGTAGGGGATTCAGGCTCTTGCCACCTGGGCACAAGGTACAGGGTTCAAGTCTGTTCTCTATCCACCAAAATATAGCACTTGGGGCATTACACATACACACATGATTGGTTTGGATCCCTACCTGAAAATGAGAGAGAAGGCTACAGTAACAGTTCCAAAATGCTCCAGCCATGAATCCATATAGTCCTGTACAGCTAACTGTCTTCCTCAGGATAGTTTCTGGCTCCAATGTCTTCCTGGGGGCTCACTTGTGCAAGAGAAGGCTCCAACCTGCAGATGTTGCACTCCGGATGTCTTCTGTTCTGTGTGGTCATCACCACACAGACTTGTGGGCTGCAGGGCAGAGATGGCTTTTCCTCATATCTGAGATTGCTGACAAAGCAGTCTGGAGTTCCACGTTTGTGCAATCACGCATGTGCAGAGGAGTTCTGGGACTTGAAAATGATTTTTTTATTTTGTTCTAGGATGCAATAATTATTTTTTTATTTTGTTGCTTTTACAGCTGGGTACTGCAGTCCTGCAGTTGTATAGCATGAGCTGCCCCTGCCATAGTGTCAATCCAGGTCTTTTCCCCCTAGGGATTGCATGCAGAGTGTATTTAGAGGCCACTGTGCTATATTTCTGCATGACATACTGTGGATAGTTTGTTATGCTGTGGCCACGTCAATATTTTCTGTTGGATTACCTAAAGGCCTTGGCATGGACACCAACAGATGTGATGTTTTTGGACTACTGTAATAAAGGATATGCTTGAGTGTTGCATTACTCTGTATGTATGTCAAAGCATAATCAGCTATATTACATGACATATACAACTGTAATAGTACACAACTGAACCTTTCCTATGTATACCAACCTGTGTGTTGTGTTACATCCATTGAATTTTCTGTGGGTATATGTGTCAGGCAACACTTGTCTGTGGTATGGGTGACTCATACAATGTCCATCGGATGAGGATGCAACTGTAGGGATACTGGCTGTTCAGTATGGTGTGCACTCTCTGATTATGTATCTTCCTAGACATACCTCTGTGTGTGTATATGTAGTTACATATATATCTATACATATACACACACACACACACACACACACACACACACACACACACACACACACATATATATATATATATATATATATATATATATATATATATATGAGTATCTGCATACATGTGTCTGTGTATAGGTATCATAGGACTGTTCATTGCTTACACATTGCACATGCACTATGGTAGCCAGACTGTATTGCATGATAGGTTATCAATACCTGCCTGACATAATACAGGTGGGATGGCTTACTGTTAAAATCTTGTGGCCATGTATTGTCAGGTCCTTGTTATGGCATGGCATTTGCAACAGTTGGTATTGTATCACAGGGGGGGATATCAATACGTGCAAGACGTATGTTGCTTGAGCCCCATCACCCCCATTAACGGTACCTGTGTTCAAATATGTCTTTGTTATGTTCTCTATGATACCTATAGATATATATCTGTATAGACATATATATATATATATATATATATATATATATATATATATATATATATATATATATATATATATATATATATATATACATATATATATATATATATATATATGTATATATCAGTATATTGACATATATATGTAGACGTATTTGTATAGATGTATGCATGAAGAGAGTGTAGTATATATATATATATATATATATATATATATATATATATATATATATATATATATATATATATATATATATATATATATATATACACACACACACATACATCTAGATGTTTAAGTACATTTTCTGTACTGTGGAATGATTGTGCTGGATGACATGTTTCTGAAGCCATCAAATGTATGTATGTCTGCCATGGCTTAGTGGTAATTCACGTTGTTTATGGTGTGTAGGGTCCTGGGTTCGATCCTTGCAGATACTGTTTATTTTGTTGCTGGGCAGAACACGGGCCATTGGGTATAGTGTGATTAAGGCACTCTAAAGCAGTTCTAAGCAGGTGTGAACAGGTTTGTATGGAGCTAAGCACTGCTAACTTCTGGTTACAGTGTCATACACTCAGTTGGCTTCTATATTGCTTAACCTGTGTAGGCAGTGCTTACCCCCGTGCAAACCCGTTTACAACTGCTCAAAAGTGCCTTAATCACACTGTATCCAATGGGCCGTGTTCTGCACAGCAACAAAATAAACAACTCCTGCAGGGCTCAAACCCTGGAAACTGTGCAACATAAACAAGGTGATGTACCACTCAGCCATGCCAGATACAAATAAAGCCAATGTTTTCAGAAACATATCATCCAGTGCAGTCATGCAACAGTACAGAGAATGTATACCAACATCTAGATGTATGTCTATGTAAATATGTTAATATCTAAACAGATACAACATATCTATGTATGTAGATATATATATTTCTGAAACTATATACTTATATATCAATATATATGAACATATATACAAGCAAATGCCTACATCGACACATATATGTGTCTACACCTATATGTCTGCATATACACAGCAAGTTACATATGTATACACAGATATATATCTATGTCGTATATACAGACTTAGTTATATACATGTTAGCAGATATATATAGCTATACAGGTATACATGGCCATACATCTGTAGATAGCAATGGCAGATTAACAAATGACACATATGTCCTCATACACCACTAATGGGGTTGAGAGGCCCCATACACTATACGTCTTGTATGAATAGGCATCCCCCCACAGCCAAACATGTCCACCCTGCAATACACTACCAAATGTTGCAGATCCCATAACCAACACCTGACACAACATGGGCACACAATGTTACCAGTACTACATCCCACCTGTAAGATGTCAGGCTGGTATTAGTAACATATGCAGTACAGTCTGCCTCCCATAGGAAATGTAATATGTGGAAACCATCAATATCCCCAGGATACAGATACACAGACACAGATAAGCATATATAACTATACATATATACATGTATATATGTATATATATATATATATATATATATATATATATATATATATATATATATATATATATATATATATATATATATATACATGTGACTACACATACACATGCAGTTATATGTGCAGTATGGTACATAAGTAGAAGGTGCACACAATATGGAACAGCCGCTATGCCTACAGTTAACCCCTGAATGACTGGACAGTGTATGGGCCATCCATACAAATGACAATCATTGTCTGCAACATATACCCACAGAGAGGTCATAGGAAAAACACCACACACAGGTTTGCAGACATGGAAACCTTTTATCGTGTACTATTTAAGTTCTATATGCCATGTCATATAACTGTTCAGACACTGACAACCATATAAACAGAGTAATGCAACTGTGAAACAGTTACAGCAATACAGTTGTCTGGAAAGGTTCACAACTGTTGTTGTCTGGGCCAAGCCCTTCAAATTGTACAATAGTGAAGAGTAACTGGGCCACAGGATACCAAACAATCAACAGTATGTACTGCAGGTTTATAGTTCAGCAGCCTCTATCTACACACTGTGCAAACTCAGTAGGTGGTAAAGATGTCATGTGACCACATGGATTGTAACTGCTACATAACAAGGCATAACTGACACCATCACAAGCACACCAACAAACAGAACAGTCTGTATGGCAGGGGGCAGTAGGCTTGCATTAACCAAATCCATGTCAGTAATGTAAATATAGGTGACCTGTATGGTACTGTACATCCAGATACCTAAAGGCAGCTCACTTCTGATACCCCCACATTTTGCAACAGCCAAGGTCATTTATGGTGCTCCCCACCCAGACTCAATACTACAGAGCCATATACCACTGTTACATACACTGTCTCTGGAGTGCATAAGGGCACACATGTGTTGTGTAGGTGATGCCCACACATATATGGCCTCAGCCCCACCATATGCGTGGGGAATACAACAGCAGTGGACTGATGGCAGCAATGGCAGTGTGATATACTCACAGCCCACTACAGAACAACCACCGACAGCATGACATGTGCAAAGCTTGGTATGTAGGTGACGGACAGAGGCTGGAATACAGGCACATATGTGGACAACTGTTGCCATACACTAAGCAAGGTGCTGGTGTTACAGCGTAGTCTGTAACATACCCTTAGTCAGGGAACTGAGGTTAGAAACAGACATGGATGTAGCCATGTACCAATAGCCCTCAACACACACACTGCCAGTGTAATATCTGATGCAGGACCTGTGTGGTGGACAGACAAGACATGATAGGCATAGCTCTTGCAGCAAGAGGATAGGCCCACAGTTGTGAGCTACACAGACAAACTGCATTCCAAGGTAAACTAGTATGTACACACACATCCTGTAATGCCAGTACTATACAAAGCATAACACAACTGTACTCGCAGTCTGTCTGTAGTTCCTGATCTTCCTACAAATATGTGGCTGCTCTGAGTGTGCTGGTTCTCCTTTAAGAGGTATTGCTACCTGCTGTCAGTAACACTGATGCCCACACACAGGACGGATGTCCATCACACGGGAAATGTAAAGGGGCCACACCCACATGATGTGGGGATTCATAGTGGGTGGTTGCCATGACAGTGGTAATTGGGATTAGTACACATGTGTAATTTTATATATATATATATATATATATATATATATATATATATATATATATATATATATATATATATATATTTATTTATATGGCTATCTGGATAAGTATATGTGCATATATTTCCACCATATGTCCTGGACATGGAGTGTAGCCCAACCCCATCCCCTATGATCCCAATGTCGTGGTTGAAGGGGATGTCAGGTATGTATAGCAGGTATACTAGTAGACTATTGCTACTGTCATTGGGATTGTCTTCACAGACATGGTGCGTGTGGGAGGTCACATCTGCTTATAACATGTATGCCATTGGCTACTGACAGTCATCTTAAGGACATCATTGTACAGTACCGCTGTAGCACATTATGCCACTGTGGACTGCAGCAAAGATATTGGCCAATATATGTGGAAAGTCTGACACACTCTGTACAGTCCAGAGGTATACACATAAGCCCTAGTGCTAGACATGTGCACCATGCATGACAATATGGATGTAAAAAGCCATGGTGATGAGTATAATGCATAACAACTTGTATACATTTGCCACCATATGTTATGCATTTACACACCCCTGTCTGGCCTAACACATAATGACCGCTGGTACAGGGGTGCCATGGCCACAGACTACCCACTAGATATTGACATACATCTGCACACCATCCCACTGCTTTGTCTGACATACATGACTGTTAAGGGAGGCCTGGCAGTGGTACATCTGGCAAGTATCTGCACATGACATCTCACTGGGTAAGTACACTAAGCTGCTAGGCATGTAACAATGCACTGTGCAGGCTGCAGGCAGACTGGCTCAACACTAGCCTACATCTCCTATGGGGGAATGCACATGTACCTGCATATAAAGCAGGCTCAACAGGCATGTCACAGCACAGGGTAAGATACACCTGTGTGAAGGTGCATAACCACAACCAATGTGAACACAGCCACAGCCACATATGGTTAGCTAGCATGATTTTACAGTTTATGGACTATCTGTTCTACACCATCCTCATATGTGCCACTCACAGACTGAACCTGCATATACTGGGCTGCTACACAGTTTGGTCTGATGGCTGTCTGTGGTATGGAGCACGTGTGTGTATGGCCCTACAAACATGTACACCAATACTGTACCATACAGTGGAGCAGCATGTAATATCAGATAGGAGGGGAACTAGAACAATGACATCTACCATAGTCTGTACACAGGCTAAAGTACATATTAACAATGCACACACTGTCAACATTCACCATAGGTACACAGACCTCAGTACTGTACAAACATCCACAGAATGTCCAGGTTATGTCATGATATATAACCCCTACTGTACATAACATGTATAGCAGTTGGATATATCACTGGCTTATCAGATATGATGACACTAATTATGGTGTACAGCACATATGCACTACTTCATGCATGACATATGTACAAAGATTGACAGAGGTGTGGCTGGAAGTACATACACAGGGCCAGTATTGACATGTTGCTGTGATAACCGCATACATTTACTGCGGTAACAAGGTTTGTTGCAACATATGTCCTATGAGGGATATGACGTCAGTGACTATCACTTCTTTCACCATCTACAGACTGCAATCCTCACACTACCTTCTGCAGTCCACAGATAGGTGCTCCATGGGTGACACATACAACCAAAGACACAACACAGCCCAATCTGAAGATGACCCTGCAGATGGGCATTCCTCATAAACATGGAACTGACATGGCAGGTATTGAGACATGTACAACAGCCATATTCACACAAACACTGTTAAACCAACATTACTCCAAATGCAGTATAGCAGCACTTACAGTCTGTAGTCATGTCAGGCACATCCCCCTTCTGTTTGTTGCCCTCTTTCCACAGTGTATGTTGTTAGAGGTAAACCCCAATCCATCTGAGATGCTGTTTTCCAAATGGCAGATCTAGTTCCTGCTCACAGTGGATGAAAAGGGCCAACACCACCATGATGTTCCAAGATATTGGAGTGTGTTTCCATGCAATTTGCTATGGGAATGTTACCACAGCTGTTCCACATGCAATCAGCTAGGGGAGGGTTGCAATTCATGCAGGGGCCATCAGCTGATCATGAGCTTCACTTAAAATACACATGCTGCCGCCTAAGCAAACCAGGTGTAGGTGTCTACATTCACAAGAGTAGGGGTGGAAGAGGCAGACAGAGGCAAAGACATGTCAGGGAGGGGTGGGAGAGTAAAACTGAAACATGTTTGTCTCACACACCTACCAGCACAAGGTATCAAACCCTTGACAACTATGTAGTGCTATCATGGTTCAATGCAGTTATTGGATGTGCCACATGGGTTACCTGTTGTGGAGCACTCAGAACATATATGTGATGGTGAGTGACATCCGCAATAGGGATACGGTAGCTAATATGGTAGGTGACGTATACATGCCTGTCTGCATGAACAGGTTACAGCGTCACCACAGCCACAATCTCACAGGGACACACACATATTGACACATTTGATAGTGCCAGGAGTACAACTCAACAGTAGTGGGATTGCCACATCACATCACTATGCAGGTATCACATGCACCACATGGGTCATACGGGGGTTGTATGGGCAATGGGTAAGGGGAGGTGTCTGACATCAGACAGCATGCTCATGGGGGTTGTAGGGAGTATGGATGTGAACATACGCACTATACAACACACACACAAACACACAGGGTGCCATTGCTGACATGCAAGGGTGTATGTCTGCACGGCTGTGTGATGCTTGTGCCAGATGGCTGTACAAGGTAGGCGATGAGTGTACCTTGGCATCAGGCCACATGACAATGGTCTGCACTGTGGCTCAGGGCTGTAGTGTCTGCATTTGCCTATGTAGGTGGGTATTGTATCCCCCATCCAGTCACCTGGGTGACTATTATGTGTGGCCAATGCTGTGACTCGTTTTCCTTGTATGTGTTCCTTAGTCCATGACATGGATGGTGTCTGGGATGTGCACACCTCCCACATGCATGTACAGTGACATGTGGAACTGTACCTGTGGTGTCTGGCCCATGTTGTGAACACAGATTATCATCAGAAGTGCCAGTCCTGCCCACCTGTGGCGGGAACTGGTAATGGTCAGCAGATTTACCCTGCACATACATTGAGAGCATGCTAACAGCATTCCCTGGTATCAGTGGCATCTGTCTATACAGGGCATGTTGTCAGGCATGGTATGTCCATTGTGGGTCACATGTGATGGCACCACAGGTGGTGCAGGTATCCATTGAGGAACATAGGGGAGGTGCACTGTCTGTGTGTACATGCATATTGGACAGATGGACAGGGTGACATGCCCTCTGTACCCACTGTTGTCACGCCATAGTTACTATCAGTGGCCAATACGCAGTGTACTACCCACATATTGGCTGTTGCCTAGGCATGTGTGTGTGTATAAGACATGGGTTGAGAGAGTGCTCTGGGTAATACTGGGGTTGCTAACTGTGATTGCCTGGCCTTCATGTCACATGTATGGGTATGGCTTTGCACCCCAGCCTCTCAGCCATTTCACATCTGTTATCCCTGTACAGTGGACATTGTGATACATAGTAGGGCCACCATATAAGAAATATGCAAAACCCACTCCACATTGGCCACACAGTCACAACCACCACTACACAGGATATGAGTTACAAACACACATGCACATGCACACATGTCATGCCTGGGTGTAGAATCCCTACCTAAATAGTTTATTACACTACAGCACTATGCAGTTATGGTATGCACCACAGACATTACTGGAGTACTCCTTCCCCAAATGTGTATTTCATAATGACTGACATGAGCAGGATTGCCAAAGTAGGGCATTTGAAATTTACGGCAAGTGACTAGCCTAAAATGCATTGTTCCCTATACAGACAGCAAGACACACACAAAACATCCACAACTGACATGTATGGATATAGAACCCCTAACAGAGGTCTATATCACACTATAGCATGAAGCTGTTATAGGATGCACCATGGGGATTACTAGAGAACTCTTTCCCCAATGGTGTATTTCACAATGGATGACATCAGCAGGTATGCCAAGGTAGGACATTTGAAATGTACTGTGTGTGACTAGCTTAAAATACATTGCTACACAGACAGTGACAAACACAAAACATCCAGAACTGCCATGGGTGGGGATGGAACCCTACCACAGTTCTAATTCACATTACAGCAGTGCACAGTTACAGGATGCGCTACAGAGATTACTGGGCTACAGCCTTCCCAGAGGTATATTTCTAGGTGGGTGACATCAGCAGCCTTGCTAGTGTTGGATATATGAATTGTACGGAGTGTGAGTACCCTGAAAAGCATTGCTCTCTACACAGTCAGACATGCACACAAACACACACAAACTTGGCAGGCCTGGGGTTAGAACCCCCACCTAATTTCTTTATCACACTAGAGCAGTACTCAGTTAAAGGGTGTGCTATGGAAATTACTGGGCTACAATCTTCCCAGAGTGTATTTCTAGGTGGGTGACATCAGCAGTCTTGCCAATCTTGGGTATATGAATTGTAAGGAGTGTGAATACCCTAACATGCATTGTTCTCTACACAGTCAGACATGCACACAAACACACACAAACTCCCACCTAACTCCTTTATCACACTATAGCAGTACAGAGTTACAGGACATGCTACGGAGATTACTGGGCTACAGCCTTCCCAGAGGTGTATTTCTAGGTGGGTGACATCATCAGCGTTGCCAAAGTTGGGTATATGAATTGTAATGAGTGTAAGTACCCTAAAAAGCATTGCTCTCTACACAGTTAGACACACACACAGACTCACAAACACACACAGTTACCAAATCTGGGGTTTGAACTCCTACCTGACTACTTTATCATACTTCAGCAGTATGCAGTTATAGGCTGCACTACAAAGATTACTGGGCTACAGTCTTCCCAGAGGTGTATTTCTAGGTGGGTGACATCAACAGCCTTGCCAAAGGTAGGTATATGAATTGTAAGGGGTGTGAGTACCCTAAAAAGTGTTGCTCCCTACACAGTCAGACATGCACACAAACACACACACACACACACACACACACACACACACACACACACACACACACACACACACACACACACAAACAGGTGGCAGGCCTGTGGTTAGAACTTCCACCTAACTCCTTCATCACACTATAGCAGTAAACAGTTACAGGACATGCTATGGAGATTACTGGGCTACAATTGTCCGAGAGTATATTTCTAGGTGGGTGACATCAGCAGCCTTGCCAAAGGTGGGTATATGACTTGTAAGCAGTGTGAGTAGCCTAAAAAGGCATTGCTCTCTTCTCAGTCAGACACGCACTCAAACACTGACACACACTCACACACACAGTTGCCAGGTCTGGGGTTAGAACTCCTACCTAACTATATTATCACACTACAGCAGTACGCAGTTATGGGATGCATCACAGAAATTACTGGTCTACAACTCTCCCAAAGGTGTATTTCACATTGGATGACCTCAGAAGGCTTGTCATAGTAACATTATGGGGTGGGCGGTGTGTGCATGGGCCATAACCATTCATCTAGGGGTGACACGCCACATGTGGCCACACTGGGTCATATGTCACAGGTATGTGTATACACCTACTACATGACTACTTCCTTGTACAGTAATATTGCACAGCTGGCACGTGCACCACATAGTCTGCGGTGCTGACACGTACTGGTCACTAGTATCTGCAGTGAGTGACATCTGCACCTCATGTGTTTGGGGCCCTTTGATATGTCTGGTTCACTGGTGTTTGCAGACATGGCCTTCATGTATTTAAGTGTGTGAGCATGCCCAGTATGACCTTCCAGTATGTTGTTGACTGACATTGCCTTAATTTCTCTAAGTGCATGAGCATGCCCAGTAAGGCTGTCTGTATTGCATGTGTGGATCAAGTCCAGGTAGTTTGTACTACAGTGCTGACCTTTGTGTTGTACACCGACAGGTAGCATGCTGTGTCTGCAGGGTATCTATCGATCATTTGGCAATGGCTGTTGCTACATTTCTGCATAGCGGGGGAGAGGGACACCTGACTATTTCTAAATTTCTACACATGACTGGGGGGGGGGGTCACACCTGACTGTTACTATATTTCTATGTAGGAAGGGGGGAGGGCACACCTGACTATGTCTACATAGCATTTTAGGCTAGTAGTCATCAGGAGTGGGGGGGCACACCTGACTGTTATTATATGCCGACATGGGATGGGGAGGCACACTTGACACTTGTACACATTTGCTAGGACTGTACTGGTATGTCAAGTACTCCATTTCAGTCTGTAACAGTCTTACCTATCATGCTGGCTAGGGCATACCAGTGTACTACAGTTCTTATCATTTAATTACCTACATATTAGTTTCTGACTTTCTAGCCTTCACAACTGATATCCCACTACCTTGCCTGCTGTAGTCTGTCTGTATAGGCCTGGGGTCTGGTTACCCATAGCCCTCATTCAGAGGCCATAGTACAGCATTTGTTTGTGTTTGTTTACACCTGTCCTGCTGGCTGTGACTGTTGTTGGGTATGTGACCTTCCTCCTGACTGGCATGTGTGAGTCCCTTATCTTGTGGGTGTCCCAGTGTTGAAGGTGGTGCTGCAGGGCTGCCTATGTCAGATGCACATAGCACACTCCATACACATGGTTAGGCACAGGTAGAGTAATGTTTGGCATCTCTTTTACTGTATGTGAGAGTCAGAAAGAGGTGTTGTTCCCTGAGTTCCTCCCATGTCAGTGTATGTGCTATGCGTTGCCTCTTTGCCAGGGCCAGGGCATACTGGGCACGCCTCCTTCTGCCTACTGGTGCAGACTCAGGTTGTTCCTCCTCTGAGTCACTCTGTGCCTGTGCAGGCCTTGGCAATGATGGGGGGCTGTGTGGGCCTGTCCCATGCTGTTCCTGCTGCAGCTGTTTCTGCAGGATCATATTGTGTTGCATGGCACATACAGGGACAATTTGGGTACATGTAGTTGGTGAGTACTGCAAGGCTTCACCAGATGTGTCCAGGCACTGGAATCATGACTTGAGCATCCCAAACACACACTCTATTATGATTCTTGTTTGTGAGTGTGCTTCATTATAGAGTTCTTGTTCGGGAGTGTGTGCATTTCTGATGGGTGTCATCAGCCACAGCTCCAGTGCATATCCAGTATCCCCCACTAGGTGACCGTATGGGATGTCCTCATTGGCAAATTTCTGGTACAGCTGCATCAGATACCAGATGTGGGAATCATGATAGCTTCCAGGGCAGCCAGCACACATGTTCAGTATTATGCCCTGGGCATTGCACATGACCTGGCAGTTGATGCAGGGGAAGCCCTTGTGGTTGATGTAGACCCTACCCTGCTCACAGGGTGGTGCTTTGATGTGTATGTGCATGCAGTCTATTGCACTCACTACCTCAGGTATTCTGCTATTTGGTGGAAGAGATGCATATTGTTGGCCAACACCTCATGGCTGTTGGGGAAATATACGTGCTCACTGACATGTGCTGACATGGCATCCAGGAACTGGTGGAGTACCAAGCCGACACAATGTGACACCAAAAACTTGTAAATGATAAACCAGCTCAGCTCCTCAGACACTGCAAACTTTAATAGACCAAGAGAGCGAAAAAACACATAATATTCCTGTACATGTAAACAGATAACTTAGCGCTTTCACCCACATACATAGTCAGGCATCATCAGAGTAAAAGAGTCCTTCATCTTTGTTGCATTTAAAGCTATTAGTTACAGACACACCCCTCTAAGTAACCAACCCCAAGCAAACAGCAATTTGTAAATTAAAGTCACAGTAAAACATTACTCCTATGCTTGTTTGAAAGCACAGTTACTTATAACTAGAAAAAATGTTGTTCAACTTAAAACACGAACATTTTAAAAAAATTGACATATTAAACATTTGTATAAAAATAGTAAATAAAAATAATAAATAAAAAATCATAATGTAATGCTTAACATCCTTCAAACAAGTGTAGATTTGTACTTTAAAATGCTAGAAACTGAAATGTGATCATTAATGCCTGGAGGTCTAGATGCATCCAGCCTCAACTGCCAGATGCACTCCCTCATCTCAAGTAAAACTTTTAAGTCACCTCCTTTGTCATTAAATGGAATTCTGTCTATAACAAAAAAAAAATCTCTTAAAATTAGGGCAACTCAGACTGTGCATATACAAGGCATTGTTAGTTCTTTTGTTCCTGATATCTCTTAAGTGTTCCAGGATTCTGAGCCTTAACTTTCTTGTTGTTTTCCCAATATAGAAAGTAGAACAGCTCAAACATGTAGCAATGTACACTACCATCTTAGTATTACAGTTACAGAATCCAGGACACCGGATAGTTTTATAGAAGCCTTGAACTGCCACATAAGGGCCATTATTAATAAACTTACATGTACTGCAAACTCCGCATTTACTCATTTTGGTGCTCCTATATGTCTCAATATTAGGTTCAGCTTCCATCAGTTCTTTAAGGTTCCTACCCCTACTGTATGTAAAAGTTGGGGTGTTTCCTAATATACTTATAGTATCACTATCAAAACAACTTTGCCAAGTATCCTTAATAATTCTAATAATTTGTCCTGCCTGTCCATTGTATGGCAAAATCATAGCCTGTTTTTTGTGTAGTGCATGGGACTCTAAAGCCAACTCATTCCTCTCCTGAAATTCCTTCGTTAAGCCCCCATGCAAAATAGGTTTAAAGGATGTAATTCTCTTAGTTTCTATTTCTTTTCTAACTCTGGACAAAATTTATTGTGGATAACCCCTTTCTGTAAACATAGCAGTCAAACTGGTCAGCTCAATGTTTAGCCGTTCATCCTCACTAATCAGCCTGGATAATCTGACCATTTGACCTTTGACCAAGTACTTCTTGATATAATGGGGATGACAACTCTGGAAATGCAAGAAACTGTTAGAATAAGTTTTCTTGCGATATATACTCGAATTTAGGCTAACATCATGCATATTTTTGTATAACAATATATCCAAATAATTGCAGGTTTCCCCATGTATAGTGTAGGTGAATTTTAAGAATGTGGTAGTGTTGTTAAGAAAATCAACAAATGTGTGGATCTCATCCCTACTCCCTGTCCAAAAAATTAGTATATCATCAAGGTAACGCAAATAAAGTGTTACCTGTTTCATATACTCAGTAGGGAACACCTTCTCCATCTCCCATTCCGCCAATACCAAGTTGGCATTGATTGGCGCACACCTAGCACCCATGGAAACTCCTGCCACTTGTCTAAATAGTTCCCCTTCAAATCCAACAAAATTGTTAGACAAAACCATTTCCATAAGATCTACTATCACACTACGTTTAACAGTATAGAAACCACTATGTTTGTCCAAACTTCTACTGAACATTTCCAGTACTTGTACCTGGGGAATGATCGAAAAAAGATTTATAACATCAATTGTCACCATCAAAAATGGTTCAGAGGTTTGTTTTTGTCTTATAACCTCCAAGCAATGCCACACATCCCTCAGGATGTGTGGCAAACTTTTAACAATACCTTTGCAATGAAAATCTACATAGGAGGCCATTGCTTCTGTGTTAGAGCCTTTTGCTGACACTATTGGGGGAAAGGGTGGGTCATTCTGGTTTTTGTGAATTTTTGGAATTCCAAAAATGGTGGGGGTCACTGGGAATTCAACCATCAAATAATGGTATTCATTAACATCAATGATCCCCTCTATTAACCACTCGTAAAGACGCCAGTGAATTTTAGTGTATGCCATACACATTTCATTCCTAGATACTCTGGCGTATGTGTTTGTGTCACTCAAAAGACTGTACATCTTATTCGAGTAGTCGATGTTAGACATGATCACCACCCCCCCTCCCTTGTCAGGTTTCATGACCCTGTACAAATTAATTAGTTCTTGTAGACAAAACCTCTCCCCAGGTGTTAGGTTATCCAATTCCCTCCTTGGTTCCCTTAACATTCTTCTAAGTTGAGCCTCACACAACTTCTCGAAGATGTGTATACATGGGTGTGCAGGAGGTATAAAGGTATTCAACCTCTTTAGTCCAATCACATTGTCAATAGTTGGGCTATGTTTTTTTGTGAAAAAATACTTCCAAGTTTAACTGTCTAGTATACATCTTAAAATTAACCAGTATTTTGGCTATTTCAATTCTAAAGTAAAGTAAAGTAAAGTAATTCTAAATTCTAAAAGTAAACCCCTTCTTGAATAGAGACAAATAGTTATCTGTTAACTCTAAGTTAGAGAAGTTGTAAACACTAACATTGTCAACTTTAACCAAATTACAAGAATGTGTCATAATAGTTTGTTGAGTTAAATCAAATGAGTCACTCTCAAATATCTGCATGGCATTCATCCCCTCAATCTCGGTGTTTGTTACACTTTCTAAACTGTTGTTTAACAAATGTGAACAAATCACTGGTGAAATTTCTGAAACAAGTTCTGAGACAGAGGAAAAACTTTTTTGCCTTTGGTTATCACAAAAAGTGTTGCAGAAATTGTCACTAAAATTATCACAAAAAGTACCGTAATGTAGTGGCTGTAACCCAGCCTCGTTGTGTAATTTAGTGTCACTATTGAAGGTGGTCAGTTGTCCATCCGAGACCACCTCCTCTTGTTGTTGTATTGCATCTGCCCTCTGCCCCTCCCCTGTTGTTGATTGCGCTCTCAAATGCATTCCGAGCACCTTATGGGGTGGGGATCTAAAAAAACTTTGTTGTCATGATAAATTTCAGTCTCAGTCAGTGATTCGTCCTCAAATTGATCAACAATTTTCCCACCGACATTGTACATTTCCTGTCGGGAATTACCCGCTTTATTAACTTTAGACACAAAACTAGAGCTACCATTTACACGTTTAAATTTCTTAAAATGTATTAAATACCTGGTTACTAGCATAATCACTAGTATCCCTTTTGAGTTTAACCATTTTATTCTCAAGGTCTTTTTTCACAAACTTTTCAGTTTCATAAATAATCTTGTCGTATTTGTTTTTGTTAAACTCAAAAAGCAAATCTTTTATTATGTTGGTGTTAAGTAAGCCAAGCTTCTCCTTTAAAGTCTCTAGTCTATTAATGTTTTTCCAAATAATAATTTTCATCAATTCCATACCTGTCCGGTCATAGAAGGCCAGTAGTTCAACAACATTTTTTCTAGATATAAGTAACTTTGCTTTCAAACAAGCATAGGAGTAATGTTTTACTGTGACTTTAATTTACAAATTGCTGTTTGCTTGGGGTTGGTTGCTTAGAGGGGTGTGTCTGTAACTAATAGCTTTAAATGCAAAAAAGATGAAGGACTCTTTGATGCCTGAGTATGTATGTGGGTGAAAGCGCTAAGTTATCTGTTTACATGCAAAGGAATATTATGTGTTTTTTCGTTCTCTTGGTCTATTAAAGTTTGCAGTGTCTGAGGAGCTGAGCCGGTTTATCATTTACAACTGGTGGAGTACCCTGGATGCTGATGCCTGTGAAATTCCCATCACATCCTCAGTTGGCCTTTGGAAGGTACCTGCAGCTAGTATTTTTAAGCCTACACATACCTTGATGTCCACGAGGATGGGTTCCTCTCTGTTAGTTCTGTGTGTGAGGCGTGGCTGACACAGCTCAACAATTTTGCTGTAGGAGGTCCCTGTCCACCCTATAGCACTCCACTATCTCTAGCTCATGTAGCCCTTGGTAGGTTACCCTGGGTCTGTACACTCTTCTCCATCTCCTCACTGTGGGATGGTTGGCAGCATTCACATCCTCACCACCCTCAGCCTCTTCCACAAGTTGTATGATAGCTATTGCAGCCCCTAACGTTTTGCTGTTGTGAGTGTTAAAAGTTCCCCGCTTGTTTACACTGGTGGTGTAGAGTGTGGGAAAAGCCAGAGGGGTAGGTGTTTGCATAGTTTATAGTATTGTTCTGGGCTGTTCTGGTCTGCTGCCTGTGTAACTGGCTGGTTCCGATATGTTTCACCTGGCAGGTAAGCTAGTACCCCTTGATTACCTTCCTACTGCTGCTTTCCCTTCCCATTGTCCTTCTGTTTCAGCCCAGGGGTGCGATGTGCAATTGGAGTACACAAAAAGTGCACACTGTTGCTATTTCCTGGTTTAACTTCCTTTTTCTTCCTGTAAAACCCAGTGTGTGGCGCACACACCTGCTTACACTTTGTCAAGAGTGCTAGGCAGGTTTAGACACTCCCCCTAGCTTAGCTATGCTAAGCTAGGAGCAAATCTGAGCCACAGGGCTCCAATCCGCTTACAATATGCCTGACACACCCACCCATGATGTCACCTACCTCCTAGTCTTCCACTTGGCTATTCATACTCTTACACTGTTGGGATCTGCCTCACATGCTGGGTAAAACTGGGATTCACTATCCTTCCCCTCATTTGCATAGGATTGCCTATTAATGCATAGTTACATGTGTCACACTGAGCCTCCCCCCTTAGCAACCACTATTCACTGGCCAGGTTGTCTTTTGCCTGCCATTGACTTGCATGGCAGAATACTGATTTTAGTTAGAATGCTTGTTTTAGGTTTATTTTCTTATTTTCCCACTGATCCCATTTGTGCTCCACTGCCCTATGCTTAAACAGCCGTGATCGACGGAAATAAAATAAAAGTTGTATTTTTTACTTTTTGTATTATTTGCAATGACAATGGCCATATACTTGGCTATTGGTATGCTTCTTTAATGATATGCAGCCTTTATTTGGAGCTGTCATATCTCCATTCTGGAGTTTGCAGAACCGTACTCAGTTACTAACCCGGTACATTTCTGCAGATTATGATTCCAGCTTCCTAGATAGCAGATTTACCTCATTTGCATGTTTTTCTCCTGCAAATGGGGTAATTTACATACAGGGGCTGGGAACATGTAGGACTAGTGCAAGAGCGCTTGTGCACATCAAACAGGCATGTACGTGGATCGCTCGGAAGCCATATTGCCAACATTACCTCTTACACTAATCATGCATGCCGTGTAGGGCTTGCTGAATCCGGGGGATAGTCTTCCAATACATACTAGTATAATATTGTTTAATGTCTTCCTGTCCAATTGTGGTAATTTGTTGTGTTGTTAATATTTTAATTATTACTATATGTGCATTAGTCTTACTGTCATTC
Organism: Protopterus annectens; assembly: GCF_019279795.1. Lineage (NCBI taxonomy): Eukaryota > Metazoa > Chordata > Ceratodontiformes > Protopteridae > Protopterus > Protopterus annectens. Next base: position 1,090,158,795 of record NC_056745.1, read on the forward strand.
AAACTATGTCTTCATTGTTATGTCTTACAAGGGGACCAAAACAATGTAATTCCATTCAGCTTGCCCTGCTGTGTATATCTGATTGACAATAAAGTTTACTTTGACTTTGACTTTTGTGACTAATCATTGTGGCATTTTTCGCAATCCCACTAGACTACCGGTAAACAGGTTTGCTATCTATGTTGCATTACATGGTTTCCTGGCCAGCAACATTGTTGCCAGCCACCAAACCATGTTTATTTACTTTTAAATGTGGTGTGCGGCATGAATATATAATTATCATTGCTGCTCACCTTGCAACATTGTGCAAACACATAAACCTTCACAGAGGTTATTGAATCCCACAAGTTATTGAAACCTCAACACTGGAGAAAATCAAACAAAATCCAGATAACCAGTGAGGCAAGATGGGTATCCATTGATAAACATTCTTGTTCATCCTCTTTATTACCTTTTGAAGAAATTACATGTTCAAAGTTTTACGAAGAATAAAATGATTCCATGTAAAACTACAGAAGAGTATCTTTCCACAGTAAGAGAATTTATATGCAAAACCTGCATTATTTGTTTTTACATTTTAGGTGTTAATTGGTAATATGTAACTGTTTAATTTTAAACTTGAGTCCAGAATTCAGGGACTTTCATTATATAAATTCCCAGTCATGTAAAATGTGTGTTTCTTTTTAAAGTGCTACAACAGCAAGTGATATCTTTGAAATTACATGACTAATCTTTTTAAAAATGGGACCTCATAGTTTTCAGTATTTCTCTTACTCTGCTGCATTGAGAATTTGTAAATATGTATGAGTAGCAGTGGTATGAGAAACAGAGCTTCCACACTGGATACATGAAGTGGTGTAGTTTCCTCCCCAGGGCTTGATTCCCTGAGCCTCCATTGCCTAACAGTGTGACTCTGAGAAAGTGTCTTAACCAAACAGCACTCCTGGGCTGACCTTGAAAAAATATATGTGGACAACAGTGCTCTTCCCTGGCCAACAACTAAAGACAAAATAAATACATGAATTAAATAAAAAATAAGATTTAGTATTAAATCATGTGTCATTTAATTAACACGTGGTTAAGCAAGGCTAAAAAGTTTAAAACCTTGATAGGCCACAGATTAAAAAAGCAGCACTCACAGTTATAAAAACAGAATTCTTTTTTGCACCTTTGATAACAGGGCAAACTCCCCCCATCCCTGAACTTTATTTATATATTAAATGTAAAGTCACACAAGAGTTTTAGAAAAAGTCGAAAGTGAGAAAGAAACATAAAACTTACCTTTCTTCTCTTCCTCCAGTCCATCAAAGTGCAAACAAGGATGCAGACTGTGATCAAGCTAGTGCTAATACATGCAACGATCAACAACAAGAAACAGGTGAGCTTTTGTTCTGTATTTTTCAATATATGAGAAAGTAGAATGTGACAATCCAAAGGTTCCCTGAGAAAATACTTTAATAGCACAGCAAACTACTCTTTTGTGTTTGCAATTTTTTTTTATTATATTTTTATTTACAGGTCTCACAATTATAACTGGAAGCCATAAAATGTATACATGAATTTGACAAAGTAAATATAATCATAGAACTTGTTGACTCATATACTTTGAAGTTAACACATTAACTATTTTGAGGTATAAACAGTATATAAGGCTATTACTGTGATATTTTTAGTTACAAGTTCTATAGTTGTAATATCAGGAAAGTAATTACATTTTGGGTGCAGCACATTTTGGAATAATTTACTAAGACTCTAAGTGAGACCTAGTTTTAATAATAATAATAATAAAAAAAAAGATTACGGGAATCAGAGTCATGATTCAGTCATTCATTCATTGATGGATTATTCACTTAATTCAGTTCAGGGTACTAGAAGACCCCCATGTACACATACATTGAACATGTCCAGGAATGCATGGGTGTGCACACACATACACGCACACATGAACACACACACACACACACACACACACACACACACACACACACACACACACACACACACACACACACATGCATATATACATGCACATACACAAGTGCTTCACTTTGACCTTTGGCCATATTGAAGGACTTCCACTTCACCTGTGGCACATCTTTTCCATGTAGTTGGAACACCCAGTGAAAACCCACATAAATACAGGAATGACTGACAAAAGGGATGCAATCTATATATTAGCAGTGCAATATTAAAATGATTTATTTTGTTATGTAGAGCACTTAACCAAAGTGACAGCTGTGATGTACTGTACAAACATATCATTCTAAATGCAAGAAAAAGAGAAAAGGAGTTAACATTTTCTGTACTGCTGTGTCAAAACAAATGGAACAAATATACAATTGAGAATGCAAAATACTCAAATAAAATAAATTTCAACCTGATATTCTAGAATGAGGAGAAAAATAAGACTATCCCATTTAAACATACAATAATGCTATTCTTTTATTGGTCCTAAGCTAGCAATTCATCTTGCGTAAAAATGGTTCCCAATAACTATTTAAATGCTTATTTCAGTAAAACAGGCCCTCCATTTTTATTTGTAATACTCCTTGAGTAGGAACTTCCACGTTTCATAGTTTTGATCTTAATAATATTTAATTGAACATTTCTCTCTGTATTTTTATTTATTTACACATTTGTTAGCCAGGTAAGTGAATTGTCTTCAGACCCTTTTCATCTGAGGATGAGATCTCAAGTGCAAGAGTGAATGCAATTTGTATATGGATAGTTAAAAGTAGCCAGCCAAACAGTATGCTTTTGGTGTATGGGAGAAAACAGAAATTCTCAAGGAAAACCTATGCAGGCACAGGGAGAGGATTTAAACTCCACAGAGACCATGACCACAATCCTGGATTGAACCCTGGTGCTGTGAGGCAGAAATCTTCAGCTCAGAGCTACCTTGTTGCATCAAAGTCTGTTATAAGTGTTTGTGCTTTAGCCACCTACATACCATCTTAATAAATATTACAGTTGTTGTGCTGATCATATTCAGAAGAAAAGGACACCTATGGTTTTCCAGCAAAACTAAGTTATTCCTTTGCCAATAAAGGGCAACTGCAGGCTTTGTCAAGCTGATGACCTGACCTGCAGTTGCTTGATCAAACTGTTATATGTTGTTTTATAATTATTAAAGAATAAGTGAATCAATGAATCAGTTCATAATGACAACTTATGGAATGGATGAAACTAGATGAGAAAATGTGAAGAAATTATAACCAGTAGTGGTCTCTGTTGCGTTGCCCAGTGAGTGATTTAACATTGTGCTCTCCTAACTAGATATTATAAGAAATGTTTTAAAGAAAATAATTTGTCATTATCAGTGGCACAACCGGTAGTGTACTTGTTTGATGCTGGAAGGTATGAAGACTATCGGTTCTACTCCCTCACCAGGTTTATTTTCAATACTGACACTGCAATGCAGCATAAGGCATTGCTGTACTCCTGAGTAGGGTATCAGTTAGATGATATTTTAAACAAGGGTCCCATCTGCTTGACTTGGTGGTAGCTTAGGTGGATGTAAAATATCATATCACACTTATTGATAAAAGAGTAGGGAATTTCCTTAGTAACCAAGCCAAATTTCCTCTAGTCAGTAACAATACTACAGCACGACTCCCATGAAAGGAGGACACTGGTGTAGTGTACACTAACACAGTAAATAATGAAAAATACATAAAATAAAATTGGTACAACATGTGTAAACTGAGAAACTATTACAATTTGCCTTGGTTAAAGAAATAATAATTGGTTGAATGTTTAGCAAATATTATTATAAAAGTAAACAATTAACACATGCCAAGTATATAAATACATATATATATATATATATATATATATATATATATATATATATATATATATATATATATATATATATACTCACCTGACCTAGACATAAACCTATCTAAAGAGGCAAAAGCATTTTCCTCACAGTTAACAAACTTCACAAAATCCGATATGGCATTTGCAAAACTGAAAGCCAGTAGACAAAATAAATGTGTTTTTGTACATTAGCAGCAATACACAGTGTTCATTATTTACAACATACCATGACCTTAATATTCTGCTACAAACTTTTCCTAGATAAGTTACACATTTTGATTCTTTTTTCTTTTTTTTTTCAGAAGAGTTGTTTAAAATTATTTTAAGTAATCTGTAGGCTGCTTCAAAATGTAGTCATTGATGTAGTGCATTTGGTTGAGCATTAAGTGAGTGATTTTTCTAATGTCACAACCACTTCTTGGAAAAAATCCATTCTAATACTATTTATAGTTTAATGCAAATTATGCAGTATTACATTCTAAACAATGCCTCTTCATAATGAAATTTTAAAGGTGGATTATCAGATCATTTTTGACATTTTAACAGCTCTAATACAGTAAGTTAACTATGCTATTATTTTCAACCCAGTAAATGTCTTAAGAATAATTTAAATGTTAAAATATGCAAATATTAAGTAAGGTAAAACTGGCCACATAATGGGTAACAACCTGGTTTAGGGTAAATGCTTTATTGCTTAAATAAACCAAGATAATTATCTCTAGCTCCTTTCACAATTCCAGTTATCTTGTTTTGATTTTCATTGCCTGTTAGAGTGTTTATCCTGTTCATTAAAGCAATATATACACAAATATATCTGTAAAGAAAGATTACTAACAGTGATGAATAATTTAATTTGTAATAAAGACATTTAACATGTCACTCATTTTAGAGGAATATTGTCATTCAAAAGTTTGGGAAATTAACTATTCATTCTCCGCATTTTGTGACAGGATGATAGCAAAGAGTCAGCTGCTGCATAGCTGCTATTCAGTTATGTTAAGTTGTGAAATTATCTTTTTGACGACTATTCAGATAATCTTTGATAACTTTGTTGCAGTTATCTTTCTATCACAACAAGAACTTTATCAAGACAGGTATAAATGAGAGTGTGAGATGGCGTAGAACATGAAAAAGGAGGACAACCACAAAAGTATAATGTGCAGAACAAGAAAAAAAACACACCATGGGATTCAATAAACTCTGTGTAGGCTTCGCATGAAGCCTACACAGAGTTTATATGTGTGCACGGTAATCCTAGGTGAGCAGCAGCGCTCATTGCATATTCATGACATGCACCATGTTTAAATGTAATAAGTGAGGCTTCGTAGCTGGCAACAATATTGCCAGCCAGGAAACCATGTAAGCAAGCATGGATAACACTCCTGTTTAAATCAGTGCACTGAAGGTCTGCAGTTTTGCGGGGATAGCCACATTGATCACCAAGGTTTCACAGATAGCTCTCAATCTCTAAGTGCAAGATATCTGAGCAAAGGCCAACATATTGTGGGTTATAATGAACCCATCAATAGGTACATATTTGACATATTTGCCCTATAGAAATGTGCTAGAATAACCAAGCATTTGTGTTACGCTACATGTGCTGAAGAATTTGAAGTCTAAATCTCAAATGTATGTAATTTTTGAGTTACACGAGTCCTGAGATCATCCTAGTGTTAGGGCAGAAAGCCATCAATTTGATAAGGAACACATCTGGACATTCTGTGAAAATCTGGATAGTTGAGAGGTATGAATATTAAGTATATGGTCCAAACACAGTACAGGACAGGGTATCTACAGTGCAAATTTTGTGAAATCCCATTACTGGCCTTCTGCACTGAAGTTGTGTAAATGATATGTAAGGGTACATGGAATGCCAAGTAAAATAAACACTCAGGGGAAGTTTGTTCATTTTATAGGACACACAGATGAATTATAGGAATGAACACCTGGAAAGAGGACAGGTGAAACAACCTAATGCATAGCAGATGAGGGCATGTCAATGGAAGATGGCTGTAGAAGCAAGACCAATCACATGTCAATGTGGTACAATAGGGACTGCACAGTGAAAATGTATATTATTTGACTGTCACACAAGGTGACATAACAATGTGGAGGATGTCTGTGTGAGACAATCATCCTTACATGAATAATGCAGAGGACATCTATCAGGGATCTGACATACAGTAGAGAGTAGATTATCCAAACTAATTGGGACCTAGGGTAGTTTGGATAATCAAACTGTTCGGATAATCAAAAATATAATTGAACAGCATAACAAAAAACTTCTAAAATCTTGCTTTTTCTACATGCAGGAATACAATTTTCAACCATTCAGTGATTCCAGTGGTCAATAAAGAATATTTTTAACACACAAGCTTCCTACAAGGTCAAAACTATGCTCAAGTGAATATTTATAGCAATGTCTTTCAGCTTCTCCCATTAGGGGCCACCACAGCAGATCACCGGTTCACAGATTGATTGGCAGTGGAGTTTTTACAGTGTCGAGTTGCCAGCCCAGCACCCAACATTCACAGAAGGCACACATACACACATGCACCTACTAGCATGTCTTTAAAACTCACTCAACTGCAGGGAGGACATGCAGACTCCACACAGAAAGCAATCCAGCCTAGAATCAAACCAGAGAACCTCTTGCTGTGAGGTGACAATACAAACTGCAGCACCACCACAGCTGATGCTCAAGCGAATACGTATAATATTTACATATTTAGACTGTATGATGTTTTTCTATGAGAAAACTTTGGAAGGCTACTTCAGATAATTGATGTTTCAGATAATTGACGTTCAGTGTTCACATAATCGACTCTCTACTGTACAATTGGAGTAGGGTGCTTATTGTTCAACTGTGCAAACTGATTTGCCTGAATATGACTGTAATCTCAACAGAGGTCTTTAGCAAGTGGGACACAGGTAAAGACTCATGGAGAACATTAAAAGAAGCAACCACAATCATGGACAATATCAGAATAATATCACCAGTAATCCCATGCCACTGACACAACAAATTTGATTTAGAGTGATCAGAGATGATTTTGCGCAAACACACTTGTACAACTATTATGATACATCCACACTCTATGAGGCTAATCACGCACACTCCCCTGGCACTGAAACATCTGCTGGAGGTGTTAGGAGGGGCAATGCTACACCTGTATGTGACATTATGATCAATACAGGCTGGCTATATATGGTACAATCCGCACTGTCATGAATGTTCCCCATGCCATTAATGTTGTCAAACACCTATGTATTTACTGTGTGCATTACCAAAACAAGTAGCACACATGCATTTGGTGTAACAACTTGATGGGATTTCTGCACCATCAGACAATAATGTTTATACCACAAAAATAATACCTAGGTATGGCCAATAAGCTGTGTGACAGCTCACTGTGACAATGGTGGTACACTTCAGTTACACATCAGTGGAAGATCTGTAGGGAGGTACATGAAGTTGGGTGTATTGTATTCAGTGATTGGTGTGATAAAGGCTGGGAGCTGTGGAGGTATTATGGCCTCTGATGTGGATGTCCATCACATACTCAGTACTTGTGTTACATACAAGAAGTAGTCAGCACTGTGACAACATGTTGGTGGATATTCAGCTTACCATCTACCCCAGGACACAGGTCACATACCTATTGGTCTGATTATAAGGTTGAGCTTGAAAGGTCATTGAGGAGCACTGCTTCACATGCAGTAGGAGCCTATTACAGATGAGAGGCAATTGCTGGGAAATATATCTTTCTTCTCAGCATGTTTTGTTTATGTCACAGATTAGATTGAAATCCCTGGAGCAAGTTATTTTTGTCCCATTTGATTTGCAGATTTCCAGTATTAACAGTATGGCAGGGTCTGAGACTGCTCTGTAGGCCAAGCATAGGTCAAGCCTGCTTGATACTGAGTACAGTGAGAGGTCTTTCAGTCTTTCCATGTTTCTCATGTTTTGAAGGCCCTGGATTCTCTCAGTCACAAACTTCTATTTGCTGCAGGTATCTGGTGAGGTACAGACAGAATTGTAATCAATTAGTGGTCTAATAAGGATAGAATACAGCAGATCTATGACCTCCTTGGTCTTGGATATGATGACCTTATTGATGAGGTGCACAATGTAGAATACGTGTCTCACCACTATGGACACATAGTAATGTAAGTGTAAATTGCTATCAAAATGTGCTCCCAAGTCTTGTAACACTGTGTTTGAGCTTAGAGAGGTGCTATGTATATGATAATTAGTAGGGGTACTTCATTGCCAAAGTGAGAAATGAGGCATTTTTTTGTTTTAAGGTTAAGTCCATGAGTTTGGCACCAATCATTTGTCTCTGTTAGCCCTTTTTGTAATATGTTAACATAGTTGGGAGACTCTATGTGACTGTGCCCTGTTGACAGTCATCTGCAAACCTGGTAAGCTACAGGTCATCTACCTTTTCCTGGATGTCAGAGAAATAGATTCCAAACAGTTGAGGGCCCAGCACAGATCCTTGTGGTATTCCCCTGGTTAGTGATCTAGTGGTGGAGGTGTGGTCCCCAAATTTGACAGTGTGCATTCTGTCAGTGAGCCAGTTGGCAATCCATCTAGTAATGTATGGGTTAACCCCCAGATGGGAGAGTTTCTTTATTATGCCTAAGGGGATATAGTGTCAAATGCCTACATAGTGGTATGTCCTGTTATACATCATCCAGGTCTTTGATAAGAAGTCCACAATATTTAATAAGCTAGGTTTACCCTCGACAAAAACAAAATGGGTTGGGTCAAGAGTGCTGAAGGTCAACTGTGTCACTGTGAATAAGATCCATGCTGATCCCTTCCTTAGCCTTGCAGATAAGTGCTTTAAGGCTTCAGGTCAATAGTTCTAGTTCTGCATGTTGCCAGATTGATATGCATTGCCTATCACACAACATTTGATAAAGAAAGACAAGGAGGGGAATGAACAGAACCACTAAAAATAACAAAAAAGACAACATTTGATATTAATGTCTTTAGTGTAGGTGATACATGTGCGAAAAATACTGAGTCACCAAGGTTGCAGTGCTTGGGGGGAGGCAACACATGGCTGCATTGTAAATATGTGAAATATTGTTAGATAGGGCCTTCAGTTTGTTATGTTTCCACATGTAATTTCATGTCATACATAGAAAATTGACAGTAAACAGCAGTAATACATAACAATATGCATTTTCAATAGCGTGGTGAGCAGCAGCTTTGCATAACTGTTGTCAAAGTGTTTGCACATGTGAGATACACATTTTTAATACTTCCCATGTTTGTGCATAGTTAAACAGTACACAAACATGAGGTGCATTGTGAAAAGTCTGAGAATTAGTATTGAGTGTATGAAACACACCTGCTGCTTATCTGACTGCAGCTTTGACACATTTCTTTTTGAGCCCAGATGATACTGGGCTTGAATCCAGGTGTGTCTAATACTTTTAAAGACTTTTAAATAAACAGTGATAATGCAATGACATGAATTATTTATAGTACATATGTTGCCTTATGTTGGCATAGTGTAGTTTGGTTAAGCAGCATTGTATGGAGATAACCACAGCATTGTACCACCGCTCACCATCACTAAGTATTGGTGCAAGACGCTAAACTCCACACAAACATTGAAACCAAAAAGTGAAGAGATCCATTGCTTTTTTGGCTACTTGTGTGTGTTGTAAGGGATTCTATGTTTTGACTAGACTATAGGTGTTAAACTGGTGTACATAAATAAGTGGTGAAATGGGGAACAAGCATGGAGAAGAAAAAAAGGAAATGAAATACAGGAATGTGCAGGAGGTAAGTAGGAAGGAACCATAGCTATATATTTCTTTAACAGTGTAAACTGAAAATATGTACAGAATATTAACTGAGTTTGGACTGTTACCTCCACAAAGAGGGGAGACAACATGTTGTATAGCCAATTGGACTGAATCAGGTCTGTCAAGAAAACACGTGTGCAAAATGGAGAGCTATGCATGGGATGACTTTTTTGTGGGACAGGTGCCCATTTTGTTTTTAAATTCAGTAAGAAAGGACTGCAGGGTAAGGGATGTAGGTATGTCTGTGTCAAGTAAGTTGGGTAGGTGAGGAAGCAAATGCAAACAAACAAGGCAAACAAGACAATAGACATGGATGCTGATGCACACAAAAGGTTGGGGGACACCATGATTGGGGTGAGGGAGGGGACAATGTAAGCTCATTGACATCAAGCTTGGAGACAGTCACAATCAAGTCCTCACCCACTGGACTGCCATCACTAAACCCTCTTACTCTACTGGTGGCTGGAGTGCTTGACATCTCCTTCTCCTATGGACAATGAGGGAGAGCAGCCTCTCCATCCTGAATAGGTGGACACCAATGGTGCGGTACACGACCCTATGAATCATCACATGCAACTCACTGTGGGTGATGTATTCACCACCTCTGCAACTGCTTCCAGAGGGGATAACAGGCCGGTTACTACCTGAGGGCCAGGTAGTTCAGGGCCAGCAAAGGCAATGCTGCCAGGTTGGCTCCCAGACATGTTGGGCATTGGTGCTGGATCTGGTGGAACAGGGGTAGGCTGATCCATTGGTGCTGGCCTAACTTGCTGTGCTGTGTAGCATTTAGTGATGTGGTACACATGGATGACATGAAAACATTTTGATGACACATAATAGAAAATAAAAAGAGATATGGCTTGGGTGAGAAAAAAAGAGATAAAATTAGTACCATCATATATGACATACAGTGCATTAACACAACTCTTTTATCTAAAATATTACATTTAAGTATACATCCTAACAGATGCATACTATACTACAGATTGATGAAATTATTCTTTGAATTGTGCATATATTGCACATATGAGTGTTCCAGTTATACAGATTACAATTTACAGCAGGACATTTTTGCCACTGGTATATAGTTTTTAATTTAATGTAAATATTATTGAAGAAATAACAGTACTGTATAGTTGGGAATCATGGTATTTGAACCCACACCCTCTGACTACAGTCTAATCTTGGACTCTTTCAATTGGTTTGTGGTACAGATTAATGCATCCATAACTGCTTTTACAAATGAGATGTACATGCTGAATTTGATATAACTCTGTAAAAAAAAAAAAAAAAAGATATCTTTAACTTTTATGCTGCAATAACACTTCACTTGTGTTGCATACATACTACTTGCTTCCCTGAATCTCTCCAATTATGCAACATGAGCCTGTCAATGGAACTCCAAATCATTGCAAGTTGGAGAAAGAACAGAAAACAGCAGAAAAGTATTAAGCATAAAATTATTGTCTATATGTAACTTTCTAAGTCTTACAAATACTCTCTTATTATCATACTTACAGCAGTAGGATGTCCACAGTCTCAAATTTCTGCAACCAGTGGTTGAGAGTATCCCTTTTTCTACTGCAAAAGTCATGAAAAATATGTCTACATTGCCCTCCAGTGCTTGGGATACCAGTGGCACTGGATACAGCCTGGGCCAAACTATTCCATGCCTAAGACTAGTACTGGGAGCCAGAATAGTTCCCCACAGGACCCTTTGGCTGTGGTGCTTTACCCTTAGTCTAATAAATATTCTGGACTCCTTGACACTCCACTTCTGTGCCCTAAAGTGTGCACCTTCCTCTCCAATTCCAGACATGTCTACCAGCTGAACTAGATTGATGGAAATGGATGCTTTCCCACCAATTCCACTTATCACTTAAACTAGTAGTGGGCAAACCCGAGCAGCAATGCCAAATGTGTTTGCATGATGTTAAGCAGAGAGCAGCAGTGCCAAGCATGGAGGAAATAATTAATTGAAATTGAAGGTTAACCTGACACTTGGCTTTAGTTTGAGGGGTGTGTACTGATGTAGCCTGAAAATATATATTGGAAATTGGAAGGTAACTGGTAGGTGAGTTAAGTTTGAAGACATGCACTAGGAGCATAAATGTAATGACCTGACATTATTTTTTCTCTTTATATGCTGAGGAAATTTTACTTTTATAGTGTGGGATTCAAACCTAGGCATAAGGGATAAAAAACATTTTCTTCCATAGCATTGGTTTTACAAAGACATGCATGTGGATCATTTCTCCCTGGGCCTCCAGTAAAAATTGTCTCATTCCAAGTTAGATTTTCCCAGTAAACAAATGTTAAATAAATAAATAAATACAATTTAAAAAATTCCATCATTGCCACAGAAGAAGTGCTCCTCACAGATAGTCAGGAATCATACATAAATACAAGTGACAGTTTGAGCTGTTACAGATGTATGTGTGTGACCTGACAAGGTTATTGGATATAGATCCAGTTGTGTATGTGTCTCAGTTAATTGTGAATGACATGTAAGTCCAGATAGCAGAAGTATACTTACAAAAATATAGTAGACAGTATACCCTCAGTCATAGATCTGAGAACATAATAATGGTGTCTCATCCCTCATGCATATAATTCATATCAGCTCCACTATCTAAAGTGTTATGAGTGAGAGTGAATATAATGAGAAGTGGAACAACAGTAAAAATGTCTGGATTGTCCTGTATTAGATCCAAGGACCATGTGTGTGGCAGTCATACACTTACATCTGTTGCCAGAAGAATGTTGATACAACACTTGTCTATTTTTCAGTACATTCCTATAAATTGCACTGTCACAACAGTAAAAATAGGTTGCATACTTTTTACTAGAACCCAGGATCATCCGTACTCCAGCCCTACACTTACGCTTGCTGCCACAAGACTTGTTACATGAAATTTCCTATTTTCCTAATCGTTTTTAAGGTCTCTGTGTTAACCTCTGCTTGATGCCACTTAGCAGGTTTGTGCAGTGCCCAACAGAATTAATAAAATGTATCCAGCTTCAGTTGCTGTCTGTGCCCTGTCTGCAGGTGTTTGATGGATCAGCTGCTGGGGAACCCTTGTAACCACCACTCAATGATGCACAACTCTGCTAAGAACACTTGTGTGAAGAAATACAGAAACTGCAACAATGTATTGATTTTGCCCTTTGCCCTTTTACAGATGCCCTGTTTGAAGGTGTTCTGCAGGTTCTCTGTCTCCTTCCTTTGTAGCCCACTAGTCACTGCCATGCTTTGCACAAGTAAGATAAGCGCAGCCTGACATTCATTTTTTCTCCATTTCCCATGTTTGCTCTAAGTGGTGCATTGTGCAAACACTGGCTCAAAAAACAAAACAAAAAAACAAAAGAAACAAAAAGAAAAAAGAACAAGTATTTAAAATGAGGACAAGCAATCTATGACATACACACTAGAAAATGTTAGTACACATGAGATATTTCTACATAGGTCTGATTTGAACTTTCATGCCAATGAACCTGCAGAACACAGGAAGGGTGCCTTATCCCTCTTTACCATACAAACAGCTTTGCAGCAGAGAAATGAAACATAAATAGAAGGAAAAAGCATTTCAAATGAAGCAAAGTCATCTATGAAATAAACATAAAATGCTTGTTAGTACACATAAGATATTTCTACATAGATCTGAATTTGAACCCTCATGCCAATGAACCTTAAGAAGAAAAGAAGGGTAACATATTCATCTTTGCCACACAAACAGCTTTGCAGCAAGGAACTGAAATTATTCTGCATACAACTAACTGCAACATCTTCCACAGTATATGAAACCATACAACTGTTATTTATACATTTATTATTTTTGGATGTAGTGCACTAAGTGATCACACAACCAGTTATGACTATTGGCAAAAACAAAATCACTGCACCAGATAAAGTCCAAATTGGGCTCCAAAAATATAATGCAAGAAATCCAAGCAGGCAAAGGACATGCACGGCATAAAACCAAACAATTTAGTAAAAAACATGTAAACTCTTTTGCATAGTACTCCTACGCTTCTTCAAACATAAAATTCTTTCACAAGCCTAAACATTTTAAACACTCTTAAACCAATCACTTCTAGCAACCTTTTTCCCTCCAATAAAAGAATTAGTGGAAACCAAGTGATTTAAAGTAACCTAACACTTTAGCCAAATAAGCACATTTTTAGTATGTTCCAACCAAAACTTATATAATAGATTTCAGATATATTAAATAAGGCATATACTGCAGATATCTAAACAGTATAATATGCATCAAACATAATCCATCTTGTCATGCTGTTGCAAATATACTGATGTTTTGGAAAAAAAATTATTTATATATTTTTATTATATAAGTTGTGGTTGGAACATACTAAAATGTACTTATTTTGCTAAATTGTTAAGTTACTTTAAATCACTTGGTTTCCAGTAATTATTTAATTAGAGGGGAAAAGATTGCTAGCCGTGATTGGTTTAACAGTGTTTAAAATGTTTGGGCTTGGGACAGAATTTTATATCTGATGAAGTGTAGGATTACTATGCAAAAGCGCTTACATGTTTTTTACTAAACTGTTTATTTTTATGCCATGCATGTCCTTTGCCTTCTTGGATTTCTTGCAGTTATGACTATTGCTTGCAAATATACAGCTCGGTCTTACCTCTCTGTGTTTGTTAACTATTTTTCTCTTATATGACAAGTAATCTGAGACATGCAGTCTGTAAGACATGCTATATCATTGTCCTTAAAATGTGCAAGGATATTAAATGGCAATAATATCATATGAAGTTGAAGGGGAGGTTGGATGTTAATGAACAGAACCTGTGAATTTTGTACTGCCTACTTACATTTTCAATCTTGACAAACTTACATCTAACACTTTGCAAGTCTAACCTGACACACCCACTGGATGTAGGGCAACCTGCAATGCAGTTGTGTTTTCCTTTCCTCTAGAAGTAATCATTCACAGTTGCAATATACTAAAAACAAACACTGAGGGAGTACCTGCACTATGTTTACAGCTAATAAACTGAGCCAAGTATTTAGGATTCAACAGTTCACAGTTGATTTGACTCTTCACCATACTGACAGCCCTGAATGTACACCATAAAAAGGCAACCATGTAGCTAGGGAAACTGAAGGTGAGGCGACTTGTTGGAGAACCCAGAAAAGAGACTATCACTTTGGGATATATCTGCACAGAGGATTACTGAACTTGAGAAGGTATGCTTGTATTTTGTCAGCTACATACTGCATATGCTGGAATGTAATTAAAAACAATCTGTATAATAGTTTTATATATATATATATATATATATATATATATATATATATATATATATATATATGTATAATAGTTTTATATATATATATATTAGAAATGCTTTTGCACTTTTATTTGTATGCATTAGTTAGAAGTGTACTGATGACAAGGCATGTTTGTTAGGGCATTTCACAGGTATACATGATTGGCAATACCTCATAATTTAATTTTCTGTGTAAAATCTGTAGACATGTTCCATGGACAGTTCATTTGATAGCACTTTTAACATTTCAAAGATGGTTTGTTAGCAAAATGTGTCATTTTCCTGTTCTTTTGGGGAGGGAGCAAAGCTGCATTTTTGTTATACCACAAAAAAGGATTTGCTGTTATTGTTACTCTCCGTTTTTGCATCCAGCCAGTTGTTTTTGTATTTCAAATCTTTAGACTTTTTATGTTTTTCCAGTAGGTAATACTGAAATGCTACATTTTCTGTTTTATCTGGGAACAATTATTTTGTAGTTATGTGATACTTATATGTATTACAATTTTGTTGTCTTTTAGAACATCTAGGACTATGTCACTAATGCTTCTCAGTCCTCACAAACCACCCTTCACTGACTCTGAGAATCAGGTCATTGTTGATACTTTTAGGTAGCATGGTACCTTCCTGCTTGAGAGGGGGCATGGAGATATATCAGTCAGAATGCAGATTTGGCAGCAGATTGTCACAGATGTTAATGCAGTGGGTGGCCACAGAAGAATATATGACCAGGTGCACCATAGGGCCACTGGCATGATCTCATTTGTGTGGAGGATAGCAGCTCTAGTGGGCCATGATCAGATGGATACTGGGGGGGGGGTCCTGCTACAAAACCATCATTAATGCAAATGAAGAGTTCCTGTCCACTGTCAGGGATTCAGACACCTCCCAGGAATGTGTAGGAATAGGATGTTGTTAACATTGGTGCTACTGTTTCAGGAACAGTTTCTAGGTAGGCTTTTGTATCTCAATTGTGAATACTGTTGTATAATAAAACAATTTAAATCAATATATTACTTCTGTTTCACAAGAATTTTTTTGAGGGGATTGAAGATTGTCACACATTCTGATTGATTAGCTTAGGTTGGAGTTGTCATCCTGGTTCCTGTTGAAAGTACAGTTATGGAGATACAAGGATGGAGTTGTCATCCAGGTTCCTGTTGAAAGTACAGTTATGGACATACAAAGGGGAACAAGTATTACCCCTGTTTTACTGTTAATTGTGATGATGTTGTCCTTACATTTATCTTAACTTCTTCCATGACTAACTGGCATGCAGAGGATACCATCATCTGCACATGGTAAGCCAAACATTTTTATGTCAGTACTAATAAGCAATTCAAAGAAATATTTTAGTGTGTGATGTTGACATCAGGACTGTTGTATGTATTGCTGTACTGTCTAATAGTGACAACACTGTTATTGTGTTAGCATATATATTGGAGTATCATAGTTTTGGTATTCATTTTTCTTGTGTTTGTTGCTTAATATTACAAGTGATCTTGACAGTGGAAGTATGGGACTTCTACCACCTGGTGTCAGAGTATCAGCAGACTCTGATGATGATGGTCGCCAAACAGAAGCACAATTGGGGGGTGCAGAGGTTGAGTCTGACACTGAAGATGACATACAGCCGTTCCCTGAAAGTCCATTGGACACAGCCAGTAGGGCTACACCTACCCATTCCAGTGAGCCCAGAGATATTGGACAGTTGGAGGGTGAGATAACTGATCAGGGAAGTATGATCACTGCAGCTTCAGTGCCTGTTGACACTGGCCATAGCCAAAGTGTGGGCAAGGTGCCACACAGGAGGGTTGTTAGGGGTGCCCGGAGTAGGCCTGCTTTCCATCCTCCACCTCAGCAAGGCATCTCGTCCTGTGCCACTCAGTGTATTTTTAGAGACATCATGGAGGTACTGGCACATTGCCATAGGCGCTCCAGAGAAATGCTTAAGGTTGTAGATATGGCACAGTCTGACATGCTTGACTGCCTCCACAGTGTTAGCAATTCAATGGATCAGATTGACACATTAGAATGAGTGGTGTCAGTGAAGGAATGTCTGCTGAGAGGAGGACAGCATTCTCATGCGTGTTAGTCAGCCATATAACCTGCTGTTGGCCAGCATCACTATCCATAGTGGCAGTGCTTCCACTGCTTTGCCTGTGGGTGAGCTGTACACATCCAGATGTGGCAGGTACCCATGAGGGGAGCTCTTGCAGCAGACATCAGTCACATTCAGTTAGCAGCAGTGCATTTAACTGTGGACATGGATGTGCCAGTGCAACTCCTGGCAGAGCCAGTTCTCATGATCAGGGATGACAACGATGAACTGCAACATCTACCATGAGTGGATCACACCTGCCCAACATACCAAGATGAAGAGCTATCACTGCGCTTGGCTGTATTCATGCAAACACTCAGACACCAATTTCACCTGGAGGACCCCTACAGATACACAAACAACAATTTCATGGTTCAGCTGTGCAGCTTAAAGCTCAATTTCTCTCACTTGCCTTTTGTTGCTTTATCCAAATGTCTACCTGCTTCTCTTTTTTACTCAGACACACTCACCATCCTTTTGTGTCAGCCTAGGTTTCCTGCCCCCCAGCACACTGTGCAAGTAATGATGACTGTGCTGTATCCTTGTTTTCCATCTTTGGATTCAGAAAAGTGTAAGTTTTTTGTCGAATGCTCAAGGTGTATAGCTGACTTAGTGCTTAGTATATCTGCATTTGTGATGTTGAAATGGTCATTTTCCCTTTGACTTGTATTGGTCATTCTGCTGTCTGGACTGACATAGCCTTCACATTTGCCTAATCCACATACACAATGGCCTGTACATCCAATAACCTTGGAATTGGAATTGCATTTATGTAATACCTCACTGCTGTTGTATGGTTACCATCACAGAAACGCATTGCTCAGGGGTGTGCATTGTCAAGCAATGCATTTGCACAATGGTAAGCAGAGCACAACAGTTTCAAACAGTGTGCACACTACCAGTTAATGCAATAACAGGAATTGGAGGGAAAGCACCTGTCTCCATTGCTTTAGATTCATGGCAGGCATGGCAAGCATTTGCGGAGAAGGTCCCAGGTTTAGGGCATAGTGTTGGGGTGTCCAGGAGTCCAAGATTTTTATTGGAATCCTAGTTAAGAACCACAATGACAAGCTTCTTCAGGGGGACTATTCTGGCTCTCAGTATAAGTCAGAGGCTTGAGCTAGTTTAGCCTGGGCTATATCCTGTGCCACTGGGATCATGCACACTGGAGAAAAATGTAGGCATCATTACTATGACCTATGTATGAAGAAGAGGGATACCCTCAACTTTGAGGAATTTAGGATTGAAGACATCCTACTCATGTGTAAGTATTATCTACAGAAAATACCTGTAAGACTTAGAAAGCTGAATATAGGCAAGATTGGCATTCATAATGGTCTTCTCTTCTCGTTTGTTTTTTTTCCACAGCTGTCAGTGACTGTGAGGGCAATGTCAGAACCCATGGGACTAGATTGGTGAGGATGAGAGAAGCATGTGGTATGTATGCAGCAGAAGGGTACTACTATTGTAGCATTAAAAGTTAAAGATAGCTTTTTTGGTATTTTATAGAGTTGTATCAAAGTGAGCATGCGTATCACAACTGTAAAAGCAAGTATGTATGTATGCATTAGTCTGCAGCACAAGAAAATACCACAATATTAGAATTTAGTCAGAGGTTGTGTGTTCAAATACCACACTCCCCAACTATACAATACTGTTAATTCTTCAATAATATTTAAATTAAAGTAAAACTTCTATACAAGTGGCACAACTGCCCCTGCTGTAAACTATAATCTATATAACTGGAACATGCATATCTGCAGTATATGTAAATGTCAAGGATTACTTGCTGCAATCTGTAGTATGGTGTGCATCTATTAGGAGGTGGTAGTCCTAAATGTAAAAGTTAAGATAACACCCCCTACTGTAATACCTTCTCTAGTAAAGTCAGACCACAAAATGATCTCCTTTGAAGTAATAATAAAACCTGGACACCCAGCTCAACTGGGAATATTCAGGAACTATTCTAAGACTAACCTCTTGCTATTAAGTGAGAACCTGGCAAAATCTCAAGCCCCAATAAACTCTGAGAACACTTCTGCCAATGCAGAACTGTTCACAGAAACCCTGTACAAGTATGTTAATAGCTGCATAGAGGCAGCTGTACCCATCAGGAAGAAGTACAAAACTAACTAAAAAAACAAGTCACCTTGGTTGAATCACAAAATCAATTGGACATATAACAGGAGGAAGAATATCATGGCAACAATTAGGAGGTGCAGCACCCAAAAGAATAAAAGCACTGTCATCAAACTAAACAAAAAACTTAAAGGACAAATATAGTCTACCAGAGCCAAATATGAGGTATGTTTGGCCTCCCAGGCCAAGGACAACCACAAGCATTCTTTAGCTATGTCTGCAACCTCAAAGTCAATACACAATTGTTTGCAGAGCTCATTGTAAATGGAGCCACCTATACTGAGCCAGAAAATATAACAAACCTCCTGGCTGATAAATTCAGCTCCATCTTTACTCCTCTCTCCCCCTCAACCTTCCCTCAGGAATTATCATCAAATAAAACTCTCCCTACTATCACTAGGGAACAGGCCCTTAATGCTCTCTCTAAGACCAAGAACACTGCATCAATGGACCCAGACAATATCGCAGGATGCCTTCTAAATAGCATGAAACATGACCTATCAGGGTCTCTGGAATTACTATTTAACTGTAGCCTCCAAATAGGCTTTGTGCCTCATGAATAGCAAAAGGCAACAGTCATCCCTCTGCACAAAGGTGGGCCATCTACAGAGCTTGGAAAATACAGACCCATAAGTCTCACTAGTCTTGTATGTAAAGCCATGAAAAGAATTATCATGGGGATGATCAACAGAGATATAGTAAACTTGCAGACACTGGACCCAACACAGTTTGGTTTTGTCAAGGGAAGATCATGCCTACTCAACCTGCTGGACTTCTTTGAGAAGGTCACCAAAACTATGGATGAGGGCAAAATCATTCACACTGCCTACCTTAACCTGCCCAAGGCATTTGTCACAATACCCCACTCAAGCATTATTGACAAACTCAAGAGGTTATGTACAAACCCATATGTCACCCGGTGGATAGCCAACTGGCTCACAGACAGGACTCAGGATGTTAGAATTGGGGAGTCCACCTCTACAAAGAGGCCAGTTAAAAGTGGAGTCCATCAGGAATCAGTCTTTGGACCACTTCTTTTTGGCATTTATTTCTCACATGTCAAGGCCAACGTCAGTGGTCTCTGGCTGAATAAATTTGCAGATAATTTCAAATTAGGAGCTGTCATTGAATCTCACACTGACACAAATGTTCTCCAGGAGGGGCTGACACAGACAAATAACTGGTGTCAGAGCCATGGACTAAAACTAAATGCCAGGAAATGCATAATAGTATCCTTTGGGAAGTCATCCATCCCTGGTAACTATCATATTGACAACACACCCCTTAGAGTTGACCCAGTAGTTAGGGACTTAGGGACACAAATAGATAGCAATCTAGCCTTTGATCATCACATGTCTATAGTGGTGAGGAAATCATTCTATGTTGCGCAATGCATAAACAAAAGTATGGCATCTAAGTCCAAGAAAGTCATTGTTCCACTGTATTCAGCATTCATCAGACCTATCATTGAGTGCAATGTGCCCTTTGGTATGTACCTAACCAGGCATATCCAACAACTGGAATGTCCACAGAGGTTCCTCACTAAAAGAATACAGGGAATAAGTAATATGTCCTATGCAGACTGCCTCAATGCCCTATCCCTGTATTCTGTCTCCTACAGGCTTTTGAGTAGAGATCTATACCTAGCATACAGGGCATTGTCAGATCCCACAGTCATGGACCTCCTGCATATCCACAAAACAAATAGTAGCAGAATTACCCGTTATAAAGACTTAAACCTTTCCTATGATATAAATAGGATCTGCTGGACAGATAGGTATGTATCTCAGAGACTACCCATCTATGGAACAGGCTCCCCATGCATGTTAAGCAGAGTTCCTCCTTAACCCAATTCAAGTGCAACTTGGACAATTGGATGGGAAACCAGAAATTTGTTCCTGGTTTGGCACCTATGTCTCTAATGCAAACAGGTAACCTGTAAACGGTTCATCTCCCAGGCCCATGCTTACAATTATCAAGGGTATCAAAACTTGTCAGAGATTTGGGATGCATAGCTAGGCTTTAAAAGGCCCTTGTGGTCATTAGCCTAATAAATACCTATGAACCTATGAACATAGTCAAATAATTATATAATAAGTTAATTGCAAGCTTTCATAAGAACATTATGAGACTTAAACAATTGCAGTGGCAAAGATTTCATCTAGAAGCTTGTTTAAAATACAACATAGTGCCAAGAGTTTTACGGGTGTTTTATATGCCTGCACAAGGGGAGTTTTACCTCGACCTCTTGGCATGATGGCAGGAGATAAATTTACAGACAAGTCTGTGCTATATGAAACTGTAACTAGAGTACTTTGAACCTGAAGATCAACAAGTATCCAATACAGTACAATCTTTGCAAAAAGATATGGAGAATCGTTTTAAAGAAGAACATCGTTTTTATAGAATGGCCAATATAATGTGTATAGTTGTTTCCTATGACATCAAATTGCAACAGATTAAAACCAAGAAACTTATCAGAGACTTTAATGATTTCATCAGGGGTGATATTTTCATGTGGCCAAGAAATAGGGTGACAATGCCAGGCAATATAACTTCAGAGGTTGGCAATAGAGAACCAGCACCAAACCATCAACTTGAAAAGGAACTTAGTGTCAGCAAGTACAATACAGTTACATCTTCCGATAGCTCTGCTGTTACTATGGCAATGGTCACATCGTCCAATGGGGATGATGCAACGCCCTTACGCACACAAGGAGAGGCCAGCTCATCCGGTACTCAGTGCTCTGTAGGAGTGGCAACAAATACAGATGGAATGTTTACAGCAATGGGTGCCAAGCCTAAATCCTTTTCTTCTACTAGCAATAAAACTTTTCCCATGCTTCTGGTGGCTGTAAAGAAAAAGAATCCATGCAAACGAAGCATCTCGAGTCATCATGAACAGAAGGAACAGAGAATTTCGAACTAACTATGGGTGACTGTAACAATATTGTTTATAATTTATCTGAACTTGAGCTTACTGCTGACCAAATATGTGTTTTAAATGAAGGTTTGACCTTTGTTCCAGATAACAAGGCTGATTATACTCAAGCCATATATATAGATATATTGTGTTTTGCTAGGAATGCTACATTATGTTACTTGTTTGCAGAAAGGAGTGTTGAGAACAGTGTTAGAGTCCTGAGAAAGCCGAGTGACTTTACACCAATATTTTGTCCAGCAATGACCACATTTGTTAAGTTATGTGAACAGAGTTAGAAAAATATTTTAATACTAATATGAAGAAAAGGTTCTTCAATTTAACGAAGCAACGGAGGTTGGCCCTCAAACAATTATCAAAGGATGACAGAATAGTAATAAAACCAGTGGACAAGGGAGGTTCTGTTGTCGTTATGGATAGAAGCTTTTATTGTAATAAGTTGAATATGCTATTAGAGGATAAATACACTTTCAGTTGTCTTTTTCCAGTTATGGTTAATGTATTAATAGAGAAGGTGAAAAATACCATAACTAATTTACATAAGGTGGGTTTAATAGATGATAATGTGAAAGAATTTTTATGGGTAGAATATCCAGTGATTCCAGAGTTTAAAGTTTTGCCGAAGATTCACAAGAATTTAAACTAAGTACCAAACGAAAAACTTTCGAAAAACACCGATATCCAGAAAGTCCAATCCAAGGAAGCCAGCCAAGTATGAGCTTTAACGCAAATTTTAATCTTAAAAATAACAATATAGCGTTTTCGCTACTGATACTTCAGTAGCTTCATCAGAATAAAAGCAAATTGGTGCCAAGGTCCTGTTTAAAAATTTTAGAAATTACATCACATTATAAATACAGGAACTGACGCAATTACATTTACATAGCCAACTCAAAACCACAGCGCAATTTCTATAAAGAGACAATACTAATGACAAAAGACTTCTACTGTCATAATTATGTTTATAATTAATTAATATACAATATTATTTGTTTTAGTGCTTACATTTGTAAGGCCATAAAAACATCTCTTGCGCTGACATAATTAGCGCACAGGTTTCACCACCCATAAATGAAATAACAATAAGCAGGTGAATCCTGCATAAATAAACCTAAATTTTTATAGAATAATCTAACTAAAAACATTATAAAGAACATTAAAAATACAGTATTATTTTAGAATTATCTTTCCCAAAGGCCAAGAAACCAAAGTTAATAGCTGCATAGAGTAGCTGTACCCATCAGGAAGGAGCATGCAAAACTAACTGAAAAACAAGTCACCAGTTGAATCACAAAACCCAATTAGACATATGCAACAGGAGGAAGAAAATCATGGTAAAAAAATTAGGAGGCACTCAAAAATAATAAAAGCACTCTCATCAAACTAAACAAAAAACTTGGAAGGACAAATATAGCTCCACCAGAGCCAATATGAGGGTATGTTTGGCCTCCCAGGCCAAGGACAACCACAAGCATTCTTTAGCTATGTCTGCAACCTCAGTCAATGCACACCAGGTGCAGAGTTACTGTAAATGGAGCCACTCTATATCGAGCCAGAAGATATAACAAACCCTCCCCGGCTGATAAATTCAGCTCCATCTTTACTCTCCCTCAACCTTCCCTCAGGAATTATCATCAAATAAAACTCTCCTACTATCACTAGGAACAGGCCCTTAATGCTCTCTCTAAGACCAAGAACACTGCATCAATGGGCCCAGACAATATCGCAGGATGCCTTCTAAATAGCATAAAACATTACCTATCAGGGTCTCTGGAATTACTATTTAACTGTAGCCTCCAAACAGGCTTTGTGCCTCATGAATAGCAAAAGGCAACAGTCATCCCTCTGCACAAACGTGGGCCATCTACAGACCCTGAAAAATACAGACCTATAAGTCTCACTAGTCTTGTATGTAAAGCCATGAAAAGAATTATCATGTTGATGATCAACAGAGATATAGTAAACTTCCAGACACTGGACCCAACACAGTTTGGTTTTGTCAAGGGAAGATCACGCCTACCAACCCGCCGACTTTTGAGAAGGTCACCGCTATGGATGAGGGCAAAATCATTCACACTGCCTACTCCAATCTGCCCAAGGCATTTGTCACAATACTCCCACTCAAGCATTATTGACAAACTCAAGAGGTTATGTACAAACCCATATGTCACCTCGTGGATAGCCAACTGGCTCTTCACAGACAGACTCAGGATGTTAGAATTGGGGAGTCCACCCTCTACAAAGAGGCCAGTTAAAAGTGGAGTCCATCAGAATCAGCCCCTTGACCACTCCTTGGCATTTATTTCTCACATGTCAAGGCCAACGTCAGTGGTCTCTGGCTGAATAAATTTGCAGATAATTTCAAATTAGGAGCTGTCATTGAATCTCACACTGGCACAAATGTTCTCCAGGAGGGGCTGACACAGACAAATAACTGGTGTCAGAGACATGGACTAAAACTAAATGCCAGGAAATGCATAATAGTATCCCTTGGGAAGTCATCCATCCCTGGTAACTATCATATTGACAACACACCCCTTAGAGTTGACCCAGTAGTTAGGGACTTAGGGACACAAATAGATAGCAATCTAGCCTTTGATCATCACATGTCTATAGGGGTGAGGAAATCATTCTATGTTGTGCAATGTATAAACAAATGTATGGCATCTAAGTCCAAGAAAGTCATTGTTCCACTGTATTCAGCATTCATCAGACCTATCACTGAGTGCAATGCGCCCTTTGGTATGTACCTAACCAGGCATATCCAACAACTGGAATGTCCGCAGAGGTTCCTCACTAAAAGAATACAGGAATAAGCAATATAGTCCTATGCAGACTGCCTCAATGCCCTATCCCCTGTATTCTGTCTCCTAGCCAGGCTTTTTGAGTAGAGATTCATACTCCGGCATACAGGGCATTGCCAGACCCCACAGTCATGGACCTCCTGCATATCCACAAAACAAATAGTAGCAGAATTACCCATTATAAAGACTTAAACCTTTCCTGTGATATAAATAGGATCTGCTGGACAGATAGGTATGTATCCCAGAGACTACCCCGTCTATGGAACAGGCTCCCCATGCGTGTTAAGCAGAGTTCTCCTTAACCCAATTCAAGTGCAACTTGATAATTGATGGGAAACCAGAAATTTGTTCCTGGTTTGGCACCTATGTCTTAATGCAAACAGAAAAACCTTGCAAATGGTTCATCTCCCAGGCCCATGCTTACAATTATCAAGGGTATCAAAACTTGTCAGAGATTTGGGATGCATGGCTAGGCTTTGTGGTCAAATGCCTAATAAACACCTAAACCATGGTTCCATATGAACCCTATGAACATAGTCAAATAATTATATAATAAGCTAATTAAAAAAGCTTTCATAAGAACATTATGAGACTTTAAACAATTGCAGTGGCAAAAGATTTCAATTCCAGGCTTGCTTTAAAATGTACAAACATAGTGCCATGAATTTTAATGGCGTTTTGTATGCCTCGCACAAGGGGAGTTTTACCTCGACCTTGGCAGTTGATTTAAGTAGGAGATAAATTTACAGACAAGTTTGTCCTATATGAAACTGTAACTAGAGTACTTTGAACCTGAAGAACAACAAGTATCCAATACAGTACAATCTTTGCAAAAAGATATGGAGAGTCGTTTTAAAGAAGAACATCGTTTTTATAGAATGGCCAATATAATGTATATTGCTTCCTAAGACATCAAATTGCAACAGATTAAAACCAAGAAACTTATCAGAGACTTTAATGATTTTATCAGGGGTGATATTTTCATGTGGCCAAGAAATAGGGTGACAACGCCAGGCAATATAACTTCAGAGGTTGGCAATAGAGAACCAGCACCAAACCATCAACTTGAAAAGGAACCAGTGTCAAAGTAAGTACAATACAGTTACATCTTCCCATAGCTCTGCTGTTACTATGGCAATGGTCACATCGTCCAATGGGATGATGCAACGCCACGCCATCACGCGAGAGGCCAGCCTTATCCGTACTCAGTGCTCTGTAGGAGTGGCAACAAATACAGATGGAATGTTTACAGCAATGGGTGCCAAGCCTAAATCCTTTTCTTCTACTAGCAATAAAATCTCTTTTCCCATGCTTCTGGTGGCTGTAAAGAAAAAGAATCCATGCAAAACTAAGCATCTCGAAATATCATGAACAGAAGGAACAGAGAATTTCGAACTAACTATGGGTGACTGTAACAATATTGTTTATAATTTATCTGAACTTGAGCTTACTGCTGACCAAATATGTGTTTTAAATGAAGGTTTGACCTTTGTTCCAGATAACAAGACTGATTATACTGCCATATATATAGATATATTGTGTTTTGCTAGAATGCTACATTATGTTAATACTTTGTTTGCAGAAAGGAGTGTTGAGAATAGTGTTAGAGTCCCAAGAAAGTCGAAAGGACTTTACACCAATATTTTGTCCAGCAATGACCACATTTGTTAAGTTATGTGAACAGAGTTAGAAAAATATTTTAACACTAATATGAAGAAAAGGTTCTTCAATTTAACGAAGCAACGGAGGTTGGCCCTCAAACAATTATCAAAGGATGACAGAATAGTAATAAAACCAGTGGACAAGGGAGGTTCTGTTGTCGTTATGGATAGAAGCTTTTATTGTAATAAGTTGAATATGCTATTAGAGGATAAATACACTTTCAGTTGTCTTTTTCCAGTTATGGTTAATGTATTAATAGAGTAGGTGAAAAATACCATAACTAATTTACATAAGGTGGGTTTAATAGATGATAATGTGAAAGAATTTTTATGGGTAGAATATCCAGTGATTCCAGAGTTTAAAGCTTTGCCAAAGATTCACAAGAATTTGACAAATCCACCTCTAAGGCCCATAGTTTCGGGGAGATGGTGGTTAACTGAAAACATCTCGATATGGATTGAATGTGCTTTGAAACCTATGTTGTGTCACTATCCTAGAATATTAAAGGATACTGCACAGTCTGTCACAGCTTTATCGACAAATATAGATGTGATGAGGGGCAAGGAATACATGTTTGTTACACTGGACTTTAATAATCTATTCACAGTCATTAATAATCATTATGGCATTTCAGCCATTGAGAATTTGTTAATTAGTAAAATGCAATTAGATATGGATACTGTTCAGAGGATTCGTATGCTTTTGAATATTGTATTGGAAAATAATATATTTATATGCCAAGGCACTTACTATCGGCAGGTAGAGGGTGTTGCCATGGGCACACCCTGTGCCAATACTTATCCTAATCTAGTATTAGCCTATTGGGAAGATTTAGCTATTTTTGATGCATCACATGATTGGGTTGATAAATTTGTTTTTTACACCCAATTTGTAGATGATATTTTTTTCCTGTGGGCAGGCATGGAATTAGAGTTAAGATCTTTGGTCGAATATCTAGAGAAGAACTCAGAATTTTTTAGGTTTTCAGTCAGCTTTTCTGACTTGAATATAGATTTCTTAGATTTTCAATTGACTAAACATGGGGGATGGCAATATCACAACGTCTCTTTACAAGAAAACATGCTGACATAATAGTCTATTACCTTTTGATAGTATGCACCCACGCCATACCTTTGACAACATAGTCAAGGGCCAGGTGTGTAGGATTTCTAGGCTGTGCAGTGAAGATACAAGATTCCATGATGAAATTGAGAAATGTGAGGATAATCTCACTCGACGAGGATATAGATGGAAGAAGTTTATACCCTTAGTTGATGATAGTAAAAATAAAAGAAGTAGAACAGCCAGATCATGGTTGCCTAGGAACATGGATACCATGGATAATATTTCAAGCCAAAATGATACTTCCATTAACAGGAACAAAGCTAAACTGGTCTTTACCTACAGTAGTGATATGGGAGGCATTTGTGACATTGTGAGGCAACATTGGAAGGTACTACATACTGGTACAAGATTAAGACATATAGTAGGTGAAGATCCTAGCTTCATATTCAGAAGGAATAAGAATTTGAAGGACATGCTTTGTCATGAACCTAAGGTTAATATTAAGACCAGCCTTAAGACAAATAAGATAGGTACTTTTCCTTGCCACCACTGCAAAGCATGTCAGTACATTTTGCAAACCAATGATTATAAACATCCCAGAACAGGACAGAATTATTTTTTCAATGGCTATGCTGACTGTAGAACAAAGAATCTTGTGTACTTACCTGTGTGTCAGTGTTGTGACTCATATTATGTGGGAATGGCTAACTGCATGTTTAAAACTAGGATATTACAGGATATTTCGGATATCAGACTTCAACATGAGCCTATTGCCTTGTTTCAGTATTATGGAAAATACAGGGCATAAGTTTGTATTTATAACCTTATGCATAGTTAAGGGTAGAACAAGGGGAGGAGACATTTCTAATGATACAGAATGTGCAGAAACTAGATGGATTATCAGGCTTGGGGATGATAAACCCCCAGGCCTGAATGCTGTTATTCCTTTAAAACCCATCCTTAGAAAAAGGAGTTTACAATACTAATTTTTGATTTGTTGTTGAATATTTTAAAAGCTGTGTTTATCTGTTGTGCATTATCTGAAGAAGGGCTTGTTAGCGTGAAAGCACTTAGCTGTGCACATTTTTATTTTTTATTATTTTATACCACTGTTTTAATAAATTTCCCACAGTTTCAATCTGGTATCTTCTGCCTGTTACATTGCCTGGATGTCTCTAATGCAAACAGGTAACCTGCAAATGGTTCATCTCCCAGGTCCATGCTTACAATTATCAAGGGTATCAAAACTTGTTAGAGATTTGGGATGCATGGCTAGGCTTTAAAAGGCCCTTGTGGTTGTTAGCCTAATAAACATCTATGAACATATGAACCTATGAACATAGTCAAATAATTATATTAGCGTATTATATGTCACATACGAAAGTACTAATCTTAATGCTTTTTCTCTCTCACCCCAACCCTTATCTCTCTTTTTTATTTTATTTTTTTATTTTATTTCATATTTATAATAAAATATTTTGTGTCATTTTTTATTTTCTTTTTTCTTGCATGAATTTTTTTCATTTCATTATTTTATTTTATTGTAAAAATTAATTTTTATTTTATTTTATTTTATTTTTTTATTTCTTTTTCAATGTTATCATGTGTCATCAGAATGTGTCCATGTCATCCATGTCTACCACATCACAGCAGACTGGGGGAGGCCTGTCCCACAGGATCTGCCTGCTCCCTTTCCACCAGCTCCAGCACTGATGACCCACACATCTGGGGATCACCCTGGAAGCACCTCCTCTGCTGCCCTGCACTACCTGCACCCTCAGGTAGTCCTGCCCTGGAGGCTGTTTCAGTGGTACCCTCCCGGAACAGTGGCAGATGTGATGATTTTAACTCCTGCACCGAGTTGCCAGGGATGGTGCATAGGGTTGTTCACCACACAGTTGCTGCACACCTATGCTAGCTGGAAAGGCTGCTCTCCCTCATTTGGCATAGTACTAGGAGGAGGAGAAGGAGACATCAAACACTCCATCCAATGGCAGAGTGAGGTGACAGTAATGACAGTCCAGTAGGTGAGGACTCAATTTGCACTGCCACCCAGCTTGACAACTATGAGTTTGGGTTTTCCTCACCCTCACCTCAGTCATGATGCCCCAACCTTTTGTATCCATCACTGTCCCTGTCTCTTGTATTATTTGTCTTGTTTGTCTGCAATTGATTCCTCACATGCCAACTTGCCTGAGCCCGGCATTCCTCTATTCCTCTCTCTCTCTCTCTCTCTCTCAATAAAAAAAAAGAGGACATCATCCTATACATAGCTTTCCATTTTGCACATATGTCTTCTTGACACACTAGACTAGGTCCAATTGGCTATACAACATGATTGTGGTCACCCCTCTCTCTCCGCAGGTGACAGTCCAAATTCTGTTAATATTTTCCACATATGTTCATTTTACAGTGTTGAAATGGATAGCTATGGTTCTTTCCCACCTCCCTCCTGGACATTCTTGCCCTGCTTTCCCTTTGTTTTTCCCTGCTTGCCTGCTTGCTCTCCATTTCACCACTATTCTATCAGGCCTATATTATAACAACAAATGCTTAAAATAGTGAACGCTGTAGAATCAACCCCAAAAAAATGAAAACACAAAATTCTGAACAAACGGAACAGCAATTTTTTTCCCAGGGAAAAAACTCTCTGGTCCACAAAAAAACTAAAAAACAAACACAAAATAAAGTTGGGGGGCTGTGCCCTCCATCCCCTACTTAAATTTACCAACTCTGAGATCACACTACAGTGGAGGAAATGGCAAAGTCCCAAAAATGGCTTAGTGATTTTTTTCCCTGGAAAAAAATCACTGTTTTGTGTCTTTGGGATTTTGCCGTTTCGACATTTAGTTGTCGATTAAATAGCATTTGTTATATTAAGCATTCACTTACTTAATAGGCAACAATTCTATCTACCCCATTTCACATCCTTATACCATTTCCGTGAGAAGGTGCACATCACACATCAATGCCCAGAAGCAGTGAATGGCGGCAACATATTTAAACATATTTAAAAGTATTATATAAACTGGTATTAGAACCCAGTACCATCTGGCTCCAATGATGAATGTATCAAAGCATTAACAAGTGCTGCCGCAAAGACAGTTAAGGAGCAGGTATATTTCATAGACTCAATACAAACTGTCAGACTTTAGCAATGCAACTTGCATTTGCACAGTGCATAGCTACACGCAAACATTTGCATCGTGTATGCATATGCACCTTGGTAACTGTCACACAAACCCACTGCTCACTGCAATATGGAAATGTACATATAATGCTGAATTAATGCTGTTTACTGTCTATTCCCTGTGTATGACATGAAATTACATGTGGAAACATTACAAACTGAGGGCCCTAGCTAACAATATGTGAAATATTTACAACACACCCATGTGTTGCTGCTCCCCAAGCACTGCAACTCTGCCGCCTCAGTACTTTTTCAACACATATATCAACCACAGTACAAAATATAATATCAACTGTTTTGTGCTATGCAATGGCAACATGCAGAACTACAACTATTGTCCCATATTCCTAAAAAGCCTTATCTGCAAGGCTAAGGAAGGCATCAGCATGGACCATATCCTCAGGCACATAAATGACCTTCAACATACTTGACCCAACCCATTTTGTTTTCGACAGGAGTAGATCTTGCTTATTGAACCTTGTGTACTTCTTGGATACTGAGTCCAAAGAGCTGGATGATGAATAACAGGTCATATTGCCTATGTTTAGTTATCCAAGGCCTTTGACACTATTCCCCATTCATGTCTCATAATGGACATCTCCCATGTGGGAATTAAGCCATAGAGTAGTAGAGTGACAAGCAATTGACTCACTGACAGGGCACACACTCTCAAAGTTAGGGAATGAACCTCCATCAGTAGCCACGTATCATTCAAATACAACAAGAATATGTGCTGGGCCCTCAACTGTTTGCAAACTACATCCCTAAAGTGCAGGCAATGATAGATGGCCTGTGGTTTACCAAGTTTGCAGGTTACTGGTAACTGGACACACTAATATAGGATGGTAACATATTACAGAAGGAGCTGACACACACAAATGATTGAAGCCAAACTCACAGACTGAACCTTAAAGCATACAATAGCTTTTTGCCCCCTTTGGAAATGAAGAACCCCTGCAAATTATGATATACATAGCCCTCAAACATAGCATTGTGATACTCAGGAGCACATACTGATAGCAATTTCTACTTTCATCACTATGTGTCCATAGTGGTGACACATGCATTCTGCATTGCACACATCATACATATGGGCATCACAACAGAGACCAGGGTGGTCATACCTCTGATGTACACTACCTTATCAGACCACTAATTGAGTATAATGCTCCCATCTGTCTGTACTTCACCAAAGACCTACAGCAATTGAAAAAAAACACAGGGTTGTGCCTGGGAGACTCCAGGGCCTCCAAACATGACATACATGGACAAAAATGAAAGACCTGTCACTGTACTCAGTATCATGTAGGCTGCTGTGAGGTGGTCTATGCCTGTCATACAGTGTAGTCACAGACTCTGCCTACTGGAAATGTTAGACATCTGCAAATCAAATGGGACAAGAATAACTTATCTCAGGGTTCTCAGCCTAGCTTGTGACATAAACAGAACATGTGGGGGAGACAGATATATCCCCCAACAATTCACACTCCTCTGTAACAGGCTCCAACTCCATGTGAAGCATTGTTGCTCAATGACCCTGTTCAAGTGCAAAATTGACTACTGGTTGGGTGATTGTAATGTCATCTCTGGGGAGGCACCTATGTCCCTCATGGACAAGGCCAGTTGGTGCAGCTCAAAAAATCACTCTGCTAACAGTGACCATCCAACTATGTTCAATAAGGGTACTTGTGTTTTTACACAGCTAGACTTCTAAACACCCTAGGGTCATTAGGCTAGTAACATTTTATGAACATATGAAGCTATGAGTCTATGCATACTTCCCAACATTTTGCCTCCCACATGGCCTGGTGATGTCATCTACCATAACTTTACCTGGACTCTTAGGAAAGTAAGACTTGTGCCATGATGTTTTCATAATATACTGTGTTCTGTAGTCTGTGTACTTAGGTAGGGGTTTTGTTCTCACTGCAGTCAACTGTGTGCATGTGTGTGTGTGTGTTTGTGTGTGACTATAGACAGAAGAGCAGAAGTGCATATCCCACAGTTACTTGCCCAATCCCAAGAGTTGACAGTGTTTTTTATTCTATACCTACATATCCATCTCATGCAGCCCAACCAACTGCTTGTCCCCCCACATGGTCTGCCGATGTCATCTACTATACGTTCACCTCCAGTCTTCTAAAAGTCAGACTTGTGCTGTGGCACTTGTGTACAGTACTGTGTTCTGTAGCCTGTGTACGTAGATAGGTATGGGCTCTATTCTCAATGCAGTCAACTATATGTGGGCGTGAGCTGTTGCTGATGTCATCAGATATAAAGTGCTGT
This sequence comes from Protopterus annectens, assembly GCF_019279795.1. Classification (NCBI taxonomy): domain Eukaryota; kingdom Metazoa; phylum Chordata; order Ceratodontiformes; family Protopteridae; genus Protopterus; species Protopterus annectens. The sequence goes on from NC_056745.1 coordinate 1,090,191,933, forward strand.
CTGAGACAGTCCAAGTGAGACATGAGCTGTGGTGCTTGCATAAAGTACTGAGTTGTGTAGTCTGTGTACTTAGATAGGTAGTGATTATATTCTCACTGCAGTCAAGTGTGTGCTTGAGCTGATGATTAACATTACAAAAAGCATTTTACACCACCATGTGGGACACTGTTATATTCTCCTAATCAGATACTGCTGATGTCATTAGCTATATAATGTTGTATGAGACAGTCCAAGTCAGACTTTTGCTATGGTGCTTGCAGAAAATACTGGGTCCTCTAACCTGTGTACTTAGGCCATTATTGGCTTTGTCCAGATTTTGTATGCTAAGAGGTTGAGAGCTATGGTGAGATGTGAGAACTGAATTCACTAAATGATAGCCATTTAAGTTTGAGTCTTGCTATCTTTCAGGAAACTGCTGATTTGGCATAGTGGTATGTTGTTCTGACTGTAGTGCACAAGGTCCTGTGTTCAAGATATGGCAGTGAAACACATGGTGGTAACACAACATTTTATTCTAGCAACTTTCCAAAATTATACAAGCAATGTTTAAAATGTTTCCCTTGCTTTTGGGCTTTTGTCCCCCCAATACATTCTGGCTTTTTCCAGATTTCTTGTGCAGCAAAGTTGAGAGATACAGTTAAGTGTTGAGTGGAATTTACAAGGAGCTGAGAGATTCAGGGGAAAAGAAGTTTAGTGTTGCTTATGCAGAGTCTGCTTGCATTTTTAATAGCATAACAGGTTAAATGATTGCTTTTGATGCAGAAGGCTGTGGGTTCTACTCCCACAGTATGTAATGCATTGCTGATGCTGTACTGTGTTGTTGTACTTTTAAAAGGGGTGGGTGTAACAAGTCAAGGTTGTAGCTACAGATACAACAGAAGTGAGAAAATGTCATGAACAAGGGCATTTGTACTTAAGTAGAAAGAGCAAAAAATATAATTAACCCAAATCCAGGAACAGAAAATCAGAATTATTATGTTCTGTGCTGCATTATAAGAAAAAACTATTTTAAACAATTCAACTGTACATTTTCCAGCATTCAAGATAAAACACATATTTTTCCACTGCAGACAGCAGAGAAGCAAGAGTGACCAGTTAGCACCTGGATTACAATGATATTTTTGATGCTTCAGGATGAGTGTAGGAGAGGGTCTGTCAGTACTTGGTCTTGGACTAAAAATTGGAAGTCTTAAAACATGCAGTTCACCTAGTTTATTTTGTTGTGCATAACACAAATCAGAGTAAGTCAAGCAAAAAACTGTGCAAGATGCCCATGGCTTACACTACTGTCATTCTATATATATATATATATATATATATATATATATATATATATATATATATATATATATATATATATATATATATATATATATATATGTGTGTGTGTGTGTGTGTGTGTGTGTGTGTGTGTGTGTGTGTATATATATATATATATATATATATATATACATATATATATATATATATATATATATATATATATATATATATATATACATATATATATATATATATATATATGTATATATATAAATATATATATATATATGGGTTCCCTTCAGAAGCTGGAAATACTGAAATCTCGAATTTCAGTATTTCGAGCCCAAGAAGCCAAATCCACATAATAGCAAAAGTTTAGAAATGTGAAATTCAAAACCTCGAATACCGGAAGTTTTGAATTTCATGCTTCTAAAGTTCCACTACGGTCATGTATTTAGGAAAATCTGTGTGTGTTAAGGGATTTGGGTAGGGGCTGTGGTGTGTGCCAGTGTGTTTTGTTGCTGTGATGTGTGTATGCAAGGAGAATGTAGCTTGTGTGGTGGTGTTTTGTGTGTGTTTGTATGTAGTGCGACCTCAGAGTGAGAATATTTAAGTAGGGGGGTGTGGGGGGGGGCATAGTAGAGTGATTGTGTGTGTTTGTGTGGTGGATGGTGTGTGTGTGTGTGTGTGTGTGTGTGTGTGTGTGTGTGTGTGTGTGTGTGTGTGTGTGTGTGTGTAGTAAAACCGCAAAATTCAAAACCACCAGTAATCAAGGTTTTGAATTTCATGGTTTTTAGTTTTCGTTGTTTTGTGGATTCAACTTCTTGGGCTCGAGATGCTGAAATTCATGATTTCAGTATTTCAAGCTTCTGAAGTGAATCTATATATATATATATATACATATATATATATATATATATATATATATATATATATATATATATATAAATAAATGTGTGTGTGGAAGTAGACTTTATGGTGGAAATGTTCTGAACTGGGCAATTTTGTCTTTGGTTCATGCATTTTGTTTCATTGCCTACTGGAAAAATGTTCAAACAATAAATTTAAAATGCGCTCTAAGTCTAACAAGTGTGCTGTATTATAAAAGGAATATAATTTAATAAAGTCAGGAAGGTATATCAAAGAACAAATGTATGTTTCTTGTTTTGTATGCAAGGGGCCTATGATTTGAAAACAGCCCAAAGGTAATCTTTATCCACCACTGGCCAGATGCTTTTTCTTTGAATGTGGTATGGATTTCAATGCTATTTCAATGAATGTGAGTTTCAAGGGCAGAGAAGTTTTAATGCTGTCTATTTCCATTGTGAGACAGTATTGCTTTGTTTAGCATATGTCTATTAGTGTTTGCGTATTGTGCTATAAAATGTAAATATAAAATCCAAATACGCATTGTAGAAGTAAAGCAGTATGCACATTAGTGTTTATGGTAAATGGGGCGAAATAGCCAGGTAATGGGACATTGGAAAGGCTGCAGGGGGACTCTAGTGCCATATTTTGGTTGTCTGTTCTTTAGTTTGCATTTGAAAGCTGGTATCCCAGAATTCCATTGGAGTGGGTGGGGTTACATAATTATGTATGCAAATTTTATGTTAATCAGCATGCAGATTTGTACCTATTTTTCATGGGCCTTCTCCATGTTTTAGATGTTTCCAGGTTGAGAGGTATGATGTACCTTGCCAAGCAAATGCAGCAGTTGCAGAGACCACAGGGGTTCCTGACCAAGCAAATCCAGGGTCTGCAACACCTATCCTATACAAATAGGCTGAAAGCTCATTCCATGCACTCAGTATCATACAGACTGATCATAGGCAACCTGTGTCTGGCATACAAGGCCATTTCAAAGCCAGCCTTGATGGCATTTCTGCATATCTGTAAGACAAACCCTACTCATGCAACATGCACACAAGGCCCTCACCTGGTCTGTGACACGTATAGTACTTGTTGGCAGGATAGTGTACTGTCCCATACAGTACTCTGTCTGTAAAATACAATCCCTCCCCATGTCTAGCAGAGTATGTGTATAGCCATCTTGAAGAAGAAGATGGAAGACTGCATGGGAAATGGATAAGACAACCCTGGGATCCTATGTGTGTCCCATCTGGACAGAGGAAACATGTGCTGGCTTTGAAGGGACCTGGGGGAAAGTCTGGGCTAGGCTTATGAGGGCATCAGGGCCAATAGCCTGGTATCATTTTATGAGGCTATGCACCTAGTACTTTATATGTTTCCTGTATGTATTGCAGACTGTCCTGCAATGTTGTATGAAATACATCCTTGTGAGTCTGAACTGTGTAGGTACTGCAGTGATCATGTATACTCTTGTTCCTTCATCAGTTATCATCACATATCGTTACATTGTGTGTGGTCTGTATAGCAGTAAGTCAGCTCTTACAGTACTTGCATATGCACCTGGTGACACTGTATAGCTCACTCCAATAGCCTTGCTCTAGGCCCATCACACAGTAGGATTTGTCACCCTTTGTTGTGGGCCTTAAAGTAGATGTGAAAGAGATGGATTCTGGCAGGCAGAACTACTGTATGGTCTGGCCTGAAGAGCCCATAGGTGTCAAAGCTGTGCCAGACTTTACCAGGCATGTGTGTGTGTGTGTGTGGGTGTGTGTGTGTGTGTGTGTGTGTGTGTGTGTGTGTGTGTGTTTGTGTATGTGTGTGCGTGTATGTGTGCATGTATATCAGCAAACATAATACTGCAGGGTATTAATTTGCATATGTTGTCTTCCCCTCATAGGTGAATATGGGAGTTGGTGTCTCTCCCTCACAACCTGATGTCAGTGTCTTAGCAGACTCCCATGATGATGGTGGTCATAGTGAGGCACAGGTGGGGTTGCTGCGGCTTGAATCTGTGCCATTGTTTGGCAACTCCCTTTCACCCACCACATCCTTGCATACAGTCAGTATGCCCACACATACCCAGTCCACAGCAGCCACAGATAATGGACAGTTTTAGGGTGGTGGCATGCAAAAGGCTAGTGTGTTGACTATGGCAAGTGTGAGTGTAGACACCAGCTATAGCCAGAGACAGGTGAGGTCACACACAGGCAGATGGACAGGGTGTTCGTCAGAGGACTGTTACCCATCAAGCCCTTGTCACAAGTGCCACAACAGGTATCACCAGACACATGTTATGGTCCATCATGGAGGCACAGGCATGTACTGACTGCTACACCAGACAGATGCTCAGGGTCATGAATGCAGCACTTCCTGCCATGTTTGATGACCTTCACAGCATTTGTGATGCCATACATCATGTTGCCGATGTCGTGGATAGACAGTGGGGTGAAACATTGTCACTGCTCGACCATGCAATGTCTGTGCTGGAGCATGTGGGAGGAGTAGGGCATCAGCCAGGTGGATGTAGGTCAGCAACATGATCAGCTGAGAGCCCACATGGCCATGCACATTCTCAGTCCCATAGTGGCAGTACCACCAGCACTACCGAATAGAGGGTGCTGTCCACACCACACCAGATCAGGCCATAGGCACATTCTCCTGGCCACTCCTGTCAGGGACACAAATCCAGCAGACAGCAGTAACAATCAAGGAGTAGTACTGCATCTCTCCTTTGGTCTGGTGGTGCAACTGAGACTCCTGGCAGAACCAGTTCCTGCATCCCTGCCGGGAGACGGTGAACCATACATCCTGCATTTATGGTCCATGGCTGTCCAACATAGCCCTGTGGTGGGCATCCACATGGCTTGATGATGGGCAGACAAACACTCACATATCCCTATCACAGGACAGTTACCACCAGACACTCAAAGCTCCTCTAAACGGCCAAGTTGAATACCACCCCTCCAGACACACTCACACACACACACACACACACACACACACACACACACACACACACACACACACACACACACAATGGCTGCCATAAAGTCCAGCCTAGGTCTCTGGCAATCCAAAACCACACCCAGTGCATGTGATGATACTTGTGCCACAACCCTGTTATCCATACCATCGATTCACGGAAATGCTCATATGGCTCTGATGCACAGGGTGACTATTTTACAATTTAGAAATGTAATGCTGTGTAAGGTGCTGTCTGCTGGCAATAGTTATGGGTGCACATTGAGGTGTATGTACCTTGTTAGTCATGATGCACTATTGCTGTTAGTACTGCTGACTGACTGCAGTGTCACATACTGTATTCTGTGTTCCAGGTGTATGTGTGTCTGCAGGCTGTGGGCCTGCTGACAGTAGCAATGATGAGTAAGGTGGAGTGGAAACAGTCACCTTTTCATAGCCAAGGTGTAGCTGTATATGTACATGTTTACCAGGTGTGTTTACATGCAACAGTGTTTGAGGGGCAATTGTTGGCAGACAGTGTGACCTTTGAAACACACTTGTAAAACCGGCTTACAAGAACTGCACAACACCAAAATACACTCTTAACTCACCTTCAAGTATTAAATTTGAATGTAGGTTCATAACTCAATTTAGCCTCGATTCTACTTTAGTTAGGACTATACTATATAAGAACTGGGGACTCTTTAGTTTAGACAGGACACTAAAAGGAATTTTTGAAGAGCCTCCAAAAATAATTTACAGAAAAGGTAGAAATTTAAAATCAATATTGGAATCTACGAACGATCGAAGACCATTTAACCTCGTAGGTATGACTACTTGCGGTACCTGTAGCATGTGTAAACATGTTTCCACAGGTAGGATAGTAAGTATTAATAAAGTAAAATACCATTTGAAAAACAACTTTAACTGTAAGTCAAAAAATGTTAGTTTATGTCGCTCTGTGTTCCATGTGCAATGTTTTTTTGCATCGGAAAGACAGAGCGATAATTTAAAGAGCATATATATGAACACATATACACTATTAATATGGGAAAAAGTGAGAATGCTCTGGCTAGACACCTTTTGATGTAACCAGGACACAAATTTATGTTTACAGCAATTGATTTTATTCAACCCAACATTAGACGAGGTCCTTATAGTCTATTACTTGACAACAGAGAGTTATCATGGCAGATCAGAACTAATGCCTTTATACCACCTGGTCTAAACGACCATTGTAACATAACATGTTTGTTAAAATTAAAAAGTTTAGACCGGAGATAAATGAACATAACAACGACACACTCTTACAGTCTTTGTAATAGAAGTTAGGTGCACTTAGACCAATCAAAGAGTATAACTTTGAGACGTATAAGCACTAGGAGTATGGCATACACACATATGTATGTTTAACATATTTTTTAAAAGGTTTTTAAAATGTTGGGTTTTGTTTTCATTTTAATTTTAGTTGTCAAACACTCTTTGAACAGTTTCACATTTAGTATTTAATTTATGATTTAATTACATGAATTAAACCATATTTAAATGTTTTAAAGTGTATCTTTAACAAAATAATGTTACCGGCTTAATATAGTCATGTGACTAGTTTTTACTATTTAAAGAGCGTTTTGAGTTTGTGTATTGTCTGAGGAAGTTGCTTTATGAAAGCGACGAAAAGTGTTTTACTTCATTAAAAAAGTACTTGCTTCACCAACTAGTACCATGTTTTGTTCCGCATTGATTTTGGCGTTGTGCAGTTCTTGTAAGCCGGTTTTACAAGTGTATTTCGTTGGTTACCCATTTGGATTTTAGCTAGACAGTGTGACCTTGCATACATACCCTTGACACAGCCACCTAGCTTTCATACATGTCACCTGGGTGTTCTGCAGGACCGCAGGTTCACACATGCAGAGGAGGTTACTAGAGTACTGGCACTAGGTCCCCAAGCCTAGCCATTACTTTCACTGCAACAGATTCAGCTATCAGCACCTGCTGTCCCTGCCATTTATGCCCCATCCATTCAGCCATCATGCAGTTGATGAGTGTATGCCTGGTACTGTATATGACAGGTTTGGGGTATGTATTCCTGACACAGGTCAGCCTGTGTTAATCTAACCTGACAATCACCAGCATGTGTGTCTGCTATCTCATACACATGTCTGGCCTCTCTTGCTGGTAGTACAGACAGAGTCATAGTCATGTACATGGGGCAGATGAT
>NC_056745.1:1090201744-1090206744 GCF_019279795.1 Protopterus annectens
AGGCTGACAAGTGCCCAATGGTACTTCTAAGGTAAATGACATCAGCAGGACTGCTAAAGTAGGGCACTGGGAAATGTTGTGGGTGAGAAAGTCCTCAAAATACTTCATCCTCCAAACATACACACTTATAAACACTTGTACATACACACACACACACACACACACACACACACACACACACACACACACACACACACACTTGCCAGAACTGAGAATAGAACCCTTGCTATCTAGTTATTTGTACTATAGTGTTCCACAGTTATCGCATATGCTGCAGAGCTTATAGGGCTAACATGTGCCTTAAGGTACTTCTAAGGTGAATGACATCAGCCGGACTGCTAAAGTAGGGCACTTTGAAGTGTACTGGATGGGAATGACCTAAAACTGTTTCACCTACAAACACACACACACACACGCGCGCACACACACACACACACACACACACACACACACACACACACACACACACACACACACACACACACACACACACACACACACACACACACACACACACACACACACACACACACACACACACACACTTACATTTGCCTGGACTGAGATTAGAATGCCTACCTATCTAGTTATTTGTATTATACTGTTACGCAGTTATTACACATGCTACATAGCTTATAGGCCTGATAGGTGCTGAATGGTACTTCTAAGGTGAAAGACAGCAGCAGATCTTGTGAAGTAGGGCAATGGGAAGTGTACTGAGTGGGAACAGCCTCCTAATACTTAAACCTACAGACACACACACACACACACACACACACACACACACACACACACACACACACACACACACACATACACACACACACAAAGGAAGGTGATGTGATATTATAACCCCCCTCAGTACTATTACACAATGGAGCTCACCTTTATGCTGGCACATGCGACTAGTTGTGGCCAGTATGCCACTGTCCACAGCAGAATATCACTCTATATCATTCAGGGTATCCCTCTGTATGACTCAGTCACTGTGTGTCCCCCTGTGTCTCTCTTTCTATCACTGTCTGTCTCTGTCTTCCCCACATCTGTGTGTGTATGCGTGACATATTGTTATATGTTGCCCATATATATGTTGTGTATCACATGCAACAGAAGCAGATATATCACATATGGGCCACCTTCAGCTGCTGAGATAAATCCTGTCTGATGGGTGTGTGTAGGAAATTTGCAGTTAAGGTGTACATAGCTGTCACGCTTGTATGCAAGACATATATGCACAATACAGTTATATAGTCCAATGTGGTTTCTGACATGGCCTGTGTTTCTCTAAGTGTAGTAGCATGCCCAGTATTACCTTCTATAATGAGATTGGGACTCCATTCCAGTGATAGTTGTACTCCAGTCTGGGGTTTTGTGTGCTACAGCCATAACTCTCAAAAGTAAACAGGAATCTGCTAGAGGTACTGGGTTTGTTGTAGTTGACATTTTCTGACATATCTGAATTCTGACACTGGAATGTATTGTGTCATTACCTAGTGACAGACATCCTCAGATCATCACAGTGCTTTACCAGAGGAAAACAAGATGTATGATGCACAGACCAATATTATGAGCCTGACTATATACATTCTTGCCCAAAAAGGCCAGTTGAGAGGTGTGGCTACAGATGGTTGACTGAAGAAGCTGTGTAAACAGTCCAGGAATTTGGTGATATACTGGCTGGGGATCTCCTGCTTGTATGGTATTCTTCTTACCTGAAAAGTCTTATCTTGGTGTAGCCATACCTCTCAACTGTACACTTTTTAGCAGATTGTCTAGGTGTTTGTCTAAAGGTTTCATCCAATCTACATAAACTTGTGTTTTTATGACAAGTTAGTTGCATATAATTGAAGACTTATGTTAGAAAATAATGATAGACATTATTGTTTCAGACTTCATAACCTTCAGAAAATTTCTGCTAATATAATACCTGTTATTCTGCCAACTTTCTCAGTATGTAAGGGCAATATTTATAAGCGATGCCTATCATTGGGACTTTGTTCACTTTTATTTAAAAGGCAGCAGCTGAAGGTAAACTCAATACTCAAAATTTAATCCAAGAAGTCAAATAACAGTTTAAAAAACAAATACACACAATACCAATATTGGTGCACTTGTGCACAAACACAAAGACACTTTCTGTTAAATATCCACAATCCAGATGTCTTTGTGGATAAAAAAAAACAACTTTCTTTATGAATGAAAACAATAGCTTCAAGCGCTTTTAGGTCTCTGTCTAGTCAATTGAAACTTCCTCAGAATAACATCACATTTTACATAGAGATTTTAAAGTCAACTACACAGCCACGCCTCCAATAAAACTTAACCAGCAGAAGGTCACTGTTTTAACACAGAGTCATTATCATTCTTTTTAAAGAGACAGTAATACAAATCCACTATAACCACTCACATAATAAAAATGAAAAAATAATTAAACATTTTTTAAAAACATATACATATATACATTCAACTATCTCTCCAAAGCTTTTAGCCTTAAAAAGCATGTCATAGACAGGGATTCATTCAACCCTGGCCATTCCATTGCATTGGACCTGATTTGCCATAATGTTTCTTGTTTTTCTAAAAGAAGATTCCAAGAAACCACCCCCCCGCCCTATATTCTAAGACTTCAATAATAAAAAAACTTAAAAGCATGATCACTAAATTCCAAGATATGTTTAGCCAAGGCATCTGTTTCTTTTCCATTTCTTATGCCCCTCAAATGTTCATATATCCTATTCTTTATTTTCTCTCAGTTTTTCCAATGTAGAATACTCTGCATTTATTACATAAGGCACAACATACCACCCTTTCAGTATTACAATCACATTTGTTTTTTAACTTTACTTTTACATTATTCACAGTGAATTTATTCCCCTCATAAATAAATGGACAGTAGTTACAGGCCCCACATTTCTCCATACTACCATTTATTGGATGTTGGTCACCTTGTTTAACTGTCTCAAAAATATTTTTTGGATACTTCCCCTTCCTATATATGACCATCACAGAAAAATGGCGTCTTCCAGTTTAGCATGCACATTTTTATTGCTGGACAAGATAACCAGTTTTTGTACAGAATATCTTTAATCAGGTTACTTGATGTATTAAAGTTGTAAAAAATAGAAGAGGCTGTTTTTGTAATCCCTTTGTTCTGCATTATCAGATGCTAACCTATTTAATACTATTTCCAGCATTGTTCTGCCCACTATGCTCATTTGGAAAAAGAGTGCTAGGTCAGAACTGGCCGTATCTGTTTAGCCATTATCAGGATGTTTTACCATGAGTTCGAGATACTCAAAACAAGTAAACAAGAGAACTTGTGCCTAACTACTGCTACACCAGACAGATGCTCAGGGTCATGAATGCAGCACTTCCTGCCATGTTTGATGACCTTCACAGCATTTGTGATGCCATACATCATGTTGCCGATGTCGTGGATAGACAGTGGGGTGAGACATTGTCACTGCTCGACCATGCAATGTCTGTGCTGGAGCATGTGGGAGGAGTAGGGCATCAGCCAGGTGGATGTAGGTCAGCAACCTGATCAGCTGAGAGCCCACATGGCCATGCACATTCTCAGTCCCGTAGTGGCAGTACCACCAGCACTACCGAATAGAGGGTGCTGTCCACACCACACCAGATCAGGCCAGAGGCACATTCTCCTGGCCACTCCTGTCAGGGACACAAATCCAGCAGACAGCAGTAACAATCGAGGAGTAGTACTGCATCTCTCCTTTGGCCTGGTGGTGCTACTGAGACTCCTGGCAGAACCAGTTCCTGCATCCCTGCCAGGAGACGGTGAACCATACATCCTGCCATTTATGGTCCATGGCTGTCCAACATAGCCCTGTGGTGGGCATCCACATGGCTTGATGATGGGCAGACAAACACTCACACATCCCTATCACAGGATAGTTACCACCAGACACTCACAGCTCCTCTAAACGGCCAAGTTGAACACCACCCCTCCACACACACACACACACACACACACACACACACACACACACACACACACACACACACACACACACACACAATGGCTGCCATAAAGTCCAGCCTAGGCCTCTGGCAATCCAAAACCACACCCAGTGCATGTGATGATACTTGTGCCACAACCCTGTTATCCATACCATCGATTCACGGAAATGCTCATATGGCTCTGATGCACAGGGTGACTATAGTACAATTTAGAAATGTAATGCTTTGTAAGGTGCTGTCTGCTGGCAATAGTTATGGGTGCACATTGAGGTGTATGTACCTTGTTAGCCATGATGCACTATTGCTGTTAGTACTGCTGACTGACTGCAGTGTCACATACTGTATTCTGTGTTCCAGGTGTATGTGTGTCTGCAGACTGTGGGCTTGCTGACAGTAGCAATGATGAGTAAGGTGGAGTGGAAGCAGTCACCTTTTCATAGCCAAGGTGTAGCTGTATATGTACATGTTTACCAGGTGTGTTTACATGCAACAGTGTTTGAGGGGCAATTGTGGCAGACAGTGTGACCTTCGAAATACACTTGTAAAACCGGCTTACAAGAACTGCACAACACCAAAATACACTCTTAACTCAACTTCAAGTATTAACTTTGAATGTAGGTTCATAACTCAATTTAGCCTCAATTCTACTTTAGTTAGGACTATACTATATAAGAACTGGGGACTCTTTAGTTTAGACAGGACACTAAAAGGAATTTTTGAAGAGCCTCCAAAAATAATTTACAGAAAAGGTAGAAATTTAAAATCAATATTGGAATCTACGAACGATCGAAGACCATTTAACCTCGTAGGTATGAATGCTTGCGGTACCTGTAGCATGTGTAAACATGTTTCCACAGGTAGGATAGTAAGTATTAATAAAATAAAATACCATTTGAAAAGCAACTTTAACTGTAACTCAAAAATGTTAGTTTATGTCGCTCTGTGTTCCATGTGCAATGTTTTTTACATCGGAAAGACAGAGCGAAAATTTAAAGAGCGTATATATGAACACATATACG
>NC_056745.1:1090211744-1090241744 GCF_019279795.1 Protopterus annectens
GGTACTGGGTTTGTTTTAGTTGAAATTTTCTGACATATCTGAATTCTGACACTGGAATGTATTGTGTCATTACCTAGTGACAGACATCCTCAGATCATCACAGTGCTTTACCAGAAGAAAACAAGATGTATGATGCACAGACCAATATTATTAGCCTGACTATATACATTCTTGCCCAAAAAGGCCAGTTGAGAGGTGTGGCTACAGACGGTTGACTGATGAAGCTGTGTAAACAGTCCAGCAATTTGGTGATATACTGGCTGGGGATCTCCTGCTTGTATGGTATTCTTCTTACCTGAAAAGTCTTATCTTGGTGTAGCCATACCTCTCAACTGTACACTTTTTAGCAGATTGTCCAGGTGTTTGTCTAAAGGTTTCATCCAGTTTACATAAACTTGTGTTTTATGGCAAGTTAGTTGCATATAATTGAAGACTTATGTTAGAAAATAATGATACAGTATTGTTTCAGACTTCATAACCTTCAGAAAATTTCTGCTAATATAATACCTGTTATTCTGCCAACTTTCTCAGTATGTAAGGGCAATATTTATAAAACGTGCCTATCATTGGGACTTTGTCCCACTTTTATTTAAAAGGCAGCACGTTGAAGGTAAACTCAATACTCCAAAATTTAATCCAAAGTCAAATAACAGTTTAAAAGCAAATACACACAATACCAATATTGGTCCTTGTGCACAAACACAATACACGCTGTTAAATTATCCACAATCCAGATGTCTTTGTGGATAAAAAACAAATTTCGTTATGAATGAAAAACAATAGCTTAAACGCTTTTGTCTCTGTCTAGTCAGAAACTTCCTCAGAATAACATCACATTTTTTATAGAGATTTTAAAGTCAACTACAGCCACGCCTCCAATAAAATAACCAACGAAGGTCACTGTTTAACACAGAGTCATTATCATTCTTTTTAAAGAGACAGTAATACAAATCCACTATAACCACTCACATAATAAAAATTAAAAAATAATTAAACATTTTTTAAAAACATATACATATATACATTCAATTATCTCTCCAAAGCTTTTAGCCTTAAAAAGCATGTCATAGACAGGGATTCATTCAAAACTGGCCATTCCGTTGCATTGGACCTGATTTGCCATAATGTTTCTTGTTTTTCTAAAAGAAGATTCCAAGGACCCCCCCACCCTATATTCTAATACTTCAATAATAAAAAACCTAAAAGCATGATCACTAAATTCCAAGATATGTTTAGCCAAGGCATTTGTTTCTTTTCCATTTCTTATGCCCCTCAAATGTTCATATATCCTATTCTTTATTTCCTCTCAGTTTTTCCAATGTAGAATCCTCTGCATTTATTACATAAGGCACAATATACCACCCTTTCAGTATTACAATCACATTTGTTTTTTAACTTTACTTTTACATTATTCACAGTGAATTTATTCCCCTCATAAATAAATGGACAATAGTTACAGGCCCCACATTTCTCCATACTACCATTTATTGGATGTTGGTCACCTTGTTCAACTGTCTCAAAAATATTTTTTGGACACTTCCCCTTCCTATATACGACCATACGGCGCTCTTCCAGTTTAGCATGCACATTTTTATTGCTGGACAAGATAACTCAGTTTTTATACAGAATATCTTTAATCAGGTTACTTGATGTATTAAAAGTTGTAGTGAAGGCTGTTTTGTAATCCCTTTGTTCTGCATTATCAGATGCTAACCTATTTAATACTGTTCCCGCATTGTTCTCAGTATACTCATTTGGAAAAGGGAGTGCTAGGTCAGAACTAGCCATATCTATTTGGCCATTATCAGGATGTTTTACCATGAGTTCGAGATACTCAAAACAAGTAAACAAGAAACTTGTGCCTAAGGGATTAAGAATGTGGTGGTTTCCCACAGGCTTGGTCACTAATAGTTTGCTGTATAAAGAACTTTTGATTTTGTTTGACCGTCATGGTTTTGAGTATCCCGAACTCGTGGTAAAACATAATGAACACACTATTGAAAAACTGATGGCAGAAGCCACTGTGCTTGAGAAAGAGATAGTTAATTGTGATGTGCATGAGCAAAATACTTTTGAATATGACCGTATGTTCATTAGTATTGAGAATCAGGTTAACAGTATTAAAATGCGTAAGTCAAAGAAAATTGAACGGGACAGGATGAAATATATTAAGAGTATAGCTTTCCCTGCACCACCGAGATCCCAAACATGGGGTGAGAGGTTTGGCCATGAATGGAGAAATGTGACAGTTGAGGAAGAGGTTTTTTTAGATGAACAGGAGGAATTCCCTGTTCTGAGATGATCAGAGCATCTCAAAGAGAAGAACAACAGGGAAGAGTTCCAACAGAGAGGTTATCAGGGACATTGAGGCAGGGGCAAGAACAATTAACCCCCGAGAGGCCACATCAGGGGGAATTGGAGAGGCAATGGCCATGGACATTGGTGAATACTCAGCAAAATGAAAATATGACTAATAATACGAAGGGTGATTTTAAAGTGTTTAATTTTTCCATTCTGCCTAATTAATCCTGTTGACTGTGACCTTTTGGCTAGGGGTCTGTCTTTTGTTCCAGAAAGCAATTTGAATGTGGCTGAAACAATTGTTGACTTGAAACTTTTTATTAGGAAGTTAAATTTGAGATTTTTGTTCCAGAATGTAGAATATGTTAGTAATCCACTACATATATCTAGTACATATAATCCACCCATTCATCCAGCCTTATTATTATTTGAAAGGTTATGTGAGACTGATATCCGTAACATACTAAGGAATTGTTCTGGTAGGAATTTAAGTAAAGCTGAAATCTCTAGTTTGGAGAAAATAAAAGGGAACCAGAATGTAAGAATCATTAACCCTGATAAGGGTGAGGGGATTATAATCATGGATAAAAAATGATATCAAGAGAAAATGATGGAAGTACTAACAAGTGGTACTTATCAAGTAGTGTCCCTAAATGAAGTGAATGGGGCACATAAGATAATTGAAAATGAACTAAATGATATTTTTATTGAGAATAGTATCACAATTGATGAATATAACTACATGAATGCAGCCTATCCTAAAATGACAACTATTTTTGGCCTCCCAAAGATCCACAAAAACTTAGAACATCCACCTATGAGGCCAATTGTGGATTCCAGGGGGTCCATTACTCAACCTATTGCTAAATGTATTGATGCTAAATTGAAGAACTTATTAAAAGATGAACCAAGCATAGTAAAAGACTCTTGGAATTTTCTGGATAAGATGAATAGATTGGAATTTATACAGGATGGTACATTCATTACTATCAATGTAAAGGATTTGTATACCTCCATCCTCCATGACATAGGTTTAGAATGGTTCTGTGACTATTTATTAAGGAAAGGCCTACAGCAAGAATTTATTAATACATTTGAACATTTACTGGAAATAGTTTTGAAGAACAAGTTCATTCTTTTCAATAGTGATTTTTTTCCAGAAACAAAAGGGGTGGCAATGGGGGTGTCATGTGGTGGTATGTATGCTAACATAGTGATGTTAAAGTGGGAACAAACATGCCTTGTAATTTCACCCTTTTATGGTTTTTGTAAGGTTTACTTACGGTTTTTGGATGATATTTTTATATTTTGAAATGGAACAGTTAATGCAATTTCTGAGTTTATTTACTATATAAATGAGTCCACCTGTAAAAATTTTCACACATCATAGACCATCAAGAAATTGCATACTTGGATGTAAAATTGAAGAAATATTTCACTACAAAGTGTTTCCTGGCCGAGTTTTACAGAAAACCCACTTACTCGAATAGGTTTTTACATTTTGAGAGTGAGCACACATACAAGCAGAAAAAAGGTGTAGTGAAGGGACAGTTTGTAAGGGCTGCAAGGATGGTATCTTGCTTTGATTCATTTTTGGATGAATGTGAAGTGCTAAAAAAGATGTTTTTGAATAGAGGTTATCCATCTGGAATGGTGAAGGATATTATGATAGAAGTGGTGAACAAAAGAGAATCTGTTTTTTTAACCTCTATTGAGAAAAAGAGGCTTTAGACAACATGACCATCCTGGTAATGGCCAAATAGATATGGCCAGTTCTGACCTAGCACTCCCTTTTCCAAATGAGCATAGTGAGAACAATGCAGGGACAGTATTAAATAGGTTAACAACTGATAATGCAGAACAAAGGGATTACAAAACAGCCTTCATTACCACTTTTAATACAGCAAGTAACCTGATTAAAGATATTCTGTATAAAAACTGGATTATCTTATCCAGCAATAAAAATGTACATGCTAAACTGGAAGAGTGCCATATGGTCGTATATAGGAAGGGGAAGTGTCAAAAAAATATTTTTGAGACAGTTAAACAAGGTGACCAACATCTAATAAATGGTAGTATGAAGAAATGTGGGGCCTGTAACTAGTGTTCATTTATTTATGAGGGGAATACATTCACTGTGAATAATGTACAATTAAAGTTAAAAAACAAATGTGATTGTAATACTGAAAGGGTGGTATATTGTGCCTTATGTAATAAATGCAGAGGATTCTACATTGGAAAAACTGAGAGGAAAATAAAGAATATGATATATGAACATTTGAGGGACATAAGAAATGGAAAGGAAACAAATGCCTTGGCTAAACATATCTTGGAATTTAGTGATCATGCTTTTAAGTTTTTTATTATTGAAGTATTAGAATATAGGGCCAGGGGGGTCCTTGGAATCTTCTTTTAGAAAAACAAGAAACATTATGACAAATCAGGACTAATGCAACAGAATGGCCAGGGTTGAATGAATCCCTGTCTATGACATGCTTTTTAAATCTAAAAGCTTTGGAGAGATAGTTGAATGCATATATGTATATATATTTTTTAAAATGTTTAATTATTTTTTAATTTTTATTATGTGAGTGGTTATAGTGTATTTGTATTACTGTCTCTTTAAAAAGAATGATAATGGCTCAGTATTAAACAGTGACCTTCATTTGTTATTTTATTGGAGGTGTGGCTGTAGTTGACTTTAAAATCTCTATAAGAAAATGTGGTTATTCTGAGGAAGTTTCTGACTAGACAGAGATGAAACCGCTTAAGCTATTGTTATTCATTCATAAGGAAAGTTGTTTTTTATCCACAAAGACATCTGGATTGTGGATATTTTAACAGAGTGTTTTGTGTTAGTGCACAAGGATCAGTATTGGTATTGTGTGTATTTGCTTTTAATCTGTTATTTGACTTTGGATTAAATTTTGGAGTATTGAGTTTACCTTCAGCGTGCTGCCTTTTTTATCAGTTTAATTGTGTTCTCTGTGACTGCTTTTATTTAAGACGTTGTCCAGATGTCTTGCTGTCAGAGGTTGAGAAGTATGGGTGTGGGTACAGAGTGCATTCTACTGTGCAGAAATGTCCATTATATCTGTAGATTATTCCACATAGCACTGTGACGTCAAGGTATGTCAGTGGCTGAGCAGTATAAAGTAATGTGGAGTATAAAGTAATGTGGCGAACCATTGACAGACAGTTGTGTATTGGTTGATAGGTTGCTATGACGTTAGTACAGTATTGGCCCTGAAGCCCTTATAACCCACACAGACGAGAGTGTAGCCATGTTACAACATGTCAACACACAGAGCCCTGTCCAGCAGGGACACAAGTGGAATCACAGGACTGTATTTTGTGTTTCCCATGCACTTATACAGGGAGCACATCACTAGGGGTATTGAGGCATTCAGCTTGCTGTTGACAGGGAGTGTATTCCACAGATGGGGGAGTGTGTGATACACATATCTGTCACACTGACAAGCTGTACTGATTTCACAGCCCAGGTTGATGCTGCACCTACATGTTGATGGAGTGAGCCTTGAGTTCCAGATGTGCAACAGTCCCATCAAGGCATAGTCTGGATTGCTTTGTATGCCAGACAGGGGTTACCTCAGCAGAGTCTGTATGGAACAGGGGAGAGGGATAGTGCTGTTAGCCTGTCTGTGTAGGGTAGGTGTTTGGGGTTTGGGGTAATGCCATAGTGTTTGCAAGACCCTGGTGTGTGGTGTCTACATGGTCTGTGGTGTGTAGGTTTGTGGAGTTCTCGTGTTTTTGCCTCTGCAGTGTCCATTGTTTGGGTTTTTGTTTTGTTGTGAACCTCTACTTACATGGGTGTGTGTTGTGTATTTGCAGGTGATGTTTACTGCATTGCATATCACATATGCTACTGCACAAGTTCTGGTGTGCACATTCTCCCTTTGTCTGGCCAGTGGTTCCCCTTCCCCTTATGTGTGTCTCTTTGTCCTTCTGTAGTCCAGCCACAGGCTTTGGCCACATTGGCTGCTATGTATTTGTAAATATGATGTGAATGGGGTAAATGCCATAACATCACACACAAGGTTATGGACTTCACACCTTTGAGTGTACCTATTTAGCAGGTTGTCCATCATTGCACCACTCCATTTGCTGTGGTCCTTACATGGTTTGTGTTGCTATATGTTATTATGAGGCTACATGTAGGCCTAGCTGTTATACCATCACCTACTGACATCTGGACAGGCCCAAATATAACAGTCAGACAAAGGCCCACACAGGGGGATAGGGTGTTAATAATGTTCTGCCAAATATAGACAGTTAGGAGACCAGTTTGGTAATTGCTTGTTTGCTCTTATGTGTATGATGTCTGCTTCTCCACTGTCTGCCATTGCTGTTTTGACATGACCCTTTCTTCTTTTGCAAAGTCAAATGCAATGTTAGGACAAACAGAATAGATAAACACGGCATACTTGTGCTCCTTCTGTGACAACCTGTGTCATTCCAGGGGTATGGTTGTTGGCCAGTGACATGTCAGTGCTGACACAGAAAGGTGGCAGCCTTTTATAAACTGGCAATACACTAACCTTCAGGTAACTGCTGTCCTACTAGGCACCATACCTCTCAACTTCTGAGAGCCAGACATCTGGACAAAGCCATAAGTAATTGGGGGACAAAGGCCTATATATAGGGGCCATTTTTCAGTATTGGCCTTACAAACCTTAGAAAGGTGATTCAATAACAGGTTTTGCATTAGCATGCATTTTTCTATAGGGTATGAAGTCTGACACTACAATCTGTCATTATTTTCTGAACTTAGTCTTATGTGATTTGCCAATGAATTGCCAGACAACCACTATTTCATGATATACAGACCACAAATATGATGCAAACCTCTGGACATTCTGCAATAGGTCTATACAGTTGAGAGGTATGGCAGGTACTGTATAGGTTACTTCAAGCTGTGTACTGTCCATATGTGTGGCACACTGTCCATGACCTGTCCAGATTTCCTGTAATAACAGATATTGACATCTGGACAGTGTATACAACTCCTACCATAGGTGTAGCTGACATGCAGAATAGTTGGCACTGCAGTTCTTGGAACATGGCTCTGTCAATCACAGTACTGTACATAGGCCACTATGATACAACAGCCATGAGTAAGTGCTGGCCACATCCTGACAATATTAACCACACATATACATAGCTCATTGACCCCTGCATATTGTGGATATGCAACAAGTTACCATGTTGATTGGGACAGCCCTGGCAATGTGTGCTCTGCTGCTATTTCCCTACAAACATACATCTT
The DNA here is from genome assembly GCF_019279795.1 of Protopterus annectens. Classification (NCBI taxonomy): domain Eukaryota; kingdom Metazoa; phylum Chordata; order Ceratodontiformes; family Protopteridae; genus Protopterus; species Protopterus annectens. The sequence continues at coordinate 1,090,219,333 of NC_056745.1, forward strand.
ACTGCATTTCTATGAGAATATGGGTGTGGGGGGTACACATGTCAACTGTACGCATTTGCACAGACTGTGCTGATATTTGCTTTACATTTTGGTTCCATTTAGCATAGTATTGTGTCCTGTCTTGGAGACTAGAGGCATATCACTAAAGACCACAGGTCAGATTGTAATGGCATACATTTGAGTTTCAGACGTCTTACTCTTCAGAGCCTTAATGCAAATGCAAGACCTGCTGTACAATCACTGTGTAAGTCTGTAGGGGGGGGCGGGGTATTTCATCATTGTTGCCATTTGTGGGATTTTGCCAGACATTTATTTATAGTTTTCTATGGCTGACTTGCTGGGTGTGGATGAGGGGTGAGTATGGGACCCCCACATTGACATCCATGCATGTGACCTATGACCCCCCCCCCAGTTTTTTGGTCCCCAACATATACTGCAGTGGGATTTGTCACCTTGGGTACTACTGTATAGTGTGGGGAAGCCAGTATTAGGAAAACATTTCCTGGTGTCCCACATAGCTGTCAGTTTTCTGCTGCTATCCCAGTAGGCCACCCCATTCCTTTGCATGAATGCAGCGATACCATAGATATGCTACCAGAACATACTACTCCATTCATTTGTTGTTAAGAAGACTGACTTACCTTATGCCTGTGGCAGTTGTGAGGATGGTGCTTGAGGGCTGCCTATGTCAGATGCATGCAGTACACTGCCTATACATGGTAAGGTACAGGAAGTGTGATTTGTGTGGCATCCATTCTACTGTGTGTGCGAGTTGGAGAGGGGTGTCAGTCCCTGGTCCCTACAGTGTCAGTGTGTGTGCTATGCGTTGCCTCTTTGCCAAAGCCAGGGCATACTGGGCATGCCTTCATCTGCCTACAAGAGCTGCCTCAGGGGGTTCCTCCTCTGAGTCCCTCTATGCCTGTGGGAACCTTGGCAATGGTGGGATGCTGTGTGGCCCATCCCCATGCCATTCCTTCTGCAGCTGTTTTTGCAGGATCATATTGTGAAGCATGGCACATACTATGAACATGTGTGCACTTGTGGATGGAGAGTACTGCAGGGCTCCACCAGATATGTCAAGACAATGAAACCGTGACTTGAGCATCCCAAACACATGCTCTATAATAATCCTGTTTTGTGCGTTTGCCCTCATTATGGCATTCTTGCGTGTGTGTGTGTGTGTGTGTGTGTGTGTGTGTGTGTGTGTGTGTGTGTGTGTGTGTGTGTGTGCATTTCTGATGGGGTCATCATCCAGATCTCCAGTGCATAGCCAGCATCCCCCATTAGATGGCCAAATGGGATGTCCCCCCCGGCAAATCCCTGGTACAGCTGGGAGGAATGCCAGATGTGGAAGTCATGATAGCTTACAGAGCTGCCAGCACACACATTTATGTTAATGCCCTGGGTATTGTACATGACCTGGCAGTTGATGGAATGAAAGCCCTTGCGGTTTATGTAGACCCTACCCTCTTCACTGGGTGCTGCTTTGATGTAGATGCATGTGCAGTTTATGGCACCTAGTACGTCCAGATAGTCTGCTACATGGTGGAAGAGGTGCATATTGCTAGTCCTCTCCTCAGGGGTGCTGGGGAAGTAAATGTGCTTGCCAGCATGTGGTAGCATTGCATCCAGGAAATGGTGGAGTACCCTGGATGCAGATGCCTGTGAGACCTCCATGATGTTTCCAGTAGGTCTTTGGAAAGTACCTGTAGCTAGTATTCTTAAGGCTACACATACCTTGGCATCCACTGGGATGGGTTCCCCTCTGTTGGCTCTGGGTCTGACGTGAGGCCAGCACAGCTCAATGAGTTGCTGCAGTTTGTCCCCGTCTATCCTGTAGTGCTCTACTATCTCCAGATCATGTAACCCTGGTAGGTTACACTGGGTCTAAACACTCTTTTACTCCTCTTCATTCTGGGGCAGTTTTCAGCATTATCCTTCTCAACCCCCCCAGCCTCTAGCACATACTGATGTATCAAAGTGACAGCAGCCCCTAACATTTTGTCAGTTAAAATTCCTCAGAGTGTGTACACCAATGGTGCAGAGTTTGTGGGAATAAACAGACTGAAAGGTGTTTACATATTTTATACTGTTGTACTGCAGATGCTGCCTGTGTGATTGGCTGACTATGATAAATTCCACCTGCTAGCTACATTATTAGTACTTGAGTGCCTTTATTCTGCTATTTCCAAGTTTTGTTCCTTCCCATTTCCTCCCCTTCTAAGCCCCACGGTGCACCGCCCACACCCGCTGCTAATATGTAAACATTTCTGCTAGTTCCTGTTCTTGTTTAATTTTTGTATTTCCATTGTGTTTAAGCCCCGAGGTGTGCCGTGCAAACCCCTGCAGCTATAGTAAACAGTTTTGAGCAGAAAGGACCCTCCCAGGGATGTGAACACGCTCAGTATTTCATGAACTAGCTCAGACACACCCCCTTATTTAGCTGTGCTTGGCTAAGTGCAAATAGTGGCAGCGGAGCTCCAATGTGCTTACACCAAGCATGACACACCCTCTTTTCATGTCAGCTGCTTCTCCTGCTTACACTGCAGCATTATAGCTCCTACATGGTTAGGTGCAGGCAGATATGGTCCCCCATTTTACTATTCAATAAATTTATCTCATTTGCATACCCTACTGCATTAGTCCCTTGTTACACCACTACACCAGAGCTTTCTCCTTAGCAGCCAGTGTTACCTGTTATTGTTTTGGTTCTGCATGCTACCCACTATAATGGCAAAATGCAGATTTCACTTAAAATTATTTTTTCACATTTTTTTTATTTTCTCCATGATCTCATTTGCGCACCGCTGCACTATGCTTGAAAGGCCGACATTGGCCAAAAAAACTTTTATTTTTATAATTTTGCAACTGTTTTCCATACCAATGGCCTTATTTTTGGCCATTGGCATGCCTAATAGTCATAATACATGCTTTACTTTGAGCTGTCATGCCCCCATTTTGGTTTTTGCAGAAATGTACACAGTTAGTAACCAAATATATTTTTGCAACAGACACTGCTCTGACATGGATGCCTAGCTGCTTACTGAATCGCTAATTCACCTCATTTGCATGGTTTTCTCCATTAGATGAGGTAATTAGCATTATTCAGTTGTGTCCATGGCCAGAACAGTGCTAGCAGGCTCGTGCACACCCCCAGCTTTGTTTACTGAATCGCTCAGTGGCCATATTCCATGCAGGAGCTGCTACATTATTCTGGCACAGTAGATAATTGCTTTATTGGATCCCAGGGAATGTCAGTACTGTTCTCTTTGGTGACCTCTTTACAATATATTCAGTGCAGTTTAATTTATTTATTTGTTTATTTATTTACTAACCTGGTATGTGGGCTAGTCCAGAGACCATTTTCATTCACAGCCAATGCCAAAAGGCATTCCAGCCATCATAGAACAAATGAGGAAGATAGCAGAACCATTATTTTAATAAAATATTTTCAGAGTGATGTCAGAACAGCTTCAATTTGTTAAAAGGGACAGTAATATGCAACTATTCAACACTTACCTAATAAAGAGTAATAAGAAAATTATACTCTTACAAGTAATTTTATGAATTACATTGGCATTCAGTGCTTTCTAATAAATGTTCCAGTAATTTGAATTTGAATGTAACATTGTTATTTTCTTTCATGATATGTTGAAGCAAGAAATTCCATGCAGGAATCCATCCATAAATTATCAACCCCCTTTTCCCTCCTAAAATCCTTCTGTCTGATGTCTAAATCTAAAGCAGGCCTGGTAATGTTTGGGCCCCATGGAGCTATGTATTCAACAGACCATGATTAGTAAGAGTGTCCAATTTATATGATAATGGAGGGCAGTAGCAATGATGTAATTGATATGAACATGAGCTGGGACAGTAATAGTAGCACATGTCAGTATTTTACTGGAAATCAGATAACGTTTTCTCAGGAAAGCAACATGATGCTCTTGCACTTTAGAAAATGAAGCAAGGTTACTGATTTTACAGAGAAAAGTCCAGACAATAACTATGTTAACTGGAAAGTTAATCTATCTATAGTCAGAATTTGTTGTAACTTTGTAAATAGCAAACAAATCTTTATAGCACTTCTGGAATCATTGGTAAACAGGGTAGTGAGTTGAGCTGCTTAGTGACTTTCTCTACATAAATCTCAATGTGCTGCCTGAATAACAGTGTGGGATATAGACACACAATATTTTTACATTTGGATATCTATTGGGTGTGTGCAAGGGTACTGAGTTTCCTAAGTGCATCCATCTCAGCTAACCTTAGTGGCTGTTTACAGCACTGAGTTTATTTAATCTGGGTTTAAATCTAGCTTATTGCTATCAAACCAATATTAGAATTTATTAATTTTAACTGGCATCTGCCAGTATTACTCTGCTGTTGTTCTATTGTGTTTGAGTAAGACTAAATCATCAGCATACATAGCAGTATTTAAACCTGGTAAGTCAAGGGATACATCATTATGAAGAATGACAGAATTATGTACCTGAGCACAGACTCCAGAGGGCCACTTGCCTTGAACATTCCTACCCTGATGTATCTTATTTTAAAGTTATTATAATTCATAGGTTCATAGGTTCACAGGTAGATACTAGGCTATCTGCCCTAGGGCATTTATAAGCCTAGACAGAGTGTATTTGGCTTCAGCCTCCCTATTAGATTAGCCTACTGTGCCTCTGTAAAGTAGGTCACAGAAGGTACCCTTTTAAGATTAGTTTACTGTGCCTCTGTCTAGCAGGGACACAAAAGAGATCCCAGGGGTGAATTTGCGATTTCCCATCCACGCATCCAGATTTCGCTTGAAGAGGGTCAGCGAGGGGCTATGTCTAACATCAATTGGGATTCTATTCCAGAGTGAGAGGAGCCTCTGGAAAATGAATCTGTCCCTCCAGCATGTCCTATTTATTTTTGTGCTAAGGTTTAGGTCCCTGGAGCGTGTAGCTCTAAGGGACTTGGATTTTTTGAGGCATGTCCATTAATTCTGGGTTTGACATGGCTTTGTATGTCAGGCATAGATTGCCTCTGAGTAGGTGGTAAGCAACTGAGAAGAGCTGGAGTTTCTTTAGTCGAGCTGCATAGGACATCTGTTTGTAGCCCATGATCCTCTTGGTGAGGTACTTTTCGGGTCTCTCCAGTTGCTGCAGGTGTCGGGTAAGGTACATCCCAAAAGGGGCATTGTATTCAATTATGGGCCTGATGAGTGATGAGTAGAGGGGCACAATGACCTCTCTTGATCTAGATGCGAACCATTTCTTGATAAGGTGGGCTATATAGAAGGTCTTTCGAACCACATTGGCAATGTGATTATCAAAGGAGAGATTACTATCTACGTTGGTCCCCAAATCTCTAATTACTTCTTCCGTACTTAATGGATTACCACCTATGTGGTAATTTGTGGGCACCTTGTTTTTCTCAAAGGGGATGACTATGCACTTTTTAGCATTTAGCTTGAGGCCGTGGCTCTGGCACCAAGCATCCATCTCTGTGAGACCATTTGGAGGATGCTTGTGTCAGCTGGAGATTCAATTATGACCCCCAGTTTGCAGTCATCTGCGAACTTTGTCAGCCATAATTCCCCCGTGTTAGCCTGAACCTCAGATAAGTATATACCGAACAAGAGAGGTCCCAGAACTGAGCCCTGTGGGATGCCATTTGTAACTGGTTTGGATTCGGACATGGCACCTGTGATTCTGACCATGTGGGTTCCATCTCTGAGCCAGTTTGCAACCCATCTTGTGATATAGGGGTTGATATTTAAGTTGGTAAGCTTATTTATGATGCCCGAGTGGGGTATTGTGTCGAAGGCTTTTGGGAGGTCCAGGTAGGCTGTGTGGACTACCTTGCCCTCATCTATGGCTTTGGTAACTGTTTCAAAGAAATCAACTAGGTTTAAGAGGCAAGATCTGCCCTTAACTAAGCCGAATTGGGTAGGGTCCAGTGTCTGGAGGCTCCCAATGCCTTTGTTTATGAGTTCCATGATAATACGCTCCATAGCTTTACAGACCAGACTAGTCAGGCTTATGCAGCGATAGTTTCCGGGGTCCGTTGTGGCACCACCTTTGTGGAGTGGGACCACTGTAGCTGTACGCTATTCTTTGGGTACATATCCTGTAGTAAGGCTAAGTTTGAACAGTGACTTAATGTGAGGGTTCAGTTCTTCTTGGAGCTCGTGTAAGACACAGCCTGGGACACCATCCGGTCCCAAATCATTATGAATTGCCTATTTTCAAGGTAATCTTTCAACCAACTGATTTTTCTTCTCCCAAAGCCTAGCTTTTCTTGTTTCATAGCAAATGAGGAACCTCAGCAATTTGGCACTGTCAAAGACAGGACTTACCTCTTTAACATCTGTAACTTCTATGAAAAAGTCAACAACACAGCTTATAGTGGTTACACAGTACATACAACATAATCTAGACCTGGACAAGTCCTTTAACATTGTTGTTCATGTAAACATTATTGACAGCTTTGAAAATCTAATATAAATACATATGTTGTGCAGTGGATAGCCGGCTGGTTGTCTGACAGAAACCATGTCATTAGAGCCATAGGTATTGCTTCTGAAAGCAAAACAGTTATTAGTGGTGTACCACAGGGCTCAGTTTTTAGCCCTCTGAGAGTCTGTGTATATTTCTCAGACCTTCCATTCGACACTCATGGTCGGTCTTTATCCAAGTTAGCGATTAACTGTAAAGTGGGTGTTATTCTTTGATCTTCTACTTTATCACAACTGTGTCAACATAAGTTAAACTCATTAACAATTAATGCAAGGACTACAGTCTCAAATCAAATGTAAAAATAAAGTAGTATAACTCATTTTGATAAACAAAAACTTGCCCCATCATAACATATAGGTGATACTCCCCTCCAGTCAGCCACTGATGTAAGGGATCTAGGATACCCTTGTTGATAATTCATTATATTTTGACAATCACATCTCCACACAAGTTCTAAAAGCCTTTTATCAAGATCATCTAATTTCCAAAGGCATCTTGTCTAGATCCAAAGAAGTCTCATTCCCCTTTTAATCATACGTCATCATTCCCATTATTGAATAATGACACTTTTGGCCTACAATTGTCTAAAAGTGTCACTCAACTTAAGAGACCTCAGAGATTCCTAATTAAATCTGTCAATGGCTTTACTCTCAGTTATTCAGACAGACTGACAACCCTCTCTCTGTAGTAATGCAGAATATTCCATGAAGATTTGTGCCTAGCTTTTCAATCCACAAAAGCTCTGACCCTACTTGACCTTCAGTTCCTTCAAAGAACAAATGGTTCTTCATATACCCAGTTATAAGAAATAATCCTTTTACAACAGATAAATAAGGCTGTGGTGGTACTTGGATAAATTTGTATCCCACTATATTCCCACCTTTGAAACAGACTTTCACAAGTCTAGCAAAGTGGCACCCTTGCTACCTTCAAGGAAATCTAGACAATTGGATGGGAAGACTGAAATTCTCCCCTAGTCTATCTTGTGTTACCCTGCTTGAGGCTTGTGGGGACTTGTGAATTAGTTTACTGGCTAGGTTTGTGATGGTCTGTAGATTGATTACCTAGTACTTATCTTATGAACCTATAAACTGATAAACATGGAGTGATTCACTGACCCAAGTATTCTTAATCATACTCTGTTATGCAGAATAAGGGAAAGTTACCTATCAAATGCTGAACTGACTTGGATTAACCAATATGTTTTAACAGATTGCTCAAAGCAAGATATGGGTCTGCCACATTAGTTCTTATATAGATTGCAGGTCATTAGTTCAAGGCTCCACCTGGGTCTTTTGTTACTTACCATCACAGCCAACAATACTTGACAAGTCTGTAGGACTGGAGTTTGATCCCAGTATTCAGTTGATCCCATAATCTTCTAGTCAGGTGCTCTGTCAAATGTGATAAGGACTAACCAAAAGAAAGCAGTTAGGAGATCTAAGGATTGGCTAACAGTTTTAACTGCATCAAGGCTGCTAAGTCTTCATAGCACTTGCCCTGAGACATTGGAATGAAATGTTTCTACCTTTAATATGACATCTGTTACAATATTCTTTCTGTCAGCCTCTTTTCTGGCAAACACATTCACTGAAATGTGGCTTTTATTAAACATATGGAGTTTCTCCTTTTCTCCACTGGTGTGCAATCATGAAATTGATGTATATAAGTTAGGGGTGAGTGGGGTCTTCTCCATATGGAAGTGAAAGGGGCTTGATGTTGCTGCTATAAAAATGAATAAACAAAAAAGCTTTTTTTCAGGTATCCTGAAAGTGACTTTTAGTTAAAACGTTTTGCAATATAAAGAATCACATTAAAATCATTCATAAACTCATTACCAACCTCTTTGTCTCATCAGTGGTTGGTATGGTAGAATTAATTACTTTTTCATAGATGAGAGTATGGATGTGTAATCTTCAATTAAAGGTCCTTGAAGAACTATATGTTCATTCAGGGTTTTGCAATTATTTAGTTTTAATCCATGTCATTTTTGTTTTAAGCTCATAGGTGAACAGTAGGCTAGCTGCCCTGAAGGGCCATTTTAAGTCTCATCAATAACTTGGGATCAGAATTAAACCCTGCACCTTGTACCTATGAGGTAAACACCTTAACCATTATGACAAACAATTTCGTTTTCTTTTGTATGTTTCTATAATTTTATATTTGGTAAATAGTGCTTGTTTTACAAACTTGAAATAATAAACATAAGCACAATGGAACTGTAACAAGCCATCCCAACATTCATATATTACCTTGGTTAACTGTAGATCATAGAACAGACTGCATAGATCATAGTAATTATGAGTGCAAACATGAACATTTATAAACATAAATACTATGATGCACAGAGAAACATAACTGATACAACAGCTCCAATCTCTATGCTTTTGTATGAACATTTCTTTGAGCTACCACATATATGAGACCACTTACTGCAAAAGAATCAACATTTTTACCTTCCACTTTTACTCAGAGCACACCATTCTGATATACTAAATCAAATTCAAAATATTATCTTGTACTTTATAGGTCAGGCATGAATACATTTTATTGGACCTGTTGACATTTGTTGATGTTTAGTTGCTAGCTGATTTTGAGTCTTTGTGAGCTCAATGATTTCTGCACACCTGGGCTCTGTCAGCAAATGCTTTTTAAGTTCTTGAAACTTCAGTAATGCCATATTTCACCTTAAGCTCTGCAAATCCTTCTCTTTTCATCATCCATCCTTCCCATCATCAATGTATTCTCTAATTAATGCAGCTAAAGTATTTGTGTTTTAGTTTTACTATCAGAACCTCCAGTGAGCCATCTGAATTTATTTCCTGAAGTATTGACTGATTTGATGTTCTTCCAGTCCATGGAATTTTCAAAAACTTTGCAATAGCACAGTTTGAAACTATTGAGTTTTCAGTGCATAGACTTCATTATAGTCCAACTCCCACATAGTCCAACTCCCACATATATGCTATTTCTTATTTCTGAGAAAAGCATGGCTTGGATTACACAGACCTTCATAGACAAGGTGGTATCTTTGCTATTTAAAACTGTATCTAGATTTGTGACAGAATTCCTTCAAAGAAGCAAGGAATAATCTTTTAATTCATGCTTTGTATCACCATCTGAAGAGACATTTTAGCAGTAAATGATCTTTTGCACTATAGACAGTGTTACTTCTTTCTGTTCCACAATGCATTCAGGCGACACCAGGTACATATGACTCAGCTGTTAACATTGAAAGGACTATACCTAGGAACAGTTTTCCCATCTCCACCATCAATGTCCTTCTAGTTTCAGGATCTGGACCATTGTAGTCACAGTAGTCACAGCTTTCAGCACTTTAATGGAAGGCACTAGTCTCTCTGGAAGAACTGTATCCAATCTGTTTTTGGAGGGAAAGCTTCCACAGGTTGTAGAGTTTCCACTGGAGGATAGGAATGCAGTGGAAATGTTAAAAAAAGATTACCACCTAAGAGGATACCTCATACCTGGAAATAAATGTAGAGGAAAAGATGGTGGTTTGATGAAATTTCAGGTAAAAAGTGAAATGGTGTGTGTGTGCGTGTGTGTGTGTGTGTGTGTGTGTGTGTGTGTGTGTGTGTGTGTGTGTGTGTGTGTGTGTGTGTGTGTGTGTGTGTGTGTGTGTGTGTGTGTGTGTGTGTGTGTGTGTGTGTGTGTGTGTGCGTGTGTGTGTGTGTGTGTGTGTGTGCGTGTGTGTGTGTGTGTGTGTGTGTGAAGAGAGTGGGATGCTCAGAGGAAAAAACAGGGAAGAGAAAAGTTAGCAGAACAAAAGTATAAGTTAAAAATGAAATTAATGCAGAAATATGAAACTGAAAGGCAAGGGTTAGAAAGATTTCTGAAAGGTGGAGTTGTCAAACAGACAAACAGGCAGAAAGAAGCCAATGAAAAGAGAAACAGGGCAAAAGCAGAATTTCAAGAAAAGGGGCAGTATATGTGTATCATGAGAAGTTCAAAAGGCTGAAGAGGCGCATAAAGGCCTAACCATAACTTGAAGAAAAATAACCAGTTCAATAACTATTTATGCTACAAACAGAAGTGGGTTCAGCATGGAAGACAGAGTGCCAAACAAAGAGGACAGGTACAATATTATTTTAAAGGAAACGGGTACTATTGTGACTAGACCTTAACCAGCAACTAAGACAATCTTGGATCTGCCATTGTCCATTCCTTGGATAAATGTGCCCATACTTACAAACAAATAATGTCAAGCAACATGAATACCTACAATGTATATGCATATGTTTTTTTTTTTTTTTTGCACATGTATAAAGACATGAGTTTTGTATGTAAAGACTTGTTTGTTGTGCGTTGTTCATCTATGTAGCCTGTATATTCTTGCTATACATTACAATTGCTATTTGCAATGTAAAGCTTGTATAGTATATTTACCATGTTGAACTTTAATCCCCTGGCCTTCCTGCAAAATAAATAGTGGAGTATTTAAAATCAGAAACCAGGAGACTTGAGAAAAACAAATGTGGGGGGGCAAAGCTGGAAAGGATTAAGGAGCAAGCAAGCAGATATGAATGTGAACTATTAAACATTAAGACTGGACTAGCCATAATGGATTAAAGATTGGTGAGATGGGAAACAGATCTCAAAGGGAAAGTTACTGTATAATAGTAGTGGTGGAAGAAGTGGAGTTCGGAGGCATAACTACATCTGTTGAACAACTGGTCTATGAACTGACAAAGGAAAGTGGAGGACTGGATCCATAAAAAAGGGCATTCGTGGTGGGAAAACTAGATAGTAGCAAGGAACAGGCATATAATTGCTAAAATACACTGTCATCAAATAAAAAATTAGTTCCTAAGTCATTTGGCTTTACCTTTTTTAATTTTCCAAAGGATTTGGCTTTCTAACATTGGCTGTTGGTACAGAGGGTTAGGGCTGTGAGCTATAGCTGCTATGATACAGGCTTTGATGCCCTCAGCCCTTGCGTGTTTAAGTATAACCTTGAGTAAGTCACTTAACTGCACATTGCTCCTGGATCACCTGTGAAAAAGGTGGTGGGTACAGTGGGCCTGTCTTATTAACAAATGGATGTCATTATTGCTATGATGGGAATGGACTCCATTCCTAAATCAGTGTACAATTAGATTTCATGAAATTAGTATTGTATCAGTCTTTGATATTAACCAAGATTGCACATCTCATCACATGCCTTAGCCTCCTTCTGTGGTATAGGATTACATGTATTAGTTGCATATTTCATGCTGGCATATTTTATGGATTTTGACAGTTTAATTGTTCCTAGTGCTTTGGGTTTCTAATGCCATGACATAAAGGGATCCGATTTGTAAGTCAGGATATGGTTAGAGTTAATAAAATTAATAATTGTTCAGTCTTTGGTGTAAACCAAAAGTGCTTTTCTCAGCAACAACAATGTAATTTTTTTCTCAATCCTAAATATCCTCTATTTGGAAATTCTGGACTCCTTACATCGTAGTAACAATACATAATTTCATCCTTATCCTCAACAGTCTTCTTTATCATGTGTATGCTCTTTTTTGGCCTGTCACTTTCTGTGGTTTTTCTTTGGATACTTCCTTCTTTTACCACAGGGCTGCCTTCCCCACACTCACCCCTGAGCCTAACCTAACCCCATGGTAGGAATGCTTCTATGTCCTCAGGATTCTACACTGCCTTTTCTCTTTCCTAGCACTTTTTTATATCTGAGACGTGCACCCAGTTTTCTTTTTTATATCTTAATATAAAACTTGAGGATGAATTCTGTTCTAGCAATACTTCTCTCCTTTTCTTGTTGATTTCATTTTTCCATTCAGACTCCTAAAGGGAAGACAGATCAGAAGATGGGAAATATAAAAGAGAAGATAATGGAGGATGTTTTGGGACTATTACATCGGGAAAAGTGAATATGGGTAAAGTGTTATGGCAATTAAAACAGAAGAAGTTGCTATGTCACCTGGCATACCCGGGAAACTTTGTGGTTGGAGAGGGTTCATTGCTGCCATACCATAAAGGATGTTATTCAATTCTATGCAGAAATAATGAGATCTACAAATTATTGGTGAGAATTAATTCTTGGTGGAGGTGGAAGGGGAGCATCAAAGGAAACAGTGTAAGAAGGAAATGGATGATTCTTGAGATATGTTATTCAATATACCAGATACAGAAGTGAGAACAGGAAAAGGAAGTGGGGACATACAAGTATGTTTTCTTTGAAGCAATATGGGAGGTGGAATGAACCAAGCCACTACTATGTACTGTATTAATAACAAACAAGATGACACTGGGTACCCCTGCTAATGAAGAGAAGGGAAGAGAAGAGAAGAGAAGAGAAGAGAAGAGAAGAGAAGAGAAGAGAAGAGAAGAGAAGAGAAGAGAAGAGAAAAATACAGGGATAGATTGCCACTAAAAATCATGAAATAACTGGAAAAGATTATTGTGGGCCATTTGATGTGACATGTGGAAGGATGAGGTGATGACAGAAGTATGGAGTGACAAGGAAGAGGAAGTGGATCCTGATACACCAAGAGTGGGGGAGGCAGAGAGCTGGATTGTAGACTGATGCAGAACCAGGAGGATGGTGGACACACAACCAATAAGCAATTGGCTTATACAAAATGAAATGTGCTCCAACTCTGCAAGGTGAGCTAGGCATGTAAGTAGAATCTCAGTAAACATGGGACTTTCTGTGGGGCAAGGGGGTGGTCAGGACACATGATGCTTCAGTATGTGTGGTTTGCCAGGAAAGTGGAAGAAGAAAGTACTAAAGGTGTGATGATAGCAGATGGGAAAAAATGTAGAGGAACATGATGTAAAAGAAAGAAGAGGTGTCAGAAGGGCTTAAGACTCAGGTAAAACTTTTCTTCTTTTGTTGAAGAAAAGGGGTGGAAACCACAATTTAGACATGCGCCTAGTAGGTGACTAAATGATGTCACTCATATGCACAAAGTTTGATAGGTGTATATTAGGATTAAGAACAAGTCAGATTTTAACATGGCCTGCTAAAGGGAGATTAATGGGCACGTGCTATGGACAGTATACATATTTTCTAGATTAGTAATTGGAAGAATGTTTTAAGAGTTTATGACTCAGAATTTAAATATTGGAACAAGCTCAATATACAGTGTTTATGGAATGTTGGAAGTAAACTAAAGTATCTAGTGGTGAGGCATTGTGCTTGATTACTTCAGTTGTTGTTGCTGTCTTTCGGCTTTTCCTGGTTAGGGGTCACCACAGCGGAACTCCGGTCCGCTAATGATTGGCAGTAGATTTTCACAAACGCCAAGGTGCCAGCTCGATGTTCAACCTTCAATGAAGACATGCCCATTTACGCATGTCTTTTGAATGCCCACCCAACCACGGGGAGGACATGCAGACTCCACACAGAAGGCACTCCCCGCACTCCAGCCGAGAATCGACCGGGAGAACCTCTTGTTGTGAGGCAACAATGCTACCACTGCACCACCGCGGAAGTCTGCTTGATTATTTCAGTACTAGACAATATACAGATAATTATTATGCATTATTGTTGGTATTATTTTTTAGATAGTTATATTTTAATGGCTGACATGCATAAAAGCTGACCCTGTCTGTCCAAACTGTAATGTTCTATATATAGGTAATAATATGCTGTCAGAACCGCAAGGCATAAAATGTACAGGTGAAATGTCATGACTGGGACTGCACTTTACATTTCAGGTAAGGCTGGAAAATTGGGATTAAGGAGGAAGGAGACAGCTAGCTAAATGTGTCAGCTGGGGAAAAATACCATGGGAGCAATACCCAAGTGACTGTTAAGGTGAATGACTGACAACAGCTTTGACTTATCTTGTTTGAGGAGTGCAGGAATATTAATATGTCCATGTGGCATACTCAAAGAATTTTGAGGTCTAGTTTCTGAGGTATGAGAGTAGGTCAGGGTAAGGGAGTACTCTTGAAATGTAGGGGTAGCGGATGTGGGGATGTGTGAAAAATAAAAAGAGAGAGATAGAGAGCATGTTTTCTGAGTAGAATCAAGAAGCTGCATTTAGGATATATTCTACACTCAGAAATTAAATGTATCAAAGATACAGAAAAATGAAGACATGAAAAGAAAGAGTTCATATGTGTGTAAGATCTTATCCAGCAACTAAGGCAATCCTGGATCTGCTAATGTTCTTCCCCAAGATAAAATGTGCCCATACTGGCAAAAAAATGATTTCATGCAACATGAAGACCTACAGTGTAAATGTTTATGTTTTTACCCATGTATGAAAACATGAATTGTATATGTAAAAACTTGCTTGTTATGTTTTGTTCATGTTTGTAGCCGGTATACTCTTGCTATATATTACAACTGCTGTTTGTCATGTGGAGCTTTTTTTCCTTCTCTGAAAAGGGGCCCTGATGTCAAATTAACAAATGGAAAATAAATACTGGAGTATTTATATCAGAAACCAAGTGACTTGAACAAAACATAAGGGGAAAATGCAGGAAAGGATTAATGAGGAAGTGAACAGACATGAATGTGAACTAGTAGAAATTAAGTCTAGACTAGGCAAACTGAATTAATGATTGATGAGCTAGAAAACAGAACTCTGAGGGACAATTTCTGTATAATAGTAGTGGTGGAAGAAATTGAGTTGGGAGACATAAATACATCTGTTGAGGAACTGGCCTTTGAACTGACAAAGGTGAGTAGAGAACTGGATCCAGAAAATGAAAGGGCATAGATGAAGAGGAAGAAGAGGTTCAGGAATACTAGTAAAAAAAGAATGAGGTTACTAATGGGAGAAAAGTGTGACGGGGTAAACTTTAATTAGATGGTTTTGCAGAGGAGTTTTTGAAGACAAATGAGTAGTTGTGAGATCATATTATGATCTGGATAGGGATTCAGCAAAGGGCACAATAGGATCTTTAGATGCAACAGAAAAAGTGAAAAGGAGAGATTTTAGACTTATATACGCAGGACACTTTAGTTTTTGAACTAAGATTGGGTAGACTATATGGAAAAGTGGAGCTTAATGTGAAATGTCAGAAAAGTCTAAGGAAATGTATGAAAAAGCGCATAACAGCATATATCAAATTATAGGTGCATGTCACCTTCTGGATATATTACTGGATATCTAAATATATCTATATATATATATATATATATATATATATATATATATATATATATATATATATATAAATATATATATATATATATATATATATATATATATATATATAGGTCCGAAAGCTCACAAGGCCGACAACGAGATTATCGACACCACAACAATGAAAGTGCAAAAACACGAAAGTTGACATGTCTGACAAAGCACAATCCCGACAGTTAACAAAACAAAAACACTTTGCTGTTCTGAAAAACACACACACAACACAAGTGCACCAGAAACCTCATAAACCTACACTAAACCTTACATTCACAGCTATCTATGCACTAACCTTAATCCAGACCCTAACCCTAAGGTCTGTCACTATCGCACACTTACCTTACCCGCACCCTAACGCTAAAGTCCGTCACTATCGCACACTTACCTTACCCGTACCCTAACCCTAAGGTCCATCACTATCGCACACTTACACAGTCGCACTGGAATGCAAGCACACATGTTTCGCATGTCGGTGTTTTCAGTGTCGGGATTTCCACTTGTCGGGTATTTGCTTTGTCAGTCTTCTGGTGTCGGTTATCTCACTGTTGGTGTTTTGGCTTGTCGGTCTTCTCAGGTAGACCTATATATATATATATATATATATATATATATATATATATATATATAAAATTTTTTGGGAGGGATGAGGTTTATAAAAGAAGATGTATTGCGCTCAGGCTAATGCAGGCTAATTAAGGAATATAGTACAGTGAGAAGAACTTATAGGTCATTAACTAAAATTATAGCAATTATATTTAAAAAGCAAGATCTTACGTGACATTTTAGGGAAAAGGGAATAGGTAAGAGTGGATCTATTAGAGACAGAGGATGTTTATCTAAGGAGAAGATGTGCAGTGTAAGAATTAGGTATTCTTAAAATATAATTTTGTGAGGGCTTGAAGAGGCTGGGTTTTTTCAGCTGTCTGATAGAAGTAGTTAAAGACATCCAGATTTTAGTATCATACCTAGACCAAAGAGGGTCAATGTTGAAGTTATGGAAAGAAGTTCTAAAGGTCAATAATTTAATAGATAAGTCAAGTTTTCTAGTGAAAACCACAGCTACTCACATGTCTCTCAAAGATTCAATTAAAATTTAAACTACATGTTCAGGAAACTAAGAAGTATGTATTTAATTTATTTATCTGAGCATAATTTTTCCAAGATGTCTTTTTCTCTCTATTCTTCATCAAAGTACTTTAACAAAGGTTAATACACTCATAATACTGAAATAGTTACTGAATTTATAGTGAGATTTAGTTAATTAACATCACATGAACAATGTTAATAAGAATTCAGAGAGAACTAACTTAAAATAGAATATTTAGTAACTTAGAATAACATGTTTAAATGATCCTTTCACATATTGTGTCTGGTTAATATGTTTACTTATGTCAATCACTTAGAAATATATAACTTAGGAACATATAGAGTATTCCTAGTCATGGCTTGCTTATGTTATTAAGTTAAATAACACTTATTAAATAAGTAAACTAATTACTTCTCTGCTTTAGTAAAATGTATTCATGTGAAAATATGAACGGACTAAGACGCCACAGTTAAAACAACTACTTGTTTAGAATGTACGCGTGCATTCAAATGCATTTTCTTTGAAAATAAAAGAAACAAACACCTTTCTTACACATACAACTTATATTCATACTCTAGAATGCAAAATATGCAGCATTGTGGAAGGTGCAAGAATTACTTTGTGTCAGGGAACTTAGCTTTAATTAAATCACATACCAGTTGTGTCTTGGAGACCCCAGATAATCCATTGTGGTGTAATCTGCATAGAGAGGGAGTTGCTAGCTATGTTTGTACTTGTAATCCTGATCAGTTTAAGTTGCATTCTTCACACTATCAGAAAGACAGAGAAATGTGTACTAATGTACGCGTGTACTTCCCCTTTCTTCTCTTGCACTTCCTAGTTAGTCAGGGTGTGATTAAAGTGGTAAATCCCTCATGAATCATAATTACTTGTTGTTCACTAGAAGTAAGATATGCCACTTGAAGAGACAGTGAGATGTATATCATCATACGCAAGCACTTTTCACATTCCGTTTCATACTTCCTGGTTTAATCAACGTTGTTTATAGTGATACAGGTCTCTCCTCATAGATTAATAACTGCTAAAACATAAAAAAAGAATAAGACCACAAGTACTTTAAATAAATGTACTCTCTGAGAATATAATTTGACATAATAGATTACCGAAAAGTGGGCAGTCATATAAAATAGACTGCATTATGTTTGATTTCATTTCTTTAACCGTTGTCTAATATTAGCTACAAAAAATGTAGGTCATAGAGGCAATCTTAATATATTTTAGTCTGATGCCTTGGCTTTTGCCTACGCTAACATTTCCTAGTTACTGCTCCTTTAATACAGGCTAAATAAGGAATCAGAAAGAATTTATTTGTTTAACAGGATTTAAATATATCTGTTTATTTGTTTGGTTGATAACAAGGTCAGTGGATTGGTACAAGTCCCTGAACCTTTTGGCCACTACTGGGCTAATGGCACAATTAATAGATGCAATAGTTAACTAACAAATTCCTGTGTTGAATATGTACATTGCTCAGTGCAATTTCTATGCATGAGAACATGCATATGCACCTGTCATCATTTACTTGGTTTTAACAAAAGTATTCTTGAAACTTTTTTGCAGTGTATTTTGACTGTATTATATTCTAACTATTTCAAATTTGATTAATTGGTGTCTCACTGGAATTAGCTTTGAGCAGTGTTGTCTATGTGAATTGTTTTATTTAAATGTTTATTCAGCCAATTGCCATAATTCCCTTTTACATACGGTCTGAAAACTTTAGTTTATCAGTTCATCTCCTCAGGATTCTACATGTATTACCAAACTGAACCTTGTCACTTACAATGACATTTATGTTTCATAATCTCTTTTTTTCCACAGTTCCTGACTATATTGTACTATCTTTGTTAATGATTGCTGAGATATAGCTTCTCCGACAACCATAGAGAATTATCTACATTTAACTGTATGGCTTCAGATTCACAATTATCTTTAAACAATTTTAAAAGTGAAAAATGATTACCTCTGAATTTTATTGGGAAACACTGTTTAGAGTAAATAAAAAAAGGCTAGTCTAGTAATATGCCATATAATGCCACTGTTTTAAAAGAGAGCAGGAAAATGTTTAATGTTAAATCTTGTATCACAAGATGCGTATGACATTCTTATATCAATAAGTAAAAAAAAAGAATATCACTCTAATCCCCTCCTTACCACTCTTCAAACAAAAAATCAAACTGTATATACTACTAATATCTTTTACCCTCTCCTTTTCTCTCCCCTTTTCCACTCTACACTTTTGCCTCTTTCTCTCTTCTGCCTTTGTATTTCTTCTGATTATCAAATATATGTTGCTAATGCAATGTTTTACTGAATAATAATATTTTGAGTGTGTTCCTTAGAAATTTAGTTTTTATATTCTTTTGTACTGAATTTATTTTATAATTTGTCTCCTTGTAATTTAGTATCTGTGGAGCTTTTCTCCCGGCTCTACTGAAAATGGACATATATCCAGCTAGACTAGCCCGGTTAACAAATGTAAAATAAAATAAAATAAATAGAGGGAGAGGAAAAAACTTTGAAGTTGATGGAGTCATTCTCTTTAATTTGAAACTATCTAATAATATAGTAGAATAAACTTGTAAATAGATTGTTGGAATGGGTGAAAGGAATAAATAAAATACTCAGATCTCCCTTCTAGACAAATATTTTGGTATTTGTTATAGTTTTGTTATGCTCTAAAAGCTCATCTTTGGATATAATATAATAAAGCAAAGAAGAGTATATTATTGTATACATATTAATGCTCTGACAGTGATTTTAACACTATAGACTCATTTGATCACTACTTTTAGAGACCTGTGGTGATCTGTCTAATCCAAAGATAAAGAATTTGTCAAGAAGCAGCCCATATTCTGCTTTAAAGGAAAAACATAAAAGTGTGTGTTATGTTTTTTATTAACTATGAAAGTTCAATATGTCTAAGACCCAGAACATAGAAGCTTGATTAAAGCAAACAGATTACAGTTCACAGACAATATGTAATCTGCTAGTTTATAAACTGAACCTAATGAACTGTTTTATCTTAGTTTATTATGACTATTTTAAGCTTTTTTGGAAATGGTAAATAATACACACTGGATACAGGAAATTTAGTTCAAAATTGATTTCTGAACAAGCTCATGGAGCTGTTATATTTAATCAAAAGGTAATTTATTAAATGTCTGTTAATGACACTGGTATGTATAGAAGCTTTACAAGTAATGATTTTGTGAACATGCACATACTTAAATGTCTCATTGATCAATATAGTTGTTTGAGCTTGGGGTGATTTAATTGTAATCTCCAGACTAACTTTTACTGGAGTCTTTAACTTCTTTTTAATGTTTGGTTCACTTTTAGTAATGAGGGTTAATCTGACTGAACATCTTAGTTCTCTCTGATTGGGAATTGTATTCATTCCATGTTTGTTAAAAGATGATTTTAAATATTTGTTTATACACATGTTTAAGATTAATTACTGTACACTTGTTTGTTTTCCCTTTTGGCCTCCTTTAGATTCTAAATTATACAAATCAAAAGGAATTAAGAATCATTTCATTAGAATTAATAATGATATGGAAGGTACACAGCAAAAAAAAACAACAAAACATCTTGTCATTATTTCAATTGAAACTTTTCAATAATAAATCAACTAGATGGATTTAACACTACTCTCATTAAATGTGAATGGTTTGAATAACCGAAGGAAAAGATCCAACTTACTTAAATACTTAAAAGTAAATAAAGCCCAAGTGGTATTATTACATGAAACCCACTTCAAAGCTAATGATAACTTCACTTGGAATCCAAATGACTTTATAAAACTTTCTAACTCATCAAACAGTAAGAAAAATAGAGAAGTTTTAATATTGTGGAAGAAAAATATTATCAATCCTCAAGTACTATATAATTATGAAGACAGGGAAGGTCTTCTCTCAATAGTAATAATAAGATATAGTAATAGAATTTGGACTTTGGTGAACTTGTATTGGTTCCCAGGTATAGGAGTAGGAACAAATAAAAACCACATAGAACTTATTAATAAGACTTCAAAAGTTAATTTAATTGTGGGAGGGGATTTTAACTGTATATTAGATAGTCAGGAGACCACAAGTAAAAGACCTTTCCATATTACTTCTTCAGAGAGAACTCTTAGAAAATGGATAGATAATATGCAATTAATAGACTCATTTAGTTTTAAAAATGAAAATTAATTACTATTTTCTCACAGTGATTATAGATTCAATACCCAAACAAGAATTGATAAAATATATATATCCCAAGATTTAAAAAATGAAAATATCACACTCTTCTATAATCCCCTGCTCCCTATCGGACCATAACTCACTTATCCTTAAATGTCAAATGGATTTTAAAAGACTGACATTTACTAAAAGAATTTCAGCCTATTTTACTAGATTAAAAAGAGTTTAAGTCTTGGTTGGATTTGGAAATAAAATACTTTTTAGATGCAAATAATACTGGTGACATAAATATAGTTATTTTATGGGATTCACTAAAGGCATACCTTTATGGTAAAATTATCTCCTGGTGTAACAATAAAGCAAAGGAATGGGAGTCAGAATTAGTTAATATTCAGAAACAAATTATAGAAACTAACTTAAAGGATGTAGAAGATACAGCTGCAAAAAAAAAAAAAAAAGAAATTGAGGAATTAAATATAAAATACGATGATATATTAGTGCATAAAACCAATTTGGTATTGAAAAAATTAAAATTAAATTATTATTCTGTCTACCCCAAATACATGCATAATCTAACAATGAGATTAAAAAGACATTCTAATGGAAACAATATTACAAATATAATTTATGAAGGGGAAAACAAGAAAAATTTATCAGATATAAGTGACATATAGGAAGCCTTTAAATTACACTTTACAAAACATTACGATACCAATGATTCTTCTCATAATAATACAAACATGTGCGTAGATTATACAAATTTAAATAAAATCCCAGAGACCCTAAGTATAAACATCCAAAAACAAATCACGCTCAAAGAAATTAAAGAAAAAGTTAAAGAAGGTAAAATAATAAAACACCAGGCATATATGGAATTATTATAGAAATCTACAAATTATTTCCAACATCTTTAACAACACTACAGAAGGCACTAAATGAAACATATTCACAGAGCATTGTTCCACCTTCATGGATATATTCACTGATTACATCTATTTTAAAGGAAAACAAAAATCCCTGCTTATGTAGCTCATATAGACCGATCTCACTCCTTAATAATGACTACAAAATCCTTATGTCTATTCTGGTCAATAGGATCAAAAAATCTCTAACTGAAGTCATCAGTGAGGATCAAACGGGGTTTATACATAATATACACACCCATGATAATATACAAAGAATTTTAACCACTATAGATCTTTTAAACAGAGACAAAACTGAAGCCCTAATAGTCACATTAAATATTGAAAAAGCATTTGACTCATTAAATTGGAACTACCTTTTCAATATATTACAAATTTATGATTTCCCCTCACAACTCATTACTTTAATAAAAAATATATACAAAGACAATCTGGCATATGTAAAATTAGGCTCCTTCACATCAGAAGCAATTCAAATTACTAAAGGTACTAAACAAGGATGCCCCATGTCACCAGTATTGTTTGCATTAGCAAATTAACTTTTTTCCTCTGCAATTCGTTCTAACCCCAAA
>NC_056745.1:1090246744-1090456744 GCF_019279795.1 Protopterus annectens
TTAGTTTTTAGATTTTTTACTTGGTCTTTTAATCTCTTGAAAGTAAAAACTTTATCACTTTTGGTGATGCTTTCATGGGATCATTTTCTTGAAATATTGTCTTTTAGGAAGTTATCTAAGACTTTGTTGTCATTTGCAGCTGGTTTATTTCAATTTATATTTTCATAATGTTTCTTGAAGCATTGTAATATGTTTTTCATGCCTGATACTTTTATTTTTCTCCTGTTTTCTACATATTTTTCTTGTTTTCTATATGTATGATTTCTTTAATATGTTTTTTTTTTCATTCAGGTGTTTTGATCTTATTGCTATTTTATGCAGACTTTTGGGGTTAGCAGAGTAAGAGTCTTCTTCTTTTGGCTTTTCCCGGTAAGGGGTCACCACAACAGAACACCTTGTCCTCTCATGATTGGCAGTGGAGTTTTATGGTGTTGAGTTGCCAGCCCGCTGCCCAACCTTCCACAAAAGGCACACCCATGCACACACTCATACCTAGGGCCAATTTAGAGTGTCCAGTCGACATACAGCATGTATTTGGGATGTGGGAGGAAACCAGAGCACCCAGAGGAAACCCACATGACCACAGGGAGGACATGCAGACTCTGCACAGAAGGCACCCCAGCTGAGGATCAAACCAGAGAACCTCTTGCTGTGAGGTGGCAATGCTAACTGCTGCACCACTGCGGCCACCCAACAGAGTAAGAGTGTAACTTAATTTTCTCCAAATTTCTAGAATTATTTTCATGTAATATCTCTTGATGCTCTTTATTTAATTTATTTATATTGTCTAATTTTTTTATCATTTGGTGTAAGGTTTTATTTTAGGTTAGCAATTTCTTTTTATATGTCTATTAGCCTTTTATTCCAGTCTTTTCATTTTAGTAAGTACCAGATTTTAATTTTTTTCTGTAAATGACGACCTTTAAGGTATCCCATAAAATCATATCTGATACCTCTCCATTATCATTTATTTCTAAAAGTTTTTCATTGCAGTCAGAATACATTCTTGAAAGCCTTTTATTTTTGTAATGTAAGCTAGAATTTTTTTAAGTTTAGGGTCTCAGTATGAAAAGTTATATTTAAAGTAATAGCACTGTGGTCAGATAAGGGACAAGATATTATTTCAACATCTTCTATTTCTGATACTAAATAATTAGTTACTAGTATTTTTAAGTATTAGTCTGTGTACCAAAAATTTTGATGAGTAATGTGAAAATTTTAGGGAGGAAGGTAATTTGATGTCATATGTATCCTTCAGGTTTCTCAAGTTGATATAATTGTTTTGCAATAGAATAAATTTTAAAGGATTTAGAATTTGTTATTTCCTTTGGAGATAATATTCAGTTAAAATCACCTGCTAAAATCATCTCTCCTCTGGAGTGTAAAGTAATGGTGTTGAAATATTTCCTTACTGTTCTGTACCAATTATCGGGATCCAATAAGAGTTAATGAAAGTGTATTTTTTCTCCAGTTTAATTACTGATGATGCAAGCATTCCATCTTTATCTATATAAGAATCTATAATTTCAGGTATCTGCAGGCCTTTTTACAAAGAATTAAGACACCCATTATTTTATGTTTAAATTGAGATCTAATCAACATTACATAATTTAGCAATAATTTATTTAAGTCTTGCAGTATTAGGTGTGCCTCTTGGAGAAAGACTATGCCCGCTTTATGCAAGGAAAGATATTTGTTAATGCTGGCTCTCTTTATAGGATTATTTAGCCCATTTAAATTTAGGGACAAGAGTTTATAAGTTGACATTCATTAACATATTGTGTGTTAAAGAAATTTGTAGAATGGCTTCCTACTATAGTTATAAGACCATTTGAAATATCTTGAACAACCAAAAAGGCGACTTACAAAACAAGCCACCATCCAGCAAGATGTAAAACAAAAATGTATTACTGTTAAGCAACGCACTTTTCTCTGCTTTTCGTCCTGTGTAAATCACAAAACTTCTTCAGACAAATTGTTCTCAAGTGTCAATGCTTATACATAACTAATAATTAAACAATTAAGAACAATTTAATTAAATAATTAAAAAGGCAATTCAGTAAGTAAGTATCACATATGTAAATATATAAATACATAAATACACATGTTCAGCTAACACTTCTCCCAAAAGGATTGCCTTATTTTAAAAAAACTAATATTTTTAATAAAAATGTGACCAATGTTAAATAAACTTGTATAAATACCATAAACAGCACTAATAAAAACGTTGAATGGTGTTATCTAGCTACACTCTTAAACCTCAAAATACGCAATAGATAAAGAGTCAGTTAAGCCAGGAAAACTACTTGCATCCAAATGAAGTTGCCAAAATAGTTCTAACTTTTCTAATAACATTGAACATGAGCCCCCTCTTATGTTCATTGGTGCCATGTCTATCCCTTTAAAACTGAACTCATGTTGGGGATAGATACCTATATGTTTAGCCAAGGCGTTCTCACATTTATTTTTATTTATACAATACTGGTGTTCGTACACACGTTCCCGTAACCTCCTGTCGGTTTTCCCGACATAGTATGCGGGGCAATGGTTACACTTCGCTAGGAAATCTACCCCTCTAGTTTGACAATCAATTTTATAGTTAATGTCAAATTTAGTGCTTCCCACGACAAAGGAAGATCCCGTGGTCATAAACCTACAAAACTTACACATGTTACATTTAAACATACCCTTCCTTGTCGAAAATGGTCTATTGTCTCCTTCCAAAATAGCTTTATGTTCATACCTCTTCTAAATACGATTCTAGGTTGGGTCAAAAGGCTTTCTCTTAATGTATTCTCATTGGTGAGAAAGCGCCAGTTTTTTAATACTATAGCTTTAATATTACTGGCATCAACACTAAATGTACAAATGAAGTTATGTTCTACCAGTAGGTCCTCCTGTGTGGGAGCCATAAGTAAGCCAGCACAACCTAAATTTAAAATTGGTGTATAAAACCCAGTATCCCTCTTAGATTGAACTTCATACATCACCTCCGAAACCATCCTAAGGGGGTACCCTCTTTTAATAAACATGTCCTTTAGTAAATCACATTCAAGCAGAAAGTCATTGCTTCTGGTAACCATTCGGGCCGCTCTGACTAATTGTCCCTTCACAACTGATTTCTTCTGTGACAAGGGATGACAACTCGAATAATGGAGGAAGGCATTTGAATAAGTCTCTTTCCTAAAAATTCTAGAGACATAACAGCCTTTACTATAATCTTTAAAAAGTTCCACATCGAGATATGCTATCCTTTCAGTGCAAAAGGAAGATGTAAACTGAAGGAATGTGGTGGTAGAATTAAAATATGATAATAAATCTTCTGCCTGAGAAAAGTCTCCCTCCAACAAAATAAATATATCATCCAAAAACCGTGTATAAAAATAAATGCCTTTGGACATGTCAGTAGTATTATTAGATAATACAACTTGATTCTCCCAATGTGCCATTACTAGGTTGGCGAAGCTGGCCCCACAAGGTGACCCCATCCCTACGTCAACCTTTTGGAGATAATACTTGTTGTCGAAAGTCACAAAATTGCAAGATAAAATAATATCAAGTAATTCGCCCACCAAATCTAGTTCTTCATGTGTGGCCCCATTTTTCTGCATGGTTGCCAAGGCCCATTCCATGCCTTCAATGTGGGGTATGGAAGAATAAAGGTCTTTAACATCCACTGTTAGAAAATTCCTTTTAATACAAAAAGTTAAACTATTAATTTTGTTCAAAAAGGACCAAGAATCCTTACAAATCTGGCTTTCTGACAGTAAATATTTTTTCATATAAAAGTCAGCAACTTTAGCACAAGCATATGTTCTGCTATTTCTTGCACCCACTAGGGGAGGCATCGGGGGTCTTGTAGATTCTTGTGAATTTTTGGAATGCCAAAAAATACCTGTGTCTTTGGGGCTGGCATGCTAAGAGAATTGTACATATGAGCATAAATTCGAGCTTCAATAAACATGCCATTGATATATGAGTTGATCCTATTGTATGCAGTGTTCATCTCATTTCTGGATACTTCTTCATAAGAATCTGTTAGAATAATCCTGGCCATTCTATCCACATAATCCTCCTTAATCATAATGACCAAGCCTCCCCTTTGTCAGGTTGCATGATCCTTACTGGGGCCTCCTGTAGGGATTTAAGCATACTTCTCTAATATTGAGTCATATTCGGCTTAATAGTGTTCACCTGAGGTTTCTGCTTCAATAAATTATGGATGTTCAGTTCACATATATGCTCGAATAGTAATAAGGCAGGATGGAGAGGGGGATTGTACACACTAGAAATATAAAAATTAGGTTTTGGGCTATTATTGTGGCCCAATAATATTTTCAGGTTCAAGTTCCTAACAAAACTCTTAAGATCTATAAGTGTCCTGGCTACATCTGCCTGGGCAGAGGGTACAAACTTGAACCCCTTGGATAACAAATTCAACAATTCAGGCTCAATGTCAAGGTCAGAATAATTAAAGATTTTAAAGTCTTTACTGGAGTTAAAAATCAACTTACAGTTAACATTCACATTTGTGTTAATAGCCGTTGTTGAAGGAATCATTTCTTCCGGTTCATGTTCCTGTTCTGTTTCCAGCCTCAGACAGGGTTATGGTTGAAAGCCCTGTTCTAAAAACTTGTATTATTTGTAGTATTATGATTAGACAATTCTCCCAGTGAATTTTTAATGTTTCTAGTGTGAATACGTTCATAGGTTCAAAGTTCATAGGTTCATACTAGGCTAAGTGGGACACACAGTTGCGCGCGCTCCCTGGAGTGCGTATCCAGAGGTAAGACTATGATTAAATTTTAGGGGGGGAGAAGTTTGCACTAACACTCCTTCTTACATTGTTAACTGCTACTGCATTATTATTATCCTGAGATAACTCT
The DNA here is from genome assembly GCF_019279795.1 of Protopterus annectens. NCBI lineage: Eukaryota > Metazoa > Chordata > Ceratodontiformes > Protopteridae > Protopterus > Protopterus annectens. The sequence continues at coordinate 1,090,251,631 of NC_056745.1, forward strand.
TCTTCCAAAAGGAAAGTATTAGACATAGAATCTTGTAACCCTCTGGCCCCAGTTAGGCAATTCCCCTGAGAAGGTGGTGGTTTTGGATAAGCAGTCCGCTGGGGGCCCATGTTTATTGTTATTAGAAAAGTTAGAACTATTTTGGCAACTTCGTTTGGATGCAAGTAGTTTTCCTGGCTTAAATGACTATCTATTAAGTGTATTTTGAGGTTTAAGAGTCTAGCTAGATAACACCGTTCAACATTTTTATTAGTGCTGTTTACGGTATTTATACAAGTTTATTTAACATTGGTCATAGATTTTTAGCATTTTTAACATTTTTATTAAAAATATATATTTTTTTAAAATAGGGCAATCCTTTTGGGAGAAGTGTTAGTTGAACATATGTATTTACATATGTGTTACTTACTTACTGAATTGCCTTTTTAATTATTTAATTGAATTGTTCTTAATTGTTTAATTATTAGTTATTTATAAGCATTGACACTTGAGAACAATTTGTCTGAAGAAGTTTTGTGATTTACACAGGACGAAAAGCAAAGAAAAGTGCGTTGCTTAACAGTAATACATTTTTGTTTTACATCTTGCTGGATGGTGGCTTGTTTCGTTAGTCGCCTTTTTGGTTGTTCAAGTTGTTTCATTTTATTGCTTTGGATTAGACCATTTGAAATATCATTTGTTATGGACAAAACTACTATAATCAACATAAAATTCTCAACAATATGTACATTAAAACTTCTATTCATGGAACTTAGTGTTTTTGGCATTATATTTCTCCATATAAGCCACAAATCTGCCTAACCATATCATCTCTTAGTAACTTTCTACTACTGCAAACAGTATAATTTTTAAAAGAAGAGAGACAAATACAAGGATGAAGAAAAGCAAGAAAGGGAAGGCTCACCCAGACTCTGCTACACTTTGCTGTGAAGGAAAGGTTGGTTTGCTTTTTATTTGTTGTATTTTGTATTAGTTTATTGCCTTTTTATATTTTGAGTGCTGTGATTTGCTTTCTTTACCTTGTATTTTGCTTGTTTTCTGCTTTTAACTCCATATTAAAACTTCAAAAGACACAACAGCTATGTCTCTTGTGAGTCAGACAGAAATTAGAACTGATCAGTTAAGGACTCATACATAAGATAGACGAGGTCACTTAAGGATAATCATTTGTGAACTGAGTGGGTGGAGCTAGGAACTAAACCTTCTATTTAAGGGATAAAATAAAACATTTCAGAGCTTTATTGGGAATGATCACCCAGACTCTGCTACACTTTGCTGTGAGGTAAAGGCTGGTTTGCTTTTTATTTGTTGTATTTTGCATTAGTTTATTGCCTTTTTATATTTTGAGTGCTGTGATTTGTTACCTTTACCTTGTTTTTTGCTTGTGTTCTGCTTTTAACTGCATATTAAAACTTCAAAAGACACCACAGCTCTGTCTCTTGTGAGTCAGGTAGACATTTTCCCCCACTCCCCCACCCTGTCACTGTCGTGTTCTTAAATACCACTGTCTTTCTAGTTTCTTGCCTCTTATGTTAATTTGACCATATATCTCATTTCCTCTCTGCTTTCACTGGCTTGTGTGAGTAAGCACAAAATTATCATTTTGTGAAATCACTCCTCTTCAACTATTTACATTTATTGGCCATGCTGCTGTATTCCATAGTACCGGAATACAAAAGTTATCACCCCCTTTCAATCTATCTTGCTGTTTTAAAAATAGTGACTCTTCACTAAAACTTAACTTTTTAGACAGGTAAAACTTAAGTTACCTACTTTCAAATCTAACTTCTCTAGTACACACTGCAGTGTTTAGGATAAAGCATTTTTTTTCATCTTACCTTTAAGCATCCCTGTGACTAGCACTTGCTCTAATACATGCTGGAAAGCACTAGGAAGCCTTAAACTGATACAAACACTCAACTTTCCTTATTAATAAGGAGAAATTAATCATAGGCATTATGCAGCCTATAATTGCAAAGTACCTTGCTAAGGTAAGGGAAAACAATACTTTTCAAAAAAAAAGCACCAAACCAGGCATGTCCAAGAGTCAGCTTCCATTGAGTTCTCCTGTCCATCTGGTGAATCTGGGCATACTGGGGCAATGCAGCAATTGCCTCATGTACATAGACAACCCTCTCCTCCTACCACCCAACACTACAACCTTTGAGAGATGCCCTTACATAGCCAAACTGGAAGCAAAGCTCTCTCCACCCAAGATTGTGCTAGACAGTCAAGAGGAGAAGGTTAACACCCACACTACACCTCAAGAAACACATAGCCCTTCTAAACTCACATTACCAGAACCCACACATAGCAACACTAAATACACATATGTGGAGGCCCTTAACTGTAACCTTCCCAAGCAACAAGGACCGCCGAAGCTGAAATACAAACACCAATCACAACCAAAGTGTCACATAGCTCACAACACCAGTGTGCCACCCAGCAACAGCCCCTAAGGCAAGACAATGTACCTAACACTTTAGCCATAGGTGACTCTATAGTCAGGCATACTGATGTCCCACTCACCAGGCTGAACAAGGAGAAAATTACAGTGAGCTGCCTGTCGGGTGCCAGGATCCGCCACATAACTCATGCACTCAAGTCACTCCACAGCAAGTACAAATAAAACTCTGTCATTGTCCATGTTGGAGTGAATGACTTGAGACGTACCTCCCTGGACTACATGAAAAGAGACATTGAAGAGCTCTCGGATCATGTGGCCCAAGCTGGTATGATCCTAGCCCTGAGTAGCATCCTGCCTTCACCCAGAATGATACCACAATATAAGGACAAAATGACTGACTTCAACAATTGGCTAAGCTTATGGTGTCATTCAAAGGGGATCCAGTATCTGTCTGCCTGGGATGACATGATCAATAGACCACGATGCTTTGCCAGAGATGGTCTGCACCTGTCACCCCTGGGATTCAGGTTACTGGCTAAGGCTCTTGCCACCCCTATAGTGCCTTTTTTAGGCAAACTTCAAAGGACAAAACCACCACCTTAACAGGTATAAGCATGCAAAATCTGAAGGTAATGCTACTCAATGCTAGACGTCTAAACCTCAAAATGCACTCTCTCGAGGCACTCCTAAAAATGGAGAACATTGATATCTGTGCAGTAACTGAGATCTGGTTCAAGGCTCCAGAGAGCACCCCTGCAATACCAAGCTACAACTCTTACCACACTTTTCGACCAACAAACCAGGATCGAAATACTAAAGGGGGAGGAGTGTCCATATTCTCCAAGGATATTCACACCACTAGGTTAGTTGCCCAACACAATGCGTCTGAAATTCTCCAGGTGCTACTAACACAAGGTAAGACTGCAATCCAAATTGTAGCTTGCTACAGATCCCCCACCATGCCCCAAGATTCTCACTACACCTTTCTAAACATACTGGAAAATATTAATATACAACCAAACACTCTAATACTGGGTGATTTCAATTACCCTGCCATTAACTGAGAAAACTACTCATGTACCAACACCTTTGCCCAACGGTTCTTGGAATTCATAAATTCTAATGCCCTGGATCAACTAATCCATAGTCCCACCAGGGGCTCCAATATCCTAGACCTGGTCATTACCAACATGGGAAATTGATGCTCCACACCTATGTTCACCCCCTCATTGGTCAGGTCAGACCATAAGCTAATCACCTTTAACATCTACATCCCACCCCCATCCCCCAGTAAGGCAACCTCCATAAAAAACTTATCCAAAGTGAACTTCATGCGACTCAAGTCAGAAGTTACAAACTTCATGACACTCATGCAGATGGGAACTGAAAGTTCGACTGCTGAGTCCTACACTAAGGCACTGTACAAGCACATCCACTCATCCATGAATCGTACCACCCCAAATAGAACCAAGATGCTCTCCTCCAAAAAAGGAAGCCAATCTGGTGGTCACCTGCCATAAATAAACTTTACAACAAAAGGAAAAAACTGTTGCAGAAAAGAGGAAAATCCCAGGATGCAAAAAACTCCCTTACCAGCCTCAGTAAGAAGCTGAGATCCCTCAATAAAAGCCTCCAAAGCTAGTTACGAAAATAAAATTGCCAAAGATTCCAAAGACAACCACAAGGCATTCTATAACTATGTCAAGAATCTAAATGACATTGCTCAGATTTGCTTTGAGCTACAACAGAATGGCATTAAATATACTGATCCCAAGGATATTGCCAATATCCTGGCAGATCGATTCAGTGCCAAATTCACCCCCTCTCACCACCTAAATGACCCATCTCAATACTGGAAGATTGCCAAATTCTGGTAACAATGGCCACACAGGTAAAGAAATGCACTCTCCAAAGCTAAGAATACAGCATCCATGGGACCAGATGACATCCCAGGCTGTGTACTACATGAACTACAAAATGAACTGGCACCTCACATAAGTGTTATGTTTAATCATACCCTCACCTAAGGCTTCATGCCTACTGAGTGGCACACAGCTAGAGTTGTCCCACTCCAGAAAGGGGGATCCACCTTGGATCCTGGGAACTACCGCCCCATTAGTTTGACGAGCCTGATCTGCAAGGCCATGGAACATATTATCATGGAACTTATAAACAAAGACATTGGCATCCTTAAAACACTGGACCCCACCCAGTTTGGGTTCGTGAAGGGCCGATCTTGTCTCTTGAACCTGACTGGCTTCTTCAAATCAGTCTCCAGAGCCATGGACGAGGGTAAGGCAGTCCACACAGCCTATCTGGACCTAGCCAAGGCCTTTGACACCTTCCCCCACTCTGGAATCATAGATAAACTTACTAAGCGGGGGCATTAATCCCTACGTCACTCGATGGGTTGCCAACTGGCTTACTGACAGAATCCACACTGTAAAAGTAGTTGACTCCAAATCCAGCTCCAGACAAGTGACAAGTGGAGTACCTCATGGTTCAGTCCTGGGACCTCTCTTGTTTGGCATCTACTTCTCTGAAGTGCAGGCCAACACTAAGGGACTCTGGCTAACAATGTTCACAGATGACTGCAAACTGGGAGCCATTATTGAATCCCCAAATGATGTGGCTACTCTACAAAAGAGCCTTACAGAAACAGATGCTTGGTGCCAGAGCCATGGGCTCAAGCTCAATGCCAAGAAATGTATAGTTATCCCTTTTGGGAAAAAAAACATGTACCCGTGAATTACCACATAGGTGGCAGTACACTAAACACCGAAAGAGTGATAAGAGCCTTAGGGACACTGGTGGACAGTGGTCTCACCTTCAATAACCACATCACCCCAACAGTCAGGAAATCCTTTTATGTGGCACACTTCATCACTAAGGGTTTTTCATCAAGAAAAAAGGAAGTCATTGTGCCACTGTACTCATCCCTCATTCGACCCATTATAGAATACAATGCCCCATTTGGTATGTACCTCTCAAGACATCTGCAGCAACTGGAAAGGCCACAGAAATACCCGACTAAAAGAATCACAGGCCTAAAGCAGATTCCCTATGCTGACCGCCTTAAAAAACTCTAGCTATACTCTGTCACATATGTTCTACTCTGAGGGGATCTCTGCTTAACATACAAGGCCATGTCAAACCCAGAGCTGTTGGACATGCTGCACTTAAAGAAATCCCAATCCCTCAGAGCCCCATGCTCCATTGATCTAAATCTTGTCATCATAATAAACAAAGCATGCTGGAGGGATAGGTTCCTGATCCAGAGACTCCCCAGACTCTGGAATAGACTTCCCATACATGTCAAGCAGAGTGCCTCTTTGGCCCTCTTCAAAATGAACCTTGATGATTGGATAGGAGAAAAGAAATTCACCTCAGGGATAATGTCAGTCAGCCTGCTAGACAGGGTTCCAAGAAAGTAAATAGTGTGGAAAGAAATAGCCAGGGAATTGTTATAGCTAGGCTTGTATAGGCCCTAGGACCAATAGTCTAGTACCAACCTATGAACCTATGAGAAGAAAGAAAAAAACAATATTTATAGTAAGAAATCTGTGTATAGATGAAATATCTTTTTGTACATCTGACTAAAATTAATTGTAAGTTAAAATGACAACTATTTAAATCTCTATATAGTAGCTTCTGTTATTTATTATATTTTTTTAGACTAGCACTATTTTATATCAGCAATTTTAAATATAAGGGTCTAGATGCAATATTTATGTATGTATGGCCAAATGGCTATAATTATCCAAACAAAATCGTCATTTACTGAAACAATATTAAAGATAACCAGGAGAATTAAGATGATGTATAAGTCATATGAGTATATTAGAACAAGAAATTAGCAGGAATGCATTCATTGGTGATTGTGTAATATTCACTTGAGGGTAGGAAAATTCAATATAACTGGTAGAAATCTACCTATTGTATTTAACTTTATACAACTCATGCATTCATTTTTATGTTTCTTTTAAATATCCTTGAACTATACCAAAGTCTAGAATAAGACTTTTATAATACATTATAATATAGTTTAGCTACAGAGATGTCAATAGGTCATGTGGTCATAAGAGGCCACTAGGTTGTTATGATCTCTTAGCTCATGGATGGAATATCTTTACTTATGAGGTGGACCATGTAAAAAGTCTTCCCTATAGTGAGTGTAACATGTTGGTCTAATCATGTTGCTCTTGTACATATAATCAATATTCAATCAATTTGGTAAGTACTTTGTGCAAAAACATGCTCTCAACTGCATCACATGTCATTAAGGCTTATAGCAGTACAACAGGGTTATTAACACAAACTGTATCTTTAATAAGTATAGGTTAAGTATTGTCTGGTGTAATTGAAGTACCTTGATTTACCGACATCAACTCATAACAGGTGAAGATACAGGTATACATTAATTGTTTCAGGAAGCATGGTTTCTGCTATATCTTATTTTCTATCTATAAGTGACCCTGTACAATTTGGTCTATAGACATAGAGAAGAATTACTAAACCATAATGAAATATAATTAGTCAGGTGTACCAGAATATAATTAACTCTACTTTGTCTTTGGTGTTATATAGTATGACATGCAAGCTGTTAATGGGCACCTAAAATAATGAAATTATATTAATCAGCAGTTAGCACCCATACTATATAATCTTAAATAAACAGTCTTAAATAAACAATTAACCTAAACTATAATCTCTTACTCAAACTAACTCCACAACTTAACTCACCCCTACTTCTACTCTAATAACCAACATTATGACCCTCAAACCTCTATCCCTACTTACTCAAATAATACTTCTAATTACCTTAGGTTACCTAAATTATATCACCCAACCTACTAATGCAAACCACCCCACCATTTCACACCACTACCCCATCCTCTACAGGGTACACATCTACTGTTATTCATATATCTCCCAGTCTCTACCCCAACACTAGCATGCTCTTCCCCTATAGACTCCTAGTCTAATGTCCACAAAACTCTCTATCTGTATACTACACCCCAAACAAACCAAATACCTCATCCATCATCTTATCTCTATTTTTTTCTCTGGGGACATCCACCCAAACCCAGGCACCTTTATCACACTGCATCCAACCCCCCAAGCAACAGGCAAACCCCTCCACTTCTGAGCTCTAAATGCTCAGAGCCTGTGTAACAAAATTTCAAACCTTCATGCTTGGCTTCTACATAACCAGCCCGATATTCTCTCCATCTCAGAAACCTGGCTTAAGCCCCGCATACAAGATTCTGAAATAACTCCTCCCAACTACCGCATGTTAAGGAATGACAGAACACAAAAAAGGGAGGTGATGTAGCACTCCTTTACTCAGCATCCCTCTTAGTCACCCCCTATACCAAACCCTTTCCCAAATTTAGCAAGGCAGAAATAATACCAGCCCTACTCCACCTAAACAAGCATAAACTCATATTTGTTCTCTCCCTCTATATTTCCCCTGGCGACAATATCTCATCCCTTGAAGATATTCTCTCCTGGGTCTTGGCCAACATTATTCATGAAACCATAATCCTGGGGGACATGAACATAAACTGGGCCACAATCCAGTCTCCCACCAACTCACTCAATGTTAACTTATATAACTTTACACAACTAATCAATTCCAGTACCAGGCCTTCCAAGAACTCCATTACTGGAACCCAATTTTTAAAGTGTTTGAGGAATTAATGGAAGGTGAAGTTAGAACAATAAATATTCAACAGAGAACAACAAATGATTTTTTAGAGAGTGACAAAGAACTAATTAGTATGGTAAAAATAGGGGATGCAGGGTTATGAAACCAGACCGGGGGGGGGGGGGTTGTATTAATAGATGTCATTGACTGTGAAATGAACATGTTAGACATTTTAAATGATGAAAGCAAGTACAGTGTAATTTCCAGAAATGAGATTTTTATTGCTTATTCTAAAGTGGACTACTATATTAATAATCATTTTTTACAAGGTACTATTGATAAGAAACTTCTGGAATTTTTAACAGTAACTAGACCAAGGATACCAGTAGTTTTTGAATTCCCAAAACACATAAAAATATAGAAAGACCACCCTTTAGACCTATTGTTGCAGGAGCAGGCTCAAAACTTGAGCCATTGGCCAAATACATAGATCAGACTCTGTGAAGAAATATGTAACATCTTTGCAACATATTTCTAGGGATTCCTGGGACTTTTTAACTAAAATGACCCAAGATAAATTCAATGTGGATTTGTGTATGACTACAATAGATGTCAGTGATTTATTTCCTAGTATTCCTCATGAAGTAGGCTTGGAATGGTTTCAGGATGTTCTGGTTGATGTTAAATATTTAAGCAATGAGCAAAGAAATTTAATACTAGAATTCATGGAAACAATATTAAGGAATAATTTTATGTTTTTCTGTAGTAAATATTATAAACAAGAAAAAGGAGTTGCTATGGAGGCTGCATGCGCCCCCTTGTATGCGAACTTGGTTTTATATTATTGGGAGAAAAGTACATATTTGAAACGCCATGGTATGGCAATATAGTATTATATACTAGATTTTTAGATGATATCTGTTTGTTTTGGAAGGGTACGGATTTACTATCAGACCAATTCTTGGAATATATTGGTACTACTACCCCTTTTTTGAAATTTACATCGAACACATCCGAAGAAAATATAAACTATTTGGATGCAACTATATATAAAGATCTCCAAAAGAGAATAAATTCCAGTCCAAAATATATTGGAAACCTACCCATTCTAATGCTTATTTACATTACGACAGTGAACATCCTTATAACCAGAAAAAGGGTATAGTCAAGGGTCAGTTGATTAGGGCCTCAAGAATGTGCAGTGAGGATACAACATTCTTGGAAGAAATTAAATTAATGAAACAATTTTTTAGGGAAAGAGGGTACCCTGTTTCCCTTATAAACCAGCTATTGAGGGAAATGAAGAAGGATAGAAAGGGGAAATATGAACCAATTTTGGAGAAGGAGATGGATGTTACGAACAAGAATAAAGGTGAACAAGGTGCCTACTATGATTTGGCATTCATTCATACACATACTGTTTTTTCAACTAACATTGAAAATATTATTAAGAAATATTGGAAGGTTTTGACTACAAATGAGGAGATTAGTAAGTACATTCCCTTGACACCAATGTTCATAAACAAAAGGGACATGAATATTAAAGAATTTATGGAGTACCATATAACTGAGAATGTGATAGGGAGATCTCAGAAGAAGTGTGGTACATACAAATGTGGATTTTGCCAACAATGTGGAAACATTTTAAAACAAGATGGTATTAACCTCCCTGTGAGGAAGTTTAAAATGAAGGCTAGGGAACACTTTAATTGTAATAGCACGGGAGTGGTATACATTAGTGATTGTGAAAAATGTAATAGTTTCTATATAGGCAAGATGGAGAGACCTTTGAGAAGGCGTATATATGAACACATGTATGAGGTATCCATGCAAAAAGACACAAAAGTATTGTACAGGCACCAGAAAGAATGTGCAGATAGGAGATTTAAGTTCTATGATTTGGAACAAGTGAAACAGGATTTAAGGGGTGGTTTATGGGAAGCCTGTTTGGAATACAAAGAGTTATATTGGCAGCTGAAATTGGATGCAACAAAAAAAAACAGGGCTAAATGATCATTTGAGCATCAACAGTGTCCTAAAGTTAAGGGCAGCTAAGTTATAAGATAATGAAGTACATTTTAAGCAGAAAATTGTAACTGGCAGTATAATGAATACTTTTTTGAATCAAGCATAATGCTTAATAGCACTACTCTGTACTAACAATTTTATTTTGCATTTTGTATATGCTTAAAACATATTTCAAAGCACAATGATTTTGATTGTTAAATAACACAGTAAATGAATGTGTATTTAAAGTTAATTGATGACATCATGTTAATTAATATTAATAAGATGAACTCATTGGGGGAAATATGTATGAGTTGTATAAAAAGGGTGACTATTTTAGTACTTGTATGTTCTGATGAAGCTCAAGAGATTCCTGGGTGAAAACACTTAACTGGATTGTGATTTTACTTGTATTACATTTTTTACTGACTTTGAACTGTGGAAGTACTTTAAAAGAAGAGGTTCATGACTCTACAGTGGTGGTTTGTGTTGTTAAGATTTTCATCTCATCTAATAAAGTTCACACCAGTTATAATCTGACAACTCATCACCAGTAGTCCAGATGTTAAATGTCCCTCAGCAAAAGTTTTTATGCTTGCTACTTGATAATAATTCATCATTTGTAATACAAAGAGAGAAGGTGATTGATTTAGTGTTATCAGTTTTAAACCTCCAATATATAATTTATCATTTGTTGACTACAACCTAGCATATTATCCATCGCTACCAGTGTGCTTGTTTCCTTGAATATGCCCTTCTAATATTCACATTTAACTTTAGTTCTAATACTACAAAATCTCAATTATTTGAAAATAAAAAATGCCTGTTTATATCATTAGCCAGGAGTCAAACATCTCTTTGAGTATATTATAAGGCATTAAATGCCTTTCAGTCAATAAGCTAATCATAATGGCACTTGCATACTAATATTCAAAATCATAATACTAGGGGTGAGCACTGCTGTAGGAACCTACTTTTTAGTTATGAATCCATGATACATTATCAAGGCCAGCCAAGGGTGATTTTGTCACTGTATGAAGACTTAAGTTTTGATCTAGTAATAGGTAGGGGAAAGAAAAACTCACCATGACTACAAGGTATAATCCTCCTTTAAAGGAATCTACTTTGCTTACTAATAAAAACATTCCCCCAGATTCTCAAAAGCCTGCATGGAGTGCAAGATGAGTGCAGTAGCTCCCACAGGCAATATGTCTGCCGTGCGATCCAGGAACAGCCAGCAGGGGCGTGCACGAGAGCTCCAGCACTAATCTTGCACAGACTAAGCCCTGGTATGCAAATCACCTCATCTGCTGGAGAAATCCATGCAAATGAGGTGATAGTGCAATCCAGGAAGCTTGCAATAGTCCGTGCAAGCCAAGTGCAATCTGCAGAAATATACTTGGTTACAAACCGAGTACATTTCTGCAAATTCCAGAATGGAGCTATGACAGCTCCAAATAAAGGCTGTATATTATTGAGGAAGCATGCCAATGGCCAAGTAAAAGGCCATTGGTATTGCAAACCGTAAAAAAAATAAAATAAAACAACTCTTTTTTTTTCGCCGATCTCGGCTATGTAAGCATAGAGCAGCGGCACACAAATTGGATCGGGGTGGAAATAATAAAATAAACTGAAAATGCGCATTCTAACAAAAATCAGTATTCTGCCATGCAAGTCAATGGCAGGCAAAAGGCAACTTGGCCAGTGAGTAGTGGTTGCTAAGGGGGGAGGATCATGTGGGTCATGTAACTATGCATTAGTAGGCAATCCTATTCACATGAGGGAAAGGTTAGTGAATCCCAGATTTTCCCAGGGTGTGAGGCAGGTCCCAAGAGTGTAAGAGTATAAATAGCTGGGTGCAAGACTAGGATATAGGTGACATCATGGGGATGTGTGTCAGGCATAATGTAAGCAGATTGGAGACCTGTGGCTCGAGATTGCTCCTAGGTTAGCACAGCTAAGCTAGGGGTGTGTCCAAACCTGCCTAGCACATTTTACAAAGTGTAAGCGGGTGTGCGCGCTGTGCACCAGGTTCTACAGGAAGAAAAAGGAAGTTAAACCAGGAAAAAGCAGCTCTGTGCACTGTTTGTGTGGTGCACACACAGGCTTAAACAGGGAGGCAATGGGAAGGTAAAACAGCAGTAGGAAGGTAATCAGGGAGAACTAGCTTAGTTGACAGGTGAAATATATCAGAATCAGTCAATTACACAGGCAGCAGACCAGCCCAGCACACCACTAAAAACATTGCAAACACCTTTCCCCCTTGTTTTTCCCAAAAAATCCGTACCACTGGTGTATACAGACAGAGAAAATTTACAAAACAAAAGCAAGAGCAAAAATGTTAGGTGCTGCTTTTGCTATCATAAACCAGCATGTGCAAGAGGCTGAGGGTGGTGAGGATGTGAATGCTGCTGAGCAACTCACAGTGAGGAGATGGAGAAAAGTGTACAGACCCAGGGTAACCTACCACGGGCTACATGAGCTGGAGATAGTGGAGTGCTATAGAGTGGAAAGGCACCTCCTACAGCAAATTGCTGAGCTGTGCCGGCCACTCCTCACACACAGAACTAACAGAGAGGATCCCATCCCAGGGGATACCAAGGTATGTGTAGGTCTAAGAATACTAGCTGCAGGTACCTTCCAAAGGCCAATTGGGGATATGATGGGGATTCACAGGCATCAGTATCCAGGGTACTGCACCAGTTCTGGATGCCATGTCAGCACATGTCGGTGACCATGTATATTTCCACATCACCCATGAGGCGTTGGCCAGCAATATGCATTTCTTCCACCAGATAGCAGAATACCCTGAGGTAGTGGTTGCAATAGACTGCATGTGCATATGCATTAAAGCACCACTAGGTAAGCGGGATAGGGTTTACATCAACCGCAAGGGCTTCCTCTCTAACAACTGCCAGGTCGTGTGTGATGCCCAGGGCATAATAATGAATGTGTGTGCTGGCTGCCCTGGAAGCTACCATGATTCCCACACCTGGCATCTGATGCAGCTGTTCCAGACATTTGCCAATGGGGACATCCCACACGGTCACCTAGTGGGGGATGCTGGATACGCACTGGAGCCATGGCTGATGACACCCATCAGAAATGCACACACACCCAAACAAGAACTCCAAAATGATGCACATGCCCAAACACGAATCATAGCAGAGCGTGTGTTTGGTATGCTCAAGTCATGGTTCCGGTGCCTGGATACATCCGCTGAAGCCTTGCAGTAATCACCAACTACATGTACCCAAATTGTCCTTGTATGTGTCATGCTGCACAATATGATCCTGTGGAAACAGCTGCAGCAGGAACAGCATGGGGCAGGGCCACACAGACCCCCACCAGTGCCAAGGCCTGCACAGGCGCAGAGTGACTCAGAGGAGGAACAACCTGAGCCTGCTCCAATAGGCAAAAGGAGGAGTGCCCAGTATGCCCTGGCCTTGGCAAAGAGGCAACACATAGCACATGCACTGACACAGTAGTGACCCAGGGAATGACACCTCTCTCTGACTCACACATACAGTAAAAGGGATGCCAAACATGACCCTACCTGTGTTCAACCATGTATAGGGATTGTACTATGTGCATCCAACATAGGCAGCCCTGCATCACCACCCTCAATACTGGGACACCCACAAGGTAAGTGACTCACACATGCCAGTTGGGGAGGCACATACCCAACAACAGACACAGCCAGCAGGATAGGTGTAGACAAACACAAACAAATGCTGTACTATGGCCACTGAATAAGCCCCATGGGTAACCCCTACCCCAGCCTTACACAGACAGACTACAGCAAGCCAGCCAGCTGGATGTCAGTTGTGAAGTCTAGGAAGTCAGAAACTAACATGTAGGTAGTGAAAGCTACGATCTGTAGTACACTGGTATGCCTCTAGCCAGCACAATAGGTAAGACTACAGACTGAAATGGTGTACCTGACATACCAGTACAGTCCTAGCAACTGTATAAAAGTATCAGGTGTGCCCCACCATCCTATGTACACTTATAGTAACAGTCAGGTGTGCCCCCACCGATGTGTAGAAATATAGAAACAGTTTGGTGTCCCCCCCGCTAAGCAGAAATGTAGCAACAGTCAATGCCAATTAACTGATGTATACCCTGCTGACACAGCATGCTACCTGTCGGCGTACAGCACAAAGGTCAGCACTGCAGTACAAACCACCTGGACTTGATCCACACATGCAATATAGATGGCCATACTGGGCATGCTCACACACTTAGAGGAATGAAGGCAATGTCAGTCAACAACATACTGAAAGTCCATACTGGGCATGCTCACACACTTAAACACAAGAAGGCCATGTCAGCAAACAACAGTGGACCAGACATATCTGGCAGTTGCAGTTCTCAGTGCAGACACATGTCAGTATGCACCACTCCTGCCTTGCACACACAGTGGATAGGAATACAGACATATATGTAAGGACAACACACTATAATAAGCCAAGGGTAGACGGACATAGATGTGTTGAAGAGGGTGACTGTAACAAGGAGACATCTGGGCCTGTCCCACCCAGCACACAGCCAAAGGGCCCCAAACACATGAGGTGCAGGTGTCACTCACTGCAGATACTAGCCACCGGTATCTGTCAGCATGACGGCGTGTTGCACATGCCAGCTGTGCAACATGACTGTACAAGGAAGACGTCACCTAGTAGCTGTATACATGTACCTGTGGCATATGACCCTGTGTGTGCTCGAATGTGGCATGTCAACCCCAGCATGAATGGGTTATGGCCCATGCATCCACTGCCCTCCCCATAGCAGTATCATGACAAGCCTGCTGAGGTCATCCAATGTGAAATACACCTTTGGGGGAGCTGTAGCTTAGTAATCCCCATGTCGTGCCCCATAACTGTGTACTGCTGTACTGATAAACTAGTTAGGTAGTAGTCCTAACCACAGACTTGGCAACTGTGTGAGTGTGTGTATATGTGTGTGTGTCTCAGTCTCTGCCTGTGTAGAGATAAATGCTTTCTAGGCTACTCACACTCAGTACAGTTCATATACACAACATTGGCAAGGCTTCAGATGTCACACACCTAGAATTACACCTATGGGGAAATAATAACCCAGTAATTTCCATAGTGTGTCTTGTAACTGCATACTGCTATAGTGTGATAAAATAGTTAGGTAGGTATTCTAACCCTAGACTTGGCAACTGTGTGTGTGTGTGTGTGTGTGTGTGTGTGTGTGTGTGTGTGTGTGTGTGTGTGTGTGTGTGTGTGTGTGTGTGTGTGTGTGTGTGTGTGTGTTTGTGTCTGACTGCATAGAGAGCAATGCTTTTTAGGCCACTCACAACCCATATAATACACATACTCGACTTTGGAAAGGCTGCTGATGTCACTCACCTAGAAATACACCTCTGGGAAAATCATAGCCCAGTAATCTCTGTAGCGCACCTTGTAACTGCATACTGCTGTAGTGTGATAAATTAGTGAGGTAGGTGTTCTAACCACAGACCTGGCAAATGTGTGTGTGTGTGTGTGTGTGTGTGTGTGTGTGTGTGTGTGTGTGTGTGTGTGTGTGTGTGTGTGTGTGTCTGAGTAGAAAACAATGCTTTTTAGGCCACTCACACCCCGTACAATACACATACTTGACTTTGGCAAGGCTGCTGATGTCACTCACCCAGAAATACACCTCTGGGGAAATCATAGCCCAGTAATCTCCATAGCATGTCTTGTAACAGCATATTGCTCTAGTGTGATAATGTACTAATGTAGATGTTCTTACCCCAGACCTGGGAATTGTGTGTGTGTTGGTGTGTGTCTGACTGAGTAGAAAACAATGCCTTTTTAGGCCATTCACACCCCGTACAATACACATACTCGACTTTGGCAAGGCTGCTGATGTCACTCACCTAGAAATACACCTCTGGGGAAGTCATAGCTCAGTAATCTCCGTAGCGTGCCTTGTAATTGCGTACTGCTGTAATGTGATAAAGCACTGAGGTAAGTATTCTAACCCCAGACCTGGCAACTGTGTGTGTGAATCTGTGTGTGTGTGTGCGTGTCTGATTGAGTAGAGAACAATACTTTTTAGGCCACTCACACCCCGTACAATACACATACGCGACTTTGGCAAAGCTGCTGATGTCACTCACCTAGAAATACACCTCTGGGGAAATCAAACCCCAGTAATCTCCGTAGTGTATCTTGTAACTGCATACTGCTCTAGTGTGACAAAGTAGTGAGGGAGGTGTTCTAACCCCAGACCTGGCAACTGTGAGTGTGTGTGTGTGTGTGTGTGTGTGTGTGTGTGTGTGTGTGTGTGTGTGTGTGTGTGTCTGACGTAGTAGCAAGCAATGCTTTTTAGGCCACTCACACCCCATACAATACACATACTCGACTTTGGCAAGGCTGCTGATGTCACACAACTAGAAATACACCTGTGGGAAAATCATAGCCCAGTAATCTCTGTAGGGTGTCTTGTAACTACATACTGCTGTAGTATGATGTAGAACTGTGATAGGGTTCCATCTCCACCCATGGCAGTTCTGGATGTTTTGTGTGTGTTGCAATGACTGTGTATGGAGCAATGCATCATAGGCTAATCACTCGCAGTACATTTCAAATGCCCTACATTGCCAATCCTGCTGATGTCATTCATTGTGAAGTAAAACTTTGGGGAGAAAGTTCTTTAGTAATCTCTGTGGTGCGGCCTAAAATAGCTCTCTGCTATAGTGTGATATAGACCTTGATCAGGGGTTCTATACCCACACATGTCAGATGCGGCTGTTATGTGTGTGTCTCACTGTCTGTGTAGGGAGCAATGCATTTTAGGTAGTCACTTGTAATACAGTTGAAATACCCTACTTTGGTAAACCTGCTGATATCATTCAATGTGAAATACACCTTTGGGAAAGGATGTCTCTAGCAATCCCTGTGGTGCATCCCATAACAGCTCCATGCTGTAGTGTGATATAAACCTCGATCAGGGATTCTATACCCACACATGTCAGTTGTGGATGTTTTGTGTATGTCTCACTGTCTGTGTAGGAAGCAATGCATTTTAGGCTAGTCACTTGCAGTACAATTGAAATTCCCTACTTTGGTAATCCTGCTGATGTCATTCACTGTGAAATACACATGTAGGGAAATAATACTCCAGTAATGGCTGTGGCACGTACTATAACTGAGTAGTGCTGTAGTGTAATAAAGTAGTTAAGCAGGGGGTTCTACCTCCAGACATGACAGGTGTGTGTGTTTGTAACCCATATCCTGTGTAGAGGTGAGTGCGGGTCAACTGTGGGCATTGTGGAGGGGATTTTGCTAATTTATTTGATGGCGGCCCTACTATATATCACAATGTCAACCATACAGGGATAACAGATGTACATTAGCTGGGAGGCTGGGGTGCAAAGCCATACCCATACATGTGACATCAAGGCCAGACAATCCAAGTTAGCAACCCCACTATAACCAAAGCACACACTCAACCCATGTGTCATATGAACACACATGCCTAGGCAGCAGCCAGTAAGTGGGTAGTACACTGCATATTGGCCACTGATAGTAGCTATGCAGTGATAGCAGTGGGCTACAGAGGGCATGTCACCCTGCCCATCTGTTCAATATGCACGTACATGCAGACAGTGCACCTCTACCATGTTGCCCAATGGACACCTGCACCACCTGTGGTGCCTTCACATGTGACTCACAATAGACATACCATGCCTGACAACATGTCCTGTATGGACAGATAACACTGACATCACAGAATGCTGTCGGCATGCCACCAATGTAGGTGAAGGGTACACCTGCTGCCCAGTACAAGTTCCTGCCACAGCTGGGCAAGACTGGCACATCCGCTGATAATCTGTGTTCACAAAATGGGCCAGACACCCCAGGTACAGTTCTACATGTCACTGTACATGCATGTGGGAGGTGTGCACATCCCAGACACCATCCATTTCTTGGACTAAGGAACACATACATGGCATGTGGTGTACAGCATTGGCCACACACAATAGTCACCCAGGTGACTGGATGGGGGATGCAATACCCACCTGTGTGGGCAAATGCAGGAACTACAGGCCTGAGACACAATACAGACCAATGTCATGTAGCCTGATGACAAGGTATACCCATTGCCTACCCTTGTACAGCCTGCTGGCACAGTTGACCACCACACACCCGTGTAGACATGCACCCTGTGTGTTCATGTTGTATGGTACGTATGTCCACATCCACACTCAATACAACCCCCCCCAGGGCATACTGAAGCATGCTGTCTGATGTGTGACATCTCCTCATACTCTTTGCCCATACGGCCTCAGTATGACCCATGTGGTGCATGTGATACCTGCACATTGATGTGTTATGGCAATCCCACTAGTGATGAGTTGAACTCCTGGCCCTGCCAAGTATGTCAATGTGTGTGCGTCCCTGTGTGAGTCTGCCTGTGTTGACGCTGGCACCTGTTCATGCAGACAGGCACATGTACGACACCTACTGTATATCTACTGTATCCCTGTTGCAGATGTCACTCACCCTCACATATATGTTCTGAGTGCTCCACATCAGGTAACCCATGTAGTGCTTCCAATATCTGCATCGAACTTTGATAGCACTACATAGTTTTCAGGGGTTTGATACCCTGTGCTGGTAGGTGTGTGACACAAACATGCTTCAGTTTTACACTTCCACCGCTCCCTGACATGTATTTGCCTCTGTTTGCCTCCCCCACTCCCTCTTTGGTGGATGTGGAGACCCACACCTGCCTTGCTTAGGCAGCAGCATGTGTATGTTATGTGATGCTCATGATCAGCTGATGGCCTCTGCATGAATTGCAGCCCTTCCCTAGCTGATTGCATGTGGAACAGCTGTGGTAACAATCCCATAGCCAATTACATGGAAACACATTCCAATACCTAGGAACATCATGGTGGTGTTGGGCCTTTTCAGTCACTGTGAGCAGGAACTAGATCTATTGTTTGGCAAACAGCATTTCAGATGGATTGGGGATTTATGTCCAACAACCATACACTGTGGAAAGGGGGCAGAAAACAGGAGGGGGATGTGCCTGACCTGACTACAGACTGTAAGTGCTGCTATACTGCATTTGGAGTAATGTTGGTTTAATAGTGTTTGTCTGGATATGCCTGCCATACATGTAATAATACCTGCCATGTCAGTTCCATGTATATGAGAAATCCCCATCTACAGGGTCATCTGCAGACTGGACAGTGTTGTGCCTATGGTTTCATGTGTTATCCACAGTGCATCTCTCTATGGAATGCAGACAGTAGTGTGAGGATTGCAGTCTGTAGATGGTGAAGGCCGTGGCAGTTAATGACTTCGTATCCCTCATAGGACATATGTTGCAACAAACACCATTACAATGGAAAATATACAAGGTTATCACAGAAACATGTCTATACTGGCCCTGTGTATGTCCTGTCAGCCACACCACTGTCAATGTTTGTACATATGGTGCATGAAGTGGTGCATATGTGCTGTATTCCATAAATAGTGTCATCATATCTGATAACAAGCCAGTGATATATCAGATTGCTACACATCAGGTACAGTAGGGGTTATATTTCATGACATAACCTGGACGTTCTGTGGATGTTTGTACAGTACTGAGATCTGTGTAGTGATGGTGAATGTTGGCAGTGTGTGTATTGTTAATATGTACTTTAGTCTGTGTACAGACTGTGGTAGATGTCATTGTCCTAGCTTCTCTTCTATTAAATGTTACATGCTACTGTATGGTACCATTTTACCGTACATGTTTGTAGGGCAATACACACATATGTCCCATACCACAGACAGCCATCAGACCAAACTGTGTAGCAGCCCAGTATATGTAGGGACATTCTATGACTGGCACATATGAGGATGGTGTAGAACAGATAGTCCATATACTGTAATATTATGCTAGCCTACCATATGTGGCTGTGGCTGTGTTCACACTGGTTGTGGTAATGCACTGTCACACAGGTGCATCTTACCCTGTGCTGTGACATGGCTGTTGAGCCTGCTATATATGCAAGTACATGTGCATTTCCCTATACAAGATGTAGGCCAGTGTTGAGCCAGTTTGCCTGTAGCCTGCACAGTGCATTGTTACATGCCTAGCAGCATAGTGTACTTAACCAGTGTGATGTCATGTACAGATACATGCCAGATGTACTGCTGCCGGGCCTCCCTTAAAAGTCATGTATCTCAGACAGACCAGTGGGATGCTGTACAGATGTATGTCAATATTTAGTGGGTAGTATGTGTCCATGGTACCCCTGTACCAGCAGTCATTATGCGTCAGGCCAGACAGGAGTGTGTGACTCCAACACCTATGGTGCCAAATGTTTACCAGTCGTTATGTGTTATACCCATCTACATGGCTATCTACATCCATATTGTCAGGCCTGGTACACATGTGGTGCACTAAGGGAATATGTGTATACCTCTGGGCTGTACAGGGTGTGCCCGAAGTTCCATATAAAGTGGCCAATATCTCTGCTGCACTCCACAGGGGGATTACATGCTAGCAGTGGTACTTTACAATGATGTCCGTAAAATGTCAGTCAGTAGCAAATGGCACACATGTTATAAGCAGATTTCAGCATCCACACACACCATGTTTGTGAAGACAATCCCAATGACAGTAGCAACAGTCTAGTAATATACCTGCTATACATACCTGACATCTCCTTGCACAACGACATTGGGACTGTAGGGGGTGGGGTATGGCTACACTCCATGTCCAGGACATATGGTGGAAATATATGTACATATGCCTATATAGATAGCCATGTATATATATATATATATATATATATATATATATATATATATATATATATATATATATATAATGACACATGTACTACATTGAATTACCACTGTCATGGCAAGCACCTACTATAAATCCCTACAGCATATGCATATGGCCGTGGTCCCTTCACATTTCGTGTGTGACGGACATCCATCCTGTGTGTGGGCATTAGTGATACAGGCAGCAGGTAGCAATACCTCTCAAAGGAGAACATGCACACTCAGAGCAGACACATTTGTAGGGGGTTCAGGAACTACAGACAGATTGTGGGTAGAGATGTGTAATGCTTTGCATAGTAGTACTGGTGTTACAGGGTGTGTGTGTGTGTGTGTGTGTGTGTGTGTGTGTGTGTGTGTGTGTGTGTGTGTGTGTGTGTGTGTGTGTGTGTGTGTGTACATACTAGTGTACCTTGGAATGCAGTCTGTCTGCATAGGTCACTACTGTGGGCCTACCTTTTGCTGGGCAGAGGTATGCATATCATGTGATGTCCATCCACCACACAAGCCCTGTGTCATATATGACACTGGCAGTGTGTGTGTGTTGCATGCTACTGGTACATGGCTATATCCATGTCTATATCTAACCTCAATTCCTTGACTAAGGGTATGTTTCAGACTATCCTGTAACACCAGCACCTTGCTTAGTGTATAGCAACAGTGTTCCACATATATGCCTGTGTTCCAGCTTTTGTCCCCATCTACATACCAAGATCTGCACATTTTTCATGCTGTCAGGGGTTGTTCTGTAGTGGGCTGTGAGTATATCACACTGCCATTGCTGCCATTAGTACACTGCTGTTGTATCCCCCGCACATACACTGGGGCTGGTGCCATATATGTGTGGGCATCACCTACACAACAAATGTGCGTCCTTATACACTGCAGAGGCCAGTGTATGTAACGGTGGTATATGGTGTTGTATTATTGAGTCCAGGTGGGGAGCACCATAAATGACCTAGGCTGTTACAAATGTGGGCGTATCAGGGGTAAGCTGCCACAAGGTATGTGGATGTACAGTACTGTATACTCCACCTATATTGCAACTACTAACATGACTTGGGGTACTGCAAGCATACTGCCCCCTGCAATTGACTGTTCTGTGCGTTATGCCTCGATATGTTCCGGGTACAACCCATTGCATCACAAAATGTCTTTACCGCCTACAGACATTTACAGATTGAAGTTAAAGGCTGCTGAACTACACACCTGCAGTACATATTGTTGATTGTGTAGTACTCTGTGACCCAGTCTATTGGCACTATTGTACATTCTGAAGGGCTTGGCTTGGACTGCAACAGTTGTGAACCTTACCAGACTACTGTATAAGTGTAACTGTGTCACAGTTGCAGTACTCCGTTTATATGGTTGTCAGTGTTTGAACAGCTATATGATATGGCATATAGGACCAATTTGGTACACAATTGAAGGAGTTCCATTTCTGCAAACCTGTGTGTGGTGTCTTTACTATGACCTTTCTATGGGTATATGTTGCAGGCATCGATTGACATTTGTATGTTTAGCCCATACAGTGTCCAGTTGTTCAGGTGTTAACTGTAGGCATACTGGCTTTTCCATATTGTGTGCACCTCCTACATTCCTATCTGACTGTACATATATCTGCGTGTGTATGTGTAGTCACATGTATACATATATATATATATATATATATATATATATATATATATATACATACACATATATATCTATGTATATCTGTAGCAGCATATATGTGTATCTGTATCCTGGGGACGTCGACGGCTTCCACAGTATTACATGTCCTGTGGGAGGCGAACTGTACTTGGTAGTGTATTGCAGGGCTCAGGTGTTTGGCTGTTGGGGGGGTGCCTATTCATACAAGACGTATAGTGTGTGGGGCCTCAGAACCCCATTAACGGTGCATGTAGACATTGGTGTATTTGTCAATCTGCAATTGCTATCCACAGATGTATGGCCATATATACCTATATAGATATATTTACCTGCTAACAGATATATAGGTATATGTGCATAGATAGCAATATATATGAATACAGAGGTAGTAAAACAACATATATATTTGAATACATGTGTATCTATACATATATGGGTATGCTGTATCTGTTAAGGTTGCACTATAGTTACACACGTAGACATCTAGATGTTGGTAAACATTCTCTGCACTGTTGCATGACAGGACTGGCTGATATGTTTCTGAAACATTGAATATCTGTGTACCTGTCATGGCGTTGTGGTACATCAGTTTGTCTAGGGTGTGCAGGGTCCTTGGTTTGAGCCTTGCCAGAGTTGTTTAATTTTTTGCTGGCCAGAACACATCCTGTTGGACAGAGAGTGATTAAGGCACTGTAAAGCAGTTGTAAGCAGGTGTGTGTGTTCTGCCCAGCAACAAAATAAACAGGCCCTGCAAGGCTCGTAAAGAGAACCCTGCACATCATACACAAAGTGATTTACCACTAAGCCATGGCATATGCATAATCATGATGTGTCCATATACATATCATCCAGCCCAGATATACAACACTACAGGGAATGTATTCCACCATTTAGATGCATTTGTGTGTGTGTATATATTCATCATTGAATGGATATAACATATCTATATATGTAGATATAGGTATAGACATATCTATATACATATACATATATATAAATATATATATATATATATATATATATATATATATATATATATATATATATATATATATATATATATATATATATATATATATATATATATATATATATATATATATATATATATATATATATACCAATACATACAGATATACATAGATAGTCATACAGCCAACAATATATATGTATATATCCACATGTCCACATATAGACAGCACTAGGAATGCATATATGCCAGCATATATATGGCTCACCTTTAAAGGGAGAAGTCCATGTGTCTAGAGGCTGGTAGGCCTAAAGTATGTTCTCAGCATTGCGCAATCCTGCAATACATGCATAGAATGTGCAATGTGCGAATGTCAGTATGCATTCGCTCATTGCAGATTAGGCACTTTGGTTGCAGATACCACTATAGTGGGGATGGGGAATAATTGCCTATCCCCACTGTAGTGCACACTAGGAGTTCGTATATCACAGTAGGGGGGTTGTGGCGGCCTGGCCACCCAGAGTGGGGGTGCAGGGAATCATGCCCCCCACCAGTACGATATGTATTCCAACTTGCAGTTCGAGTGTCAGTGAAGGTGCCTGTAGATATGCAGTTCTCTTAAGTGTGATGCAGTAAGAAATGACTGGTTAGTCCTTTCTGTTTGCAGAAAGGGCCATTCAAAGGAATGATTATCCCCCTGTCAAAGGTGAACTCATATATATATCAATATAGGCATATATGGACATACATCTGTAGATGGAACTGGGAACATAACCACAACATATATGTCCACATGCACCATTGATGGGTTTGAGAGACCCAAACAACATACATCTGGCATGGATATGTATCCCCCCTCCAGCCAACTACATCTGGCCTGCAATACAATACCAACCTTAGCAGATCCCATAAGCAGGACCCTACATGACAAGGGCAGTACATGTTAACAGTACTCCATCCCACCTGTTGGATGTAAGGCTGGCATTACTAACATATCATGCAGTATGGTCAAGTGACATGTCATGGTTGGGCAGGTGCAGTAAGTAGCTGGGATCCCTCATACAATCCAATATCCCTACACCTGACAATGGTTTTACCAATGTTGGCAAGGACATTTACAAACCCACCATGTCAGCTGGGAACTACCACCCGGTTTTCCTGATGACCATGGTCTGCAGGGACATGGAACATACCAACAATGAACTCATGGCCAATGTCACTGGTTATCTCAACACATGAGAACCTGCCAATGTTGGACTTGTCAAAGGCAGAAAATACAATCTGAACCTGGTATACCTCCTTAACCCAATCAATGCAGGTGTAGATGAGGGTTAGGAGGTGCACAATGCCTATGTACATCATAGCAGGCTTTTGTACACCATCCCACTTGTAGGAATGTGTGTAAATGTTACGGGATCTACCTCCGTCCACAGGATATGTTTCCACCAGGACTGCTTGGCATATGCCAAAATACCACAGGCACCATCCCATGGGCATACAGTCCTTCACAGGTCATAGATGTGTCAATGCTCTCCTCCACATTGTTGAGGTGTGCAGCACTACTGGGGTTACTATAACTCACTCGGTGTGGCTGTTGTGGACATGACTGCCATAATTGCAGTTACTGTTGCATCTATCTCCCCACATAGCTGTCTGTAATACTGTACAGTGTATGTAATCAGGTTGTTAGTTGTTGTCTACACCATTCGCAGTAGTTGAGTGCCTCACACCTTCCTAAGGGTAGGGCTATGCCACCGGCATTGGCACACACATGTTACTTAGGTGAGGATAGCAGTAGAGTGGGGAGAGGGACATACACCCTGCTGTTAGCATGTTCAATGCCATCCACATTTCAGACCGCATAGATACCACTGTGTGGTTGTGCCTATGCTGTCTTGGTGGGATTACATATGCAACAGATGTGTTACCTGCACAGGGACATACATTCATGTGTACAGTCCTGCATCCTAACCAAAGGCACTGTGTGTTGTACCCAGCCATGGCATGTGTACCACCTACTACACTTACTGGCATCCACTGTAGAAGGCCTGGTGACACCACTACACCCATCAGCCATGGGGCACATTGACAAACACAACACAATCTGAACAGATACTGGTGACAACAATACAACATTGTTAATTAAAGCTAGGATGCATCATGGCTGCACAGCTACACCTTCCAAGATATTAGCATTTCACTTTACTGCTAACAACATGTTACACATCATTCCATTGCTACACTGTTGTACAGTCACCCTGTGCATCAGAACCATGTTAGCCTGTCACTTCATCGATGTTACGGGTGTCAGGCAGTGGCACAGATATCATCATATGCACAGGGTGTGTTGTTGGTTTGCCGGAGACCTAGGCTGAGCCATACAATTGACAACATGTGTGTGTGTGATGGGACTGAGCATTGTTATGGGCCACTGGTGATGTTGTGTGTGCAGGTATGTGGTTGCCCTAGGTTCGTTGTTTATGTGTGTGTGTGTGTGTGTGTGTGTGTGTGTCTGCATGCATACAGTTCCTCCATGTGGCTGCCCTATACAGGGATTTGTGGGACAGCTGCAGACTGTACCTGGCAGGGTATGCAGTTCACCATCTCTGGCCATGGACACGGGACCTGTGCCTGACAAGGGGTGCTACAGGCAGTATCAGGTACAGAGCCAGACCAAGTACTGTCCCCCGAGTTTGACAGACATCCACTGGATCGAGGTCCCTCCTGGGACTGGCCAGGGCCACATGCACGTGGTCTGCTCTGATGGGTTATGGACAGCCCCCCCACAGTGCTGGGGCTGGTACTGCCACTACGGGAGCAGCTGTGACTGTTCGGATGTCCATAGCAACCTCCAGCTGCAGGTGTTGCTAGCATACATCCACATGGCCATCGCAACCATCCCGCCCTGTCCTGACACATGGACATATCATTTTGGATGAGTTCCAATGTCTCAACTCACCGGCTATCCATGACCTTGGTGTAATTACGGATGGCACCTGCTAGGTCATGGATGCTGTCAGTTACAGAGGTGTGATGAGCCCTCTGTGTCCTTAGACCCTGCCTGGTGTACCGTTCCATTTGTGCCTGTGCCTCCATGATAGACTGGAACATGCATGTGGTTGAAATAGGGGATGCACGTCTGCCAGGTGCATGATGACCAGCAGTGCTCCTATGAGCACCCCTGCACATCTGCCTATGTGATACCCCACCAGACATCTGGCTATGGCTGCTGTGTCCTGACATATGTGCCATAGATACCACACTGTCCTGGCCTATGCCAACCATAGGCTGTCCCACAGCTAGGGCCAATGGTGATGAGGTGTGTAGAGGTAGTGTGACTTTGTGCATGGATGGTGTGGATACGTGTGTGTTGTCAATTGGTGGCCCAGCTGCAGCCCCTGATGACCCTTCCTGTGCCTCAACACACCTATCTTCATGGTCACTGTCTGTATCAGTGACATCAGATTCCCTGTGAGGGAGACCCAGCCCCACCTCGCCAACTGTGAGGGGAAAACAGGGAACAGACTGTAAGACCTGCACAACACCACTAAACAATAAATACACACACACACACACACACACACACACACACACACACACACACACACACACACACGCACACATGTGCAGACATGGCCACACACACAGACATACACACATGCAGTCTACATACACAGCAACCCATACACTACACCAGACAACACCTACAGACAGCTCCCAGAACCCCATAACATACACAATAGCAGGTGGTGCAGTACAGTATCACACACATACCTGTAATTACGCACATATCAGCATGCAGGACATGTGGGGCTGAACATCATGCAGTGCAACTGTAGTCAATCCCCATTGCCAACTTTATACATGGCTGTGATGCATGACTTCTGTTTGAAGTTGATGGGCCTCCCCCTGGAACCCACTGCTCCCATGTCCACATCCGTTCAGCACCCTGGCATGTACTCTGCACCATACCTCACGGTTGTGCACACCATTGCACAATGTGTCTCTGTGTGTCAGGTGTGTTTCAGTTGCTGATCACAGCCTCTGTGTGTTCCTAGATCACATGTGGACACGTGTTTAGTGGGTGCGTGTTGTGTATTTACATAAGTCATCATCAGTGGTGCATGTATGAGTGGTAGATTACCATTAGACCAAACACAAAGACATTGTACTGCACCTATGGTGAGTGTAGAGACCATTATTGACCATGATTGGGCCCTGGCTGATGTTGCCTGTGGTACACAGAGGTTCATAGGTGAGTACTGTTCTATTGTTCTATTGGTCATGGGACCTACATAAGCCTAGCCACAGGGGTTCCTGCCATACACCACACACTAATGTTATTCCCCTGTGTCTCTGTCAGGCTGTGGCACACACATGCTACCCAGGGTGTATTCCCCATTCTCCATACAACTGGCTAGTGTTTCTGTCAAGAGAGCCAATGAGTAGCATTGCCTGACATGTATGGGTAGTCCATTCCAGAGTGTGGTGATTCCCCAGGACAGGGCCCTATCCCTCCAGTATGTTCTGTGTAATGTGTTGATTAGGTTTAGGACCTTAGAGCATGTGTTAACAGAGGGAGTGGGATGTCATTATATGTAGCATGTTTAACTGCTCTGTGTATGACATAGCTGTTTATGTTGGGCAGATGTCAGCCATGCCTGGGCAATGTGCACTGGAGTGTAGCCACAGTTGTCTGAGATGGACTGTGTATTGCATGTGTTTGAGGCTCGTAATCCCATTAGTGAGGTGTGTGCTGTGTCAGTGCACATGTACAGCATCCATTATGGGTAGGTGTGTTTGATGTGTACATGGCCTACACCTTAGCTATGACATGCACAGTGAATTGCCAAGCATAACCATAAACCATACTCACCGACATCCGGCTGCTGCCTTGCTGGTATCCCAGAGGTATCTACAATGACATGGGTTAGAGCTGATGTCAGTGGCCACAGCTGTGGAATTGCTACAGGGTGGCTGCAATATTACAGTACAACAGCTGAAGTCCACAGTACTACAGTTTATGCATTACTGCTTATCCGTACTACACAGCAACATACCCCACATCTCACACATGCATGGTCTACCTGTACAGATGCATACAATACAGTAGTTTACTGATATGCCCTGGAACCTTACCTGCATGCTCAATGTGTGGTGTGTGAGTAGCACCCACCTCCATGACCGTATAGGTCTAGAGCTCTTGTGGGCGGGCAGGTGCTACCAGGCTGATGAGCAGCTCCTCCACTCTGGTGAGGGGGATGGATGTTATGGCCCCCCTGTTGCAAGGTGGTCACCCTGCATGGCAGCAGCATAACGTCATACATGCCGGAGCAGATCACTACAATGGTGGCGGACCTGCTCATAGGTTCGGCTGTGCAACCCCACCTCATTCACCCTGTGGACCACATCAGTCCACATGGCTGTTCTCTTCTGCTGGTCCATGCTTGTCCGTGAGAAGAGCAGCTGATAGTTCTGGATCATGCTGGTGATGATGATCTCCTCCTCAGCGGCACTGTATGCAGGGTTTCTCTGGTGTGCTATACTCCCTGAAAGGCATAATGATGGAAATATGTCTGAGCAACTCATATGTCAAGTTTACCATGATACAATACACATATCAGTCTCCCGCCACCATATCAGCTCCAACATAATGATCACACTACGCTACTGGTACATGTCCGGTATGTGTACCATTGGGCCATATATTGCATTGTGCAACACCATCTGCTATGTGGTTATAGACATGCTCCCTGTGGGGACACTAGAGGTGCAGGGCTGTTAGAGGGTATTCCACCTGTATGCCATTGCCACTGCTACTATGTTTCCACATATGCATGTGGTAGGCCTGCTATGTGATTGCTACACATCTGCCATTCTGTAGTATTGGGGATATCTATGCATGCTGTTGAACATGTTCTGGAATTGTGTGGGCTATTTCAGTATGTGTAGGGGTTATTTGCCAGCAGGAACACCACTCCAACCTAATGTGCACATGTTACCAGTCCACATCACATCCATGGCCCACCATGGAACCTCATTTTCTACTGTTCCATCACTACATCCATGTGGAACCACCTCAGGTGATGGTGCCTCCCCCCCCATGGAGCACACACAGACATGTGTCTGTCACCCAGGTAGGTCACAGGTATTGGGCATAGGGAGGTCTACAGTGACATGGGGTATGTGCTACATCACCTGGAGGCATGCAGTGCACATACACAAGGTTCGACATGCATGTCCCGACTGCCAGCACACAGCCCAGGCACCTTTATGTGCCCATGTAGATGCTGTTGTGACTGTCAGTGGGTGGACACTATGTTCCCTTTGTTCCCATGTGGGAGCTCAATGGCCTCCACATTCCAAATGTAACTACCCGTCCACAGTGTTTAACCACCACATGTGCCATATACCAGCCCTGTATGCTGTATTGTCACCCAATCAGATCTACATACCAGTATGTGCCTAATACCCTTCACCAACATATATACCCCACCATCTCATACAATTGCAATGTGTTCCCAACATGGGTTACACACCTCACTCCACACTCCATCTTGCAGCCTTGTACTGGTGTGTAGGTATGTTGTGTATTGATGTGTGATGTTCTCTCACACATGTCATGGCAGGGAAAATGTATTGACATGTATATATATATATATATATATATATATACATATATATATATATATATATATATATATATTATGGATCTAGGACTATTGAAAAGTTCAATAGTCTGAATCTACAATAACCAAACTCACTTTAACGAAAGTGCTTTCACTGAAAAAGCGCTTTCATTAAAGTCCATTCAAAAAAACAAACAAACAAAAAAAAAAAAATCTTCTTTTATGCAGGGGGGCAAGCCGATATATATATTTATTTCTATGTGACATTTTCACAATTCTGCTAAGATATAAACTTCCAAGGCAAAATAAGCTGTTGTTTTGTTTCCGTTGTATATTGCAATACTATAGTATTAGAGTTACGAGAAGATAGAGGGAAGGGACGAATCTGCAATAATTCAGAGTTGTGTATTTAGTTTCGAAGTCAGTGCTGTTCTCAAAAAAATAAAATGTGAGGACTTTCCCATTATGAAATATTTAAATCATTCCTGTGATTTGCTGGCTACGTCAAAGCCAATCAGTAAACTGGTCTTATTTGTAATATAATGTTGCCGAACCCATACATCATTGGTTTACATGTGTAATGTGTGAGTTATCATATAGTCATAGTTATTAATTTATTTTAGTGTCTTGTTAACTGGAGTAATGAAGTAATGAAGTATAGAGTCTAATCTTGAAATAAAGACGTGTGCCCCAGGTAGGACAACCCAAAAATTAGGAATAGTGTCCTATTGGTCACTCATTTCACCAATATTTGTGGACTAAAAGGTTGGGATGTCTGAGGATACTTGGACTGAGTCAACTCATGGGATGGGTCCAGTAGGGAGTGGCCAATGTGTAGTGGTGTGGATGTACCATGTTTCTAAATGGAAAATGGACAACTGATGTGTGAGTGAAGTGTTGGGGTGGGTGTTTGGGGAACTAGGATCCATGGGTATATGGGTAGATATGCAAATGAAACAGCACAGCAATAGTGTAGTAGTTAGAGCTCCCACCTAACGAATAGGCATTCCCGGTTCGAGTCCCACTGCAACACATATCATTTTCCATGTGAAATCTGTATATTAACATATTTGTACATCTTTTTGCCATAAAACCTACATAATAACATTTAAATGTGAACTAGAGTACTGCATGAAATGTACATGTGAAGTGTCAGTGTCATAATGAATTTAGGCAGTAGTAAGCAGGTTTAAACACAAATAAGCAGTATTAAGCATGTTTAACTGCGTCTGCACGGGGGTAAGCACTGTTAAAGTCTGGTTACAGTTTCTTATACTCAGTTACCTGCTGAATTGCTTAACCTGTGCAGGCATTGCTTAGCTCTGCACAAACCCACACAACCTTGCTTAAGAGTGCCTCAAGCACTCTGTAGCCAACATCCCTTGTTCTGCTCTGCAACAAAATAAACTGCCTCTCCAAGTCTTGAACCCAGAACCCTGCACTCAATACACAAAGTGATTTAACACTAAACCATGGCACATATACATAACCTGAAGTTTGCACACAAACATATCCTGCAGCACAATCAGTCAACAGTACAGGTAATATAGTATTATCACACCACATAACCTGTTAATGCAAAAAGTCTGAACAAAGTGTGCCACACTGTGGGTACAAATAGGGATATATGTCAACTAATGCTCTGTTACACTCAAAATGTTTCTAGCTACACAGTTATATGTATTAGAACACATATATAGAAGTAAATGAAGTCTGACACACAAAAGTGTTGCCACTAGTTACTGACTTCAATGCTGCGATCATCCATGACAATTGTCAAGAGAATGAGGAACAGGCCAAAATATGAGCCGAGCATGCATGGACATATAGAAAGATATATCTGTAAATGTAGACAGATAGACAGCTATACGTATATATATATGTATATATATATATATATATATATATATATATATATATATATATATATATATATATATATATATATTAATGTATGACTCACAAATAATCATAAAACAGCACTTGTATATAGATACATGCATATGTTCATGTATGTGTGTGTGTGTGTGTGTGTGTGTGTGTGTATATATATATATATATATATATATATATATATATATATATATATACAAATACATATAGATATATATATATATATCTATAGATGCACACACACACATATATATATATATATATATATATATATATATATATAGCCGTACGACATATATATAGGTACATACACATATACACACACAAAAGGTATCAGTAGCCTTGCATATGTAGAAGTAGTGTGGAAGTATGGGGTGCAAAATATATCCCTCAGCCACAAGCCCTTCAACTGGCACCTGTGAAATCTGTAGTGTGGCAACCATTCCCACAAATGAGAATACTGACATTAAACATATACCCACCCACAAATTAAAGGACATGACACAACACACAGGTATGCATACATAGATAACCTTTATTCCTGTACTATGCAATAATGTATGCCAGTATTGACACCACATAAGGTTTGAAATATGCAATCAGTCATGAATGCAAGGCCCACACAAAACAGTAGATGCAAGCAATGTATATATATACCATACTATGCTGTGTAGGCCAAGACCTTCAATTAGTACAACAGTAGGAACAGGATATGCCTTCAGGATATGTAACAATCAACAAATACAGATGTAGTTTAGCAGCCTCCAATTACACCCTGTAGTCAAGCCCTAGGGGGGAAAGGTAGCACTTGTGTTAATGTCACAATATCTTGTACATATCAGTGCTTAACCTAACGCCTCACTATCACACTGAATGACCCTTATCTTAACAGTTATATCACTGGAAAGGTGCCATAGCCTAGCTTAATGGCAAAGAACGCCCCCCCCTCCATAAAAGGCTGTACAAAGGCAAGGAACACTGTGTACCACACACTTACCTCAGGAATGTACAAGGCCACAAATGTGTTCACCAGCTGTTGCTGCCATATATATGGACATGGCCCAACAGTTGATGTGGGAGTCCATGACATGACTCGGATGATAGCAGTAATGCTAGCGGGAAATAATGATAGGCCATTACCTAACAACCCTTCCTGTATCACAGCGGGACAAAGACTGGCATAAATGTGGAGGACAGAGGCAGGAACATAGGGCCATATTTGTATTATTGCTGTTACACACCCTGGAAATTGTTGGTGTTACAGGATTCATTGCAGCATACCCTTATGCAGGGATATGACATTGAAATACAAATAGATGTAACCATGTACTGATAACACTCAACAGACAGAATGCCACAGATATATTTGGGACAATACCTGTGTGGTGTACAGACAAAACCTAACAGCCAATCACCCTGGTATCATACGGATAGGCCCACAGTTGAGAGCTATGCAGACAGACAACATTCCATTAAAAAGTACCATATACATAGAAACCCTGTAAGAACAGCAAGATACATTGCACACAACAACACTACTCACGCTGTCTGTAGGTCTGGAACATTACCCAAATGTGGATTTGGCCTGTGTCTGCAGGTTCTGCTGTAAGAGGTATTGCTACCTGCTGTTTGTAACACTGATGTCCACACACAGGAAGGATGTCTTCCATACTGTAAAGGGGAAGGGACAATGCCCACAGAAGGCAGCAAATTACAGTACAGGGTTGCCATGACAGTGGTTATCTGAAGTACTACACAGCAGGCTGCATGCAATCAGCAACTGGTGGACACTGACTGGTGCAGTGGCCACCACCTGATCATGTGCAATACCAACAAAAGCATGCTGCAAACTATTCAAACCAGCTCATTCACTCTACTGGAGAGAGAAAGAGAGAGAGACTACATCAAGAAAGTTCACAAAGAAGCTCAGGGTTGTGTTACAGATGAAACAACATAACAGGTATGTGAAACAGATATGCATTTACTGGCATGTAGTATATGGCATAGAATGATAGGATGTATACTGTAAAACGATGTACATGTGCCATCAGTACATGTTCCTGTAATGATGTTGTGCTCAGCAACTGCACTGGACAGTAGTATTAGTCCCTGTGGGCAGTGGGATATACCTGTCAAATGTGCAGACCAGCAGTGAATGGAAAGGATGTGACCCATGATATTTGTGTTCTGTAAATTACTGTGGCCGATGGCTGGTGGGGGTATTAATACTGCCATTATAAACACATGGGTGAGAGACCACACCATATGCAGGACAGACATGTTAAAGTGTAGCATAGCATGCCCACACTGCCATAGCAGTATAATATGCTTATCTAAAGGTTGTCACCATCTATACCCAAATAATGTTAGTCTGTGTTCACATGTGACACCTGTCTGTGTTACAGCAACGCAGAACAGTTCAGCTGTGAAGTAAAGAGTGTACATGAGTGTGATCCATATGTTCGTACGCACCCCACATACAGATACGTATATGTGTGATACATATTCACAGCTGTGTATGTTTACAGAACCTCAGACAGTTATACATTTATATAGGTATATAAATGACACAAAATTATATCTACACATATATGCACATATGTATATATATATATATATATATATATATATATATATATAGGATCCGTACAGATCCCTATATAAATGACAAGAAATGATATCTACACATATATGCACATATATATATATATATATATATATATATATATATATATATATATATATGTATACAGACAGATATGTGTGTGTGTGTGTGTGTGTGTGTGTATATATATATATATATATATATATATATATAGGATCCGTACAGACCCCCGGCGGCACTTTCTGCTGAAGCAGAATTCACCGAACATACATAACCAAAAGTGCTGTTCACTGAAGCAGCACTTTCGGTTATGTATGCTGGTCGCACTACAGTGCGGTTAAGGGAGAATTCCCTTTTCCCCACTGTATTGCGACCTTGGATTGAGAATATAAAAGTAGGATGTGTGTGGGGGGCACAGTTTATATATATATCTATGGATGACAAGCATTTCATGACAGTCTAAGTAAGACCTGCACTGTTACAAAGGCCATGCATTTGGCATGAAATTGAGTCAGGATATATAAGCCACAGTGCAGAGAAGGGGGTCACTGTCTTTTCTGTAATGGACTATGAATAAGTGTTTATTTAACATCTGCTAACCGAGTATGCAGACTGTTCCGAGTCAGGACTTTATTCAGTCATGACTTTAGCCTTAGAGGCCAAAAAACACAACTAAACATACAAGAGAATCATACCTCTCAATGTAAGAAGTCTAGTCAAAGCCAAATATAATTGGGGGTGGGGCGGTCAAAGATTGGGACATACTGGAATCAGTTCAATAGCTCTGCTTGACAGAGGCCCAGTAAATTGATCAATGGGGCGGCGTGAGCTGACACACCTTGGCTAGGCTTATAAATGGCCTTCGGCAGATAGCCTAGTGCCTACCAATGAACCTATTACATTTATGGTTATGCACAGCCTATTATTCTATCTACTGTTGAGGTTTGTAGGGGTGCTTTCATGTTATTTATGTCTGCAAAAGGAATTAATGTGGTACAGGGAATGTACTGCTACATATAGATGTATGTATGTTTGTATGTATATATATTTATAATGAACTCACTGACCTCCATGAGGCAGTCCAATTAGAACTGGGCCATCCAACCCTGACACGCCTGGATCCATATTTTATACCCATGGTTCCTCCACCCCACCCGAGTTCCACATACACACAAACCATCCATTCTCCAGTTGCTATCCAAGCCATAACACACCTCCACACATTGCCCTCTCCTCAGCTTTAGGTACCCTACATGTATCTTGTCTCAACCCATGTATCATCAGGCTCTCCCAACCTTTTGGTCCTTGAACATACCTGCTCTGGCTTGTGTAATGGTTGGAAGTCCAAACAACCCACAATTTTTGGGTAGTCCCACCAGGGACTACCCTGTAATTGTGTGTAAGGTAGACTTAGCAGGTGGACAATGTTACTCCCACTGGTAGTATCCTGCCTGTGGTTTGAGAAGCAATGATTTGCTCACCCCTGCCCACCTTGATATGATATCAGATGAGAGCACAAATTAATACAGGTGTTGCTGTTGTTTTCATTCTCATTGTTTTTGTATGCTTTATTGTCACGACGTTCATTCTTCATACATATATATATTATATCTGTACATACACACGCACATACATCTACATAATTATATATATTTCCTATACTGTTGGATGCCTGTGCTGGATGATGTGTTTGTGATCACAGCAGCTGAATGTGTATCCGCCATGGCTTAGTGGATCTCATGTCTACTATAGTGTGCAGGGTCGGGGGTTTGCAACCTGGCAGTACAGATTATTTTGTTAATGGCCACAACAGCTGTTAGCTACAGGGTGAATAAGGCACTGTAGAATATTTGTAGGCGGGTATGCACTTGTTTGCATGAAGTGCAGCATTACTAACCTCTGGTTGCAGAGTCTTGCACTCCGTTAGCCTCTACATTGCTTCACCAGTGTGGTACTCGCATACCGGTTGCCAAGCAGGTTTATACTCGCTTGCTCCTGCATATACACGCGCAACGTCATGCATTTTGTTCACATCTGTCAACCAGGACATTCAGACTGTATGCTTGTCCATTGTCAGTGGTGGCCTGGGGTGTAGAGCTCTACATTGACCCCAGCTACATATCCCAATTAATACTGGGGTGTTCACATTCATAGAAGGTAACAGACATAACATAGCTATGCCCCCCATTAATCATGCTTAGTTTACGTTAAACTGTCGGTATTATCCATGCTTAGGTCAGGTTTACATGTCAGGTATGACTTTTAACAAAGGTCATTTTAAGGTGAGGTAGGATTCCTGTTTCATAGGACTGGATGGGTTACATGCAGGTATTCGGGGTAGGTGTAGTTATTCTATACCTGTGTGGTACAGTAGATGTGAATAGCTAAGGAGTAGGCAGGTAAGTAGTGGGAGTGACATAGTAACTGTATAGTAGCCCGTAGGTATAATTGGATGGGGAGGAATAGGGAAGGTATGTCGGATGTTAGGATTTGTATGTGAGGCAGGACAAGAGGTATCGGTATCACTAGTTGATGTAGTGGTATAGAGTGTGAGGTGGGGTTCACAAGTTGGTGAGCCTGTGCTGCTTCAGGTGTGCTTGTGGTGTTCCTTCATGTGTTAGTTATATGTGTCGTGTGGGACAGCTGTGATACTACATGTGGGTTAGGGTTCCAGATACTGGCAATATAGTGAGGGGCAAGGGTGTCACCTATGTGTACCCATAGACATTAATAGAAATGGACTAGGGGCTGATAGGTACGTGGTGTGCATGGGGCACAAAGGGGGGGTGTTAGTAGGGGCATTATCCACGGATGTGCAGGATGGCTGCAGGGAAGGTCCACAGCTGGCCATGTTGTCTACGACAACAGCTGTGCATATGCACTGCATTTGGTGTTTGTGTCAGACACTCACACCCCTGGGTGAGGGTGAGGACTACAATAATACCTTGTGATTCCTATTACATCAGCTTACATGCCTACAGTGGGGTGTTGCGACCATGTGTTCATAGGTGTCGTGTAGTGGGTTATGCAACAACACATATGGTTATACCGTACATAGCCATGTAAACTGGACTGTGCTGCGGTGGGACCCATATCGTGAATGGCTGCCCATTAGGTGTATGCATGCCTGTCAACTGTACAGACTCCACAGCCTGTCCAGAGTTTGCTTCATACTATTGGTGTGTTCCTCTTACAATCTGCACCTCTCTGGCAAATACCTGGGAACTGACACCATTAAATATAGACAAGTAATTGGGTTTAGGATGCCACATCCTTCAACAGAGTCATGCTAAAGCATAACCTATTATTCTATCAGCTTTCTAAGGCTGTAAGTGGAATATGTGCTTTCTGTCCCTATTTGTCCCCCCAACGGTTTAGGTTCTGTTCAGTGGTTTTGCTCTTAGAGGTTGAGAGGTATGAGCATAGCTATGCCCAATTCGTAATATTACTTACATCCGCAGGGTGGTCCTAATACAACTGCACCAGCCAACACCTGGACACCTAGGCCCATAATTGCATACCCATAGTTCCCCCACCTGTCCCACTTCTGCAGTGCTCATCCTTACTGTGGGTGCAGGTGGGGGTCTAACCACACCAATACACACTGCCCACTCTCCACGTGTCAGGACCCATGTCGTACATTGTGTCGACCCATGGGTCATCAGGCTTGCACAACCTACTGTTCCATGTATGTATACAGCCTGGTTGGATATATCCTTACAGGGACCGGCTCCAATGATCATTAATTTTTGGGGTGTCCCACAAGGGACATTGATGTCTTTGTTTCAAGATTAGACTTGGCAGGTCTCTCCCACTGGTAGTATCCTGCCTGTGGTCTGGGAAGCAGTGGTGTGTTTACTTGTATCATGTGTTTGTATGTTTCACCTGTCTAGGTGGGGGGGGGAGTTGATGCTACGAGTTACACGTTTGATGATTGGACCCCTCACCCCCATTGGTATGGCCTGTGAACATATGTAATCCTTAACTGGTGTATCATATCCATATATATATATATATATATATATATATATATATATATATATATATATATATATATATATATATCTGCTGTATACTACTATTTAACAAATTGTTTTCTAGTCCTGAGGAGCTTTTTTCCCCGGGTCTCTGCTGTAAATGAGCCAAAAGCTCAGCCAGACTTACCCGGTTAACAGATGTGATTTACATACATGATTCAATTAATACCCTAGCTATATATATATGTGTATGTTTACACGCATATATACATATATATTTCTACATATCTATATACATATATATGTATATATCTGTATTTGAATGCATACATGTATATATTTATAAATTGCTGTCTATATATATCTAAAGACATATGGGTGTATGGGTGTCTGCATATGTATATATCTATATGTGGGTATGTATATGTATTCTGTCTCTGTATGTATACATTTGTACTACAGAGAGGGAGAGGTACATCTCCATGTAGCTATGGGTAGATATACACACACATACCTCTACATATATACATCTACATCTGGTTATTCTGTTCTTTGCCATGTAGATTAGAGTTCGCTGCAGTGGGACTCATAGCGAGTGTGGTGCGACGCCTCTGCCCAATGAACACTTTTGCTTACATCCCTGGGGCTGTCTGTATAGACCCACATCAGCCAACACCTGCACACCTAGACCCATAACTAGCTACCCATAGTTCCCCCACCCACACCTCCTCTACAGCACCCATCCTTACTCTGGGTGCAGGTCGGGTCTGAACACACCACTACATGCTGCCCACTGTCCACTTCACGTGACCCATGTCATACGTTGTCTCTACCCATGGGTCATCAGGCTTTCCCACCCTTGTATTCTGGGTATGTACACACCACGGCCAGAATGGTCATCACATTGGCTTCCTTCTGTAATATGTACATTTTTGGGGTGTCCCACAAGGGACGCTCTTGTCTGTGTTCCAAGATTAGATTTCAAGAGTGCACTGTGTACCCCCCCTGGTTGTATCCTGCCTGTGGTCTGGGGAGCAGTGGACTATTTACATTGTTTGTGGGTTTGTGTGTATATTTCCTCTGTCCGGCGGGGGGGGGGGGGTCATGCTATGTGTTACATGTTTCTTGCTTGGGCCCCTCACTTCCATTGGCATAGCCTGTGAACATATGTCATTCTTGT
This sequence comes from Protopterus annectens, assembly GCF_019279795.1. Classification (NCBI taxonomy): domain Eukaryota; kingdom Metazoa; phylum Chordata; order Ceratodontiformes; family Protopteridae; genus Protopterus; species Protopterus annectens. The sequence goes on from NC_056745.1 coordinate 1,090,291,407, forward strand.
GTGCTGTTTCCTATCACAGCTGTATATCTGTGTTTATTTATGCACACACACACACACACACACACACATGCACACACACACACACACACACACACAGCTAATGATTGGCAGTAGAGTTTTACGTGCTGGCTTGCTGCGCCTAACGCACAACCTTCAATGAAGAAACGCCCATTCACGCATGTCGCCACACAGAAGACGCTCTAACTGAGAATCGAATGGGCAACGTCTAACTTTGAGGCGACAAAAAAAAAATCCATGTGGGTGTATGGGATGTATGGCCTTAATCTTGTTTATCTATTGCTGTGATGGCTTAGTGCTTAACTACTGTGACTATAGTGTACAGGGTCCTGGGTGTGAGCCTTGGTGAGGCAATTTATTTTGTTGCTGGGCGGAACTTGGGCCATTGGCTTCAGAGTGATTAAGGCACTTTACAGCGGTTGTAAGCAGGTTTGTGCGACAGTAAGCACTGCTAACCTCCGTTAAAGTTTCTTACACTCATTAGCTTTTACTTTGCGTACTCTGTGTGGGCAATGTTTACCCTCATGCAAGTGCACTTGCACATGCTTACCGCTGCTTATTTGTGCTTAGACCTGCATATATGTGCCTTATTCATTATGACACTAACACTCCGCATGTGCATTTCATGCAGTACTCCAGTTCACATTTAATTGTTATTCTGTAGGTTATATGGCAAAACGATGTAAAATTATGTTCATATACAGATTTCCGGTGGAAAATGATTTGTGCTGCAGTGGGACTCGAACTGGGAATGCTTAATCATTAGGCGGATGCTCTGACCACTCCACTATTGCTCTGCAGGTTCATTTGCATATATATTCCTTATTATCCTCTTTAGCCTTTTCAGCTGCTTTAATCATAGCTAGGTGATGGGCAAACCCGTGCATCTACAGTTAGCTGTACTTGTGGTTTTAAAACACATCAGTAATAGGGATTCTTCGTTTTAATTGACTGCACTGTTGCTTTTGAACACATGGAGACTGTTGGTGGGGATATGCGGACACTTGTGAGCTGTCTCACTCATTTATTTATACATTCTTCTGTTCTACTTTGCAGGGGCGTGTTTATTCTGAGAGCTCTGCTCTCAGACACGCCCCCTGCACTCGTCCACTTTCCGTGTAGCATTTGGAGTTCAGGCAGCACGCCTTCATTAATATGCATGGCGTGCTGCCATCCTCCTCTTAAACTGCTGCTTTCATGCAGGACTAGATTAATCCTGCACAGAAGATTAGTAAATCCAAGGGATTGATAAACTTGACTTTTGATTTAAGTAGTGTTCTTATGTCTACTAATATTGTATTTACTGATCACTTAAGCAGAGAGAGAAAAACAATAGTTTAAAATATATAAATGCAAATCAATTATTGCCATTTTACTATAAATGTCTGCATTTCCATTGGTTTACTTATTAAATCAGTGCTTTAATATACACATCTGTTTATCTGTCTATTCTATTGTATAAGTTCAAGCTAGCCATGTTTCCATTAAAGCTTAAAATGTGGCTTAATTGGGTCAGTTGAGCAGCAAACTACTTTCTTTCTTTACTTAAAACTAGCCAGACCTTTTGGTTTATGGGAAAACAGTAACCTATTTTGTTGGTTGCAATGTATTGAAAACCACCAAGCTCTAAACACATAAAGTATATTGTCAACCTATAGCCTATCCCTTAATGACTAGTTGGTTCTTCAGAGCGTCGCAGCATGCACTAAGGATCTTTGTAGAATAATACATAACTCATCCTTCAAAACTGTACCAAAAATTATAAACTGGATTTTTTGAATTCTATATAATAAAATCAATGTTAAGAATGAATTATCATATATATATATATAACACTTTAATTGTCTATAAGACACCTCCTAAAGATTCTTACTGGCAATACCTAACTAAAAGGTTTCAAATATCATTATCAATGGAAGATAAAACAAACATTTTATTTTCAGTTAAACTAACTTCTTATTCACAGTTCTGGAGGATTTTTTATTGAAAATTTCTATGCAGATCCTTTTTGACACCTGAGAAACTCTCAGAAATGAAGCCTTCAAAAAGCAAGTTATGTTGGAGATGTCATCTGTCCACTAATGCTGACTGGTCTCATATTTTTATAACTGTACTAATATTAAACCATATTGGAATGAGATTAACACATTTCTTCAAGCTATCAATACTGATATATTTGTTTTGACAAAGTTTTTAATTTTATTGAATTTTGTTAATAGTAATAATATGAAGAAAGATGACCTGTACTTGTTGTGGACAATGTTAACAATAGCCAGAAAATGTATAACTAGAAGATGGAACTCTAATGTAGCACCCACAATGGAGGAATTCCTATCATCACTGAAGAAATGCATACTAATGGAGAAAAGAACTAAAGAGTTAAGAACTTTTCCTAAGCCATTGGTTAATAGTCCGTGGAGGAAAGTTTTGAATTTGATTGATACACTACAGATGGAACCAAACTCTTCCTAACTATCATATGTTATATATTAACTTGTTATGTAACTACAAATGTTTTTATCTGAATCCTTTCTGTCAGGTTGAATGTAAATACTGTAAATAGTTATTAAATGTTATGAATGTATTAAATTATTGTGTTATTTCATCAAAATAAAAATCATTTGAGTGAAAAAAAACTAGCCAAACCAACTTTAACTGATACTATAGAACAACCTATTAACCAGGTGTACTTGGCAGCATACTTGGTTTAACTTTTATTTAGACACTGATAAACTTAAAAGAATACTGAAGAAATTTTTGTTCTCACACTTGTTTTCTTCTCATCTATATAATGCTGAGAGCATATTCTCTAGTCTAAACAATATTCTGTTGAAATTCACTATTTAAATATCTGGAGTACACAAAGCTGCCTTAAAATATATGCTTATGTTCATCATTTCTTCCTTTATCCAAATGACATAACATTTAATAGAAAAACTGAACATGTATACATTTCTATACTCCATATTTGAGTTCACTTACTTTTTAAGCATTCGCAGCAGTGGGCAGATTCAACTAGTTTAACATTAGCTGCCTTTATAATGTCTTAAACAAATATTTTGGCAACAGAAGTCTTCAGTGATAAGCCAAGGTAATAGTGGCAATAACTATGCATTTTATTTACTTACAGAAATATTTTTTGAGGAGAAAAGTTCTTTTTAACCCTTTAGCAGTAGATTCTGGCCCTTCCAGTTTTCTGATTGTATCATTGGGCTTCCTGTAAAGTTTAAAGTTTAGGAGCCATTTGTAGGATACCATCTTGGCAGTTTCTCCACAAGATAAGGCCATTTGGCATAAGTAGACACTCGCGCCAAGCTTAGAAGTTATCAAATCAGGATTTTAAAGGTGAGTTAGCAGGAAAATTTACTTGCAAAGTGAAACATTTGGTACAGTAGTCTCGCTGACATGATTTACCTGCTGTGGATGAGACAAACAGCCTTATCTAATTTCAAGAAGCTAATTTAACAATTTACAAGTTCAGTAAACACATTAGCATGATTGCTTTCCATGTATTACAGGGGACAAAAGGATCAGACACTAGAGTAAACAAATAAACAGATTCCAAATGTATAATATGGCCAAGCTTGCATATGTTAAATCTAAACAGCAGCAGTACAAGACAGAACAGCCTAATTAGTTCTTTAACAGTATGGAATATGAATTCTTCACCACCAATATATATATTTAAGCCTTAACCTTCACAAAAAAAAAAATCACCAGTGGCATTTCCCCCTTATCTACATTAGTCCAAACAATACAAAATAGCAGTGGAGTACCAATTACAATGTTGGCCATATTATATTTGCTGTACAACTATAAATATGCACATATTTACTTAAGTGTATACAGTCCTGTACATACATGCTCAGAAACACACTAATGCACTGCAGGAGCTGTCATTTCACCAAAACAGTCTAAAAGGCTACTTACAGTTAACTCAACAGTTGATCACCAAGATTTAAATGAGTTATATAATGAGTTATTAAAATTTTCTAAGTCATAAAGGAGCAAGAATGTATTATTCTTTTTTTTTTTTTTTTTTTGTAATTCCTAAAAGAAACATACAGTGTTTTGTTAAAAGTAGCTAACCTAAGATATATAGATCTATTTGTTTATTTGTCCCTGGATTTTTTTCTTGCTGCCTTTCACAGACCAATCACGTTCTGATGCTAGTCTTTTTTAATATAGAAATAGTATCCATTTGTTCCTTTGTAGCCATTAAGTTTTTTTGTTGTACAAAAGTGTTGGCTTCTTCAAGAGTCTCGAAAGTCTTTTTCCCTTCTGGTAAGCAAATTAATATTTTAGCAGGAAATATCAGTTGTGTTTTAATACCAGCTTTTTTAGCAATTTTTATAAGAGGTATATATGACTTTCTTTTTGAGATGACATCAGAAGAGTAGTCATTATCAAATCTATGTGTTTTATTTCTTCTTTATAGAAGAGAGAGAGCCCAAGCAGATTTTAGGGTGAGATCTTTATCTCAAATTGATATACATTTCACAATGATGGATCTTGGATGGATGACTTTGCTATAAGAGGTGGCTGTGGCTAGAGATCTATGGGCTCTTTCGATGCAAAAAGAGAGAGCTTCTGGTAGATTTAAGGTTTTAGGGAGCCATGTAGTTAAAAATGTCACTATGTTGTCTCTTTCCATTCCTTCTGGTATGCCATAAATGCTGATATTATTCTTTCTTGATCAGATTTTGTTGATAAGACTATTATTTTGTTGTAGAAGGATTCAATATTCTTTTCTTTCCCAATGAATCTGTAGTTTATGTCAGACATTGATTCCTCTATGCTGTTATTTGACTTTTATGTTGTTTTAAGGCATCACTTAATATTTAATTTTTTTTGTTGAATCTTCTTTGATTTTGTCAACTTTAAGGTCTAGTTTGTCTATTTTCAGTATTAGGTCTTGCATATTTGCTAGTATTGATTGTAGTTCTTTTTTCATATAGTTTTCTTGGTGAGTGGATTTAGCAAGACCCATCATCCTCCAGTGTATAGTTTTCTCTCTCTTCCTTCTTCTTTAAAGTCTGACAGGAAAATATAAAGATTATCATCTGAAAAATACACCAATAGATAGCTTGCTACTTCTAGATTGCAGCTGGATGACTTTTAAGGTGTTATTGGTGAATTTTATTTATAATTCCTGTCAGAAGATTTCTAATATTGCAGAGCAGAAAATTTGTGCTGCTTTCAGTGTGCCATCCAAGCCACATCCACCGATGAATGCAAATTTGTGAAAATGGAGAAGCATATGGAAGTGTGGGATGCAAGAAGGCAGTTGCTCTGCATTTGTGAGGGTACTCTAGTAGGATTTTACCTGTACTGCAGCCCAAGTATTTGCTTGCTTTCTTGAATATGAGTTGGCACAGAGGTCAAATTTAAGATTTTCATCAAATATGACTCTTAGGAATTTTTTGTGGGAAATGGATTCAATGGTGAAACCACTGGAGGAAAGAAGGAGGAAGTCACTTTTTTATGTCAGAGTTTGTCTTGGTGATGAGTTGCATTATCTTAATTATTTTGGGGTTTAGTTCAAAGCTGGACTGTTTCAGCAAAACTTCAATGCAGGGGAAGAAGAGCCTGGTGATGTGCTTAAGCTCAGAGATTGTTTTGCTTGTGCAGATAATGGTTGAATCATCAGCATACTGAATAAGGGGTGAGTTAGTAGGGAGGCAAGAGTAATGTTAGCAATGAATATGTTGAAAAGTCTTGAGCCAGGTATTGAGCCTTAAGGGATTCTAAGCTAGTATGGAAAGAAAGGTGGATCTACATTGTTGCCACATATAGTTTGGGTTTTATTACTGAGATATGTATTAAACCATTTTAGAGCTATGGGAGAGAAACCGAGGGATAACAATTGGTACAGTAGTTTTGATTGAAAGACTATATATCATGTTTGTGTGTTGTACAATGGGAATAAAGGGCAACATATTATTTATTTATTTATTTATGTATTTGTTTGTTTGTTTGTTTATTTATTTGTTTATTTATTTTTACATGTGTTTACCAAGGAAGTCTGACTGGGTTGTTGGCCCATTTTCAGCAGAGGCCTGGGAAGAAAATCTCCACAGAATTTTTATTTTATTTATTTTTATTTTACATTTGTTGACCAGGATAGTCTAACTGGATTTATGTCCATTTTCAGTAGAGTCCCGGGGATATAAGCTCCAGGAGATTACTAGACTACTAACATACAGGTACTAGTTATACAGTTAAATACTACAAATTTTAAGCAGTTCAGGAATCTCCACAGTTTATACAAAAACATGTTAAAAGCATTAGATAAGATATTTTAGACTTTATGTACAAGACTTCATTAGTAACTAGAAAGCAATTGTTAAACAAATACATACTTCATATTTCAACATATTCAAGCATACTTGAGAAATACAACATTTAAAATGATTATAGCACATACAAATTTAAGCAAGTATATCAGTGAGTAAAGAGTTATAAGCAAATTTATATAGTTATTTATGCACAGTTGTAACAGTGATACAAATGTGGTACATTACAGGTTATTCTGCTAAATGAGATATAGAATAGACAAAATATGACATAAAAAGAAAAAAGCTTTACATATATAGTGCAGGTAGTGAAAAGCAGACATATGCAACATGCAAAAAAGGTAGAGGTATTGTAGTAGCCGAGAAACCTTTTAAAGAGATAGAGAGGGATGTTAGCCTGGTTTAGCGCAGGAGCAGAGAAAGGCATTTACATGCTGTCTAAACAGTATCTTGAATTTGGATGAATTGGATATATTGAGTATGTTTTGAGCCATAGTATTCCAAGATTTTTGATATTTTGTTGGAGTAAAAGGAGTCACCATGGTTATTATTGGGTTTAGTTACCTTCCTCAGGAGTTTATGAGGGGATCTTAGTGGTCTAGAGTTGGTATGGGGTTGGACTGGGTCACTAAGGGCTGGACAGTTGTCTGGGTGGTGCAGGATGGAGTGTGCTAGGGGTAGCTAGTTAAAGGTCAGTAGATTAGGAAGTTCCAAACATTTTACCTGGTGCAGTGCTGAGCAGTGATGTGATTTGGATGGATGATTATCAGCAAATCTGGCTATTTTGTTATAGCATGACTCCATTACATTTAAGTCTGCTTTTCTTAGGTTTGTAAATACTGGCAAGACATATAAGGGTATGGAGAGTAAATGTGTTCTAGAGATGGACTGTCTGTTGGTGTCACTTAGGAAGGGCTTGATTCTACATAGTGCGTCTAACTTAAAGTGGACCTTTTTGATTATTAATGGTAGGTATTTGTCAAATTTAACGTCATTGCCTGTCATGACACCAAGGAGCTTAGTGTGATTTGAGAGCAATGAAAAGAAACCAAATGAAGATCACAACTGTACTACGACCGTCAAAAAAAAAAACAGAAAGACGTAAACCACACAGCAGGCTATACTAAATACAAAACTCAATTTATTAAGAAAGATAAAGTGCCTTTCATCCAACCATACAACTAATTTCATCATATAAAATTTAAAACAAATGCACTTCCTTTTATACTAGTTGCAGCAGTCACATGGGTATTTCTATGGCAACAGTCTTCTCTTTCAATAATAAAATTGAACAATTAAGAACACTTAAAAAATAATAATCATCCATTCAAGAAACTGATAGACATTCATAAGCTTAGTGTGATTTACTGGCTCTATTAATGGAATGTTTGTTGAGTAGATTGTAGAAGGGGATAGTGGTCTCTCTTTTTGCTACTGGTAAAGAGCATGAGCTTTGTTTTGTTGGGGTTGAGAATAAGTTGACAGTCTGAAAGGTATTGTTTGATATTTAGGATGGATTGTTGATTTTTCTGTAGGATCTCAGGAAAAGTGGAAGCTGTGCTTATAAGAGAGGACTCATCAGCATATTGGATTATGGTTGCACGGTCAGTGGCTGTACAGTGTTTGTTCGTAAAAATGGAGAATTTTAATACAAAATTATGTGTCTTTCCATAACATAAATGAGAATAATTATTCCAGCAATGATGGGTCAAGCCATATCTGGGATTTGAAATTCTCTACATATTTTTTTTGATTTAGATAAAAAAGAAGTCTTCATCAATTTGTGGGCAAAGAATTTTAAAAATACACTTTCATTGTTAGTATTAGCTTGTAATGTATTATGTATGCACCATACTTATTTTTACCTGGGTTTTTATACTTATTACCACTGAATTTTCTTCTTCCAGTGTCTCCGGGGAAGATCACAAAAGCTGATTACGCAGGGCAGGGCAGGCTTTCCATTCTTCAGCTAAAGATTTCAACCTAGTTAATTCACAAGCATTCCCAGCCAACAGATATAATCCAGTACCATTAATTTGGATCCTGAGCCTCACCCAGGGAGGTCATGGCCATAATGACGGCAAAAAGAGCCATCAAAAGAACATTATTTTTTGATAACTAAGCTGGATCCTCTTGGATAAAGGCAGCCGCAGTTGTTTTCTAAGGTCCTCCCATCTATCTCTGAGGTCTTCATCCTGTCATGAACAGCAATCCCATCGTCCCAGAAAACAAACCTCATTGCTTACATCCTCTGTTAATAATATTGCTATTTTGGTCTCTACTGAGAACTCTGTTTGAAAACTCATTTCCCACTTTACACCATAGATTAGTTTAGCAGTCACAGGAATTAAGCTATAGTCCCATGTCCCACTATACTTGTCAAATTTATACTCCCTCTTGCTGTAACTTATAAGTTAGAACCAAAGTTTTTAATTATCTGCTTGTACTAAGCACACGCTGTTCCAGTTCCACATGAAGACAGCAGCCCACTCTTTTCTCGTACAGTTCACATGACCACAGACATGCAAGTACTGATTCTCATCATAGTCGTTGCACAATCAGCAGTAAGTTACCTGAGTGAATGTCAGCCATGATAAGATGAGAACAAACAAAGTCATTGGCAAATAAAAGAGATGACACCCCTAGCTGCCCAAACCAGACATATTCACAACCACAGCTGTGACTTGTTTTCTTACATGATGATCCCTGCTTTGATTTGCCATATTTATTTATGCCTGTGTGTATGTATGTATGTATGTATTTTTAATATTTTTGTTTAGTGAAGTATTGCAGGAAAAGTCAATACTATTGATTGTGCTGTTTTTTATTTGCAATATACATGTCATGAAAGACAAATATTAAATTAATTAAATTTGAATTTGCTGTGAATTATAATAGATCTGTGCCTCCTGTGTTGTCAGTATTCACATTTGTACTAAGTAAGCACACTTGTACATAAGGTTCTCCCATTCCTATTTTGCATGTTTTATTAGGTAGTAACTAAATATAATAGCACAAGATGGCTGAAAATCATACAGATGGTACTAGAATAGTATCATTTTAAACATTTAGGTACTATGGAGGTCAGCAGAGCTCAAGTTTAACTCATTAACCCCGAGTACCATCCCATAGTGCTTCTGTGCTTACATCTGAGCGTGCTATGAGATAATAGGAAATGCAAGCTGTTACCCCCTATTCCCTTCCACAGGCGTGTTTAACTGTATTGTAGGTTTGTAGCTGAGCTAAGTGTAAAACAGGCTAAAATCACAACTGAACTTATTTACCTAATATAGTTATGATTCAGCATGTTTTTCCATCCTGGTCACATTAAACTTTTAGGAGAAAATCTCCTTTCAAAGTGTTTGCTCAAGCAAGTGTTGGCAGCCAATCGGATTGCTGCAATCCAGGCCACCACTTACATCACACCTTAACCCCCATCCTGACTTTGTTTGTTGTACCCAAATAAATAGAGGGTCCAGCAGCAGGTATTTCCTTTCTTTGTGCTGATATTTGCCAATTTTACCTGCTACTGGATTCCTCTTTTGTGTTTGGGCATTGATTGCAAGGATCACCATTACAGAAAACGCATCAGTTTGGCAGGTTCTCACTACAAAGTTCCTGTTGGTTTTCTTATGCTGTACTTCTTGGACCAAAAACTGCTTTTCCTCTCCTTCAGGTAAGCAACTGTGTGATTTTTCTAATTATTCCACTTTCCCCGAATAACGCCAAGGTATGTCACACATTTGGCATTTAATTTATTTAGTAAATATATCAATGCCTGTTGAATACCACATTATGAATGTACAAGTGGTAAGGCCCTCCCACAAGTGCTCTAACAAAGTTATCGGATGAGACAACAAAAACAACAAAAAAGAGATCTCATGTTTTGCTCGATTTCAGATTCACAGTAATGTTTATAAAAAAATCTGAATTTGAACAACACAAAAATAAAATAAAGTACATGCAGTGGTGATGCTTTCTGTTCAGGAGAACTTTCTTTGGTAGCATGTAGGGCAGCAAGGTTTACGGTTTAACTGGATATATACCAAAAATGAAGGATACGGAAAATAAGATCGATTTGGATCTGCTACACTTATAATTGTACTCTGTATCTCAGACCCATTAAAATACCAGGACCCACTTCAGCAAAGGACTAGCTTATGGTTTGTCTGCTGAGGTCAAAAATAAGGTAAGACGAGAAACCCTGGACTGATAAAAGTGTCAGGGTGGAAGGATCCGTCTGAAGCATCATACAGCTGTGGTTTGGGGTAAAGGTCATGGCGATTAGTGAACAACAAAAATATATGTTGCTTACTAGGTAATAACATAGTGTTTTAAATGCCTACGGTCCTTTTACCTCATATGGCCTATCTTTTATTTCTATATCTAATGTGCTGTCGCAGACCATTTTTTTCTTTCTGTTTTGTAATGCAGTAAGTATCAAGTTTTTGCTTGTCTTAAATTGTTTTGACTTTTTGTGACTGTTGTTGGGGAGTTATAGTTATTGGCAGAAAGTGCCTCAAGAGATTTGGATTAAAGTGGTCGACATAGACAAAGCCCTTGTGTTCTAGAGTAATAACCTTTCAGACGCCGGCTGGTGTAATCTTTCTGTCTATTACATTTCCTCTAAGTGAAGTGCAAAGCTTAAATTGTGAAATTAATGTTTTTTTAAGTATTATGTGTACTACTTTTTTTATATGTTTGGTTTCTGAGAGACTGTATTTGAGTGGTAGAAAAATGCATTCAAGTATTTGGAATACATTGCTCGAAACTCGAAAGGTGGTCTGTTGTCCCTTACTGACAGTAGCATCCATTACTGCATTTAGCAGTTTCCTTGGGCCATTGCTTGCTAGTTCATTCACTCAGTCTCATCACTTTCCCATCAGTCTGCCCTTTAACAGCTTCCAGTTTTCCCCGGAAAGTGAAGGGAGAAGTTTAGTCCTTTTCACATTCCATGGAGATGATGAAGATGGGAGGAGGGGGGACCAGTTGGCACAGGCTCTACCCAGTGAGTATGGGGCTCGTTCTGAGGAAAACAGGTATCTTACGAAGCTCTTGCTGTTTGTCTCAACATGTCCCTCCCTTTTATTCATCAGTTTCCCAGATAGATGTTTGTGTGATGAAATTGCTACTATAAGGGGAGAGAGATTGTGTTGGGGCAATGATGCTCTTGATTGGGGATTTGCAGTTCCCATTTATGTTGATTTTACAATATTTGTAGAAAAGTGTTGGGTATGTTATGATGGAAGTAAGTAGATTTAAATTATTGATCATGACCAGTGAATTTCAACTTTGCCTTCTTAATTCAAAGGTTGTGCTTGAGTCTGATTGTCACAGAGTGCGATGGAACTATGGCATCTCAGATTTGCTGCCAATGCCATTGGCAGTTAGTTGAGAAATATGGAATTACATAGCCATAAAAACAAAGTTATTTTTTTAATTCCTCACTGACCATCCAGCCTTACCCCCTGCTCTGTCAACTCACTCATTCCCAGGCAACAGCCCTATTGTCCATCTGGACCACTCGTTACTTATGGTAAGAATCGAGTTAGCCTGGACTAAGAGCCATCATCTCTGCAATATGGATTGGGGGTTTTGTTTTAAGCCCTAGGATCACCTGCATATACTTGTACTGGGCTGTCATAATGAGCGTACTCACCTCCACTTGTTGTTACCAAAAGGCTCTGCTGCCCTTGTATATAGCACCTCCATGTAATCTTCATTTTCTACTGGCGGATGTTTCCTTTTGGTTCTTGTGCATACTTGGACATAGCACTCAAGGGGTCATGGGGCAAATGTTTTATTTTGGTGCTTGTGTGTACTTGACAGGACTAGTTTTGTAAATTACACTCATTTTATTTAGTTGTGAAAGCAGGAAATATTTTTAGAGAGATAATTAAGGAAAATGTTTATTTATGGTAAATTGTAGCTCGGATATACTAATGAAGAGGTCACTGGGAGGAATGTTTCTTTTTGGTTCTTGTGCATACTTGGAAGGGCTGCTGAAGGGGTTGTCAATGGGAATGTTGCATTCTAATGCTTGTGCATAGTAGGAAGTAGGACTGCGGAAGGGGTTACTGGGGAGATGTTTCATTTTGTGCTTGTCCATACTCAGACAACATCAGATAAAGAAGTTATGTCCTCACCACAATGTTCCATCTGTGTTGTCCATTTTTTTCATTCTTCATCAGCTACCTACCATCTGAACCCTCTGATTTTTTATTCCTGTATATAATTTACTGGTGAGTGTAGGTTCATATATATTAGTACTAGAATAACTGTAAATTATATTGTCTGGCTAAATCCCTGTTTTTTTTACAATAATACCCCACGGAAATTTCTGGACACCAGTGGGTATATACTTGTATTCTACTTATATTATTTGCTTGTAACAATTCATAATATTGCTCCTGGAATGGAGCAACCATATATTTTGGAGAATATTTATGGCTTTGTCTGTCATGTGTAGAATTTAAGTGAGAGGAGGGCTCAATAATATACAAGTGTCATATTACGTTTATTGATTTACTCTGGTCTTTTTCTAACTGATGGCAATAACTCAGTCTTACATTACACCTGCACCAGGAATGTAATGAATGTTTCTGCTCAACAGGGTATGTGCAGCAATTGTCACCTTAGTCTTAGCATGATGAACCTAGCAGTAATGAAATGCAAGTCATTATCACTTTATTAATTGACAATGTGTGTAGTTACAATATAACAAAGTCATTATTACTTGTCAGGTAATACCCTCAGCAGCTGCCACTGCTATCCACATTACTAGCTGTCATTATCACATTGTTGAATGCACATGCCAGATTTTGTTTTCTGTCATTGATGAGTCATGCAGAAGTCTCCCCCAATTTCTTTCTTTTCTTTTTTCCCATTATTTTTATTGTAAGATACAGATAAAGGTATCCATTGTGCTTATATGTTTCATATTATTTGTGAATGACTCTCCTGTCACTCTCCCTCCCTTCAGATAAAGTAATAGTATTTAGGTCAGGGCAAGAGTCATTAGGTTAGTTCCCCCCTTTGATTCCTTATGTCCATTGCTGAATAGACACGTGGAAATGGAAAATGCAGAGGTAAGGAAGACTGCTGACACTGAAGGAAATCATGAGACAGTGCTGGTATCAACAGTCTGAGTGGGTAGTCAGCACTAGTATGGTTCACTTCAGGTGTACTTGAGTGCCATTAAACCCAATACCTGCCTAGGTTTTATTAGTAGAGTGGCAGTCCTGAGCCTGTTTTTTTTTTTTTCTTTACATGTGTCCTTTCTGTATCCCCTTGCCAGTATCTAGTCATGCAGTATTTTCTGGCTAGAGCAAGAATGTTTTTGTTTACCATGATTTGTACCCACAGCCATTGTAATAGTCAACTGGGTTTTTTTCTGGTTGGTAGGTATGGTAGGGAAAGATGTCATCAGCTATCACAGTTTGTTTATGACTCAGGTCATGAAATGTATTATATTTTTTCATAATTTGTTAAATAACTGTAGTAGGAATCATTTCAACATGTTGACTAAGACTGCATTTTAAAGACAGTACTTGTACTTGCAAGATGGTAAAAGAACTTTGTCAGTATGCTGTACATATATATAGATATCACAGTTTGTTTATAGCTCATGTTATGAAAATTATTATATTTTTTCATATTTTAGCTAATAACTGGGGAAGGGAACATGTTAACATGCTGTATAAAACCTACTTTTTGAAGACAGTATCATTACTTGCAAAATGGTAAAAGAAGTACATCTGTGTGCTCTACACATGTATGTATATCACAGTTTGTTTAGGGTTTACTTTATGGAAATTATGATTTTTTTCATATTTTGGTAAATAACTTTGCAAGGGAGCATGTCAATGTGCTAAGTAATACCTCATTTTGAAGAGAGTATTAATAGTTCCAACATGCTAAAAGACCCTTGTCTGTGTGTTGTACACATGTACAAATATCAAAGTTTGTTTAGGATTTAGGTTATGTAAATTATGAATTATTTTTCATATTTTGGTAAATAACTTTGCAAGGGAGCACGTCAATGTGCTAAGTAATACCTCATTTTGAGGACAGTATTAATAGTTCCAACATAGTAAAATAACTGTGTATGTATGTTGCACATCTGTACAGATATCAAAGTTTGTTTAGGACTTAGGTTATGGAAAATATGATTGTTTTTCATATTTTGGTCAATAACTTTGCAAGGGAGCATCTGAATGTGTTAAGTAATACCTCGTTTTAAAGATAGTATTGATAGTTCCAACATGGTAAAAGAACTATGCCTGTATGTTGTACACATGTACAGATATAAAAGTTTGTTTCGGATTAAGGTTACAGAAATTATGATTTTGTTTTCATATTTTTGTAAATAACTTCACAAGGGAGAATCTGAATGTACTAAGTAATGCCCCATTTCAAAGACAGTATTGATAGTTCCAACATGGTAAAAGAACTGTGCCTGTATGTTGTACACATGTGCAGATATCAAAGTTTTTTTTGGACTTAGATTATGAAATTATGATTTATTTCATATTTTGGTAAATAACTTTGCAAGGGAGCATGGCAGTGTGCCAAGTAATATCTCATTTTGAAGACAGGTTTACTCCTTACAACATGGTAAAATAACTGTGTCTGTGCACTCTACACATGTACAGATATCACAGTTTGTTTAGTCTTGTAGGATTATGAAAATTATACATTTACAATACTTCTCATTATTATGTCCATATCTTTGCAAGGGAGCATGGTGGTGACACAAATGATGCATCATTTTAAAGCTGTCATTGAGATGCACAGCTTCTACTCTGATATGTCACCTCTGTCTGTTACAGGTGATGAGATATTATGCTTTGTTTGTTTATCAATTATGAGAAATATTATATTAATCATATTTCTATGTATATCTCCATAAAGGAGCATCACACAGTAATAGTTAATGCATCATTTTAAAGCTGACATTCAAACAAACAAATTAAATACAAATTGTATGGGTCTACATGATACATTGACCAAGGTATTGTGCTTTGTTTTCCAAAAAGGTAAATGACTATGCACAATATCATCATTCCTTGCCAAATATTTAATAATGACTTTGATACACACTATCAACATTTACACTGTTGGAAAGGTCAGTATCTGCTGAACAACTTTTGTATTTACATTTTTAGTCTAGCTCTTATAGTTAAAGTATTATGAAAATTTGTTTTCTGTATGGTATTAGAAATGTATTTTCTGAAAATGAACTCAGGCTGCAGTGTTGTTCCTATGGTGGAATAAAGCCGGCAGGTTTTTCTGAGCTGCTCCAGAGTGAATGAGTTAAATAAGAACAAAGTAAAAAAAAACTGCCTCTAGAACTACTCATCAGCTGTTTCCTTAATATAAGCAGAATTTATTGTTAAAAGATTCATTATCAGAATTGCTTCCAGTGTTCAGTGTTAGGCAGTCCCAATTACTAACTTTTTTTAATACAAGTATTCTATTCTGACTGGACTTGGTGTGTGTTTCAATTATATGTTATGACGGTTGTGCCAGTCAGCCATCACCTACTAAATATACATTTTTGCTTAGATAATAGATAACAACTTCCACTAATCCAGTTTGTTTCTACTCAGAACATCTGTCACTGTTGTTGATTCAGGGTGTACAGTATACAGTATTGCTGTGGTCAGCAATAAAATTATGGCAATTTAACTGGATAAAGAATGTCTCTTTCATGAAAGAAGTGACATGGGAAGTTAGAAATAGTATATTTCAAGTACACAAATATAGCTGAATAGATAGGGTCAGAAAAGACTATTCCATACATAATGTTACATTAGGTGGTGACACTGAATGTTGGCATTACATTTTGCTGATATCATTTGGTACATTGGCTTTGCAGATATAAAAAAAATGATCAAGAGACATGATCATGCTTTATGTGCTAATGAGTAAAAATTGGAAGATATTATCCATGCAAGACAAATGCTGGTAAAAAGTCTAACGGTGTCATTCTTATAGATCAGTTTTTGTTTTTCTTTAGTCTTTCTTATGTCTTTACTAGGTGTGTATTGTATAATTGCACATATCACATTAATGTAGGAAGGTTACATAACCCTTTGGGTGAAGACGCTTTCTCTTGTCTGTCCTGATATGACCACCATTTAATAATTCCTTCAGGGTTTATAAAGATGTGGTCAGCTTTTCTATAGCCTCAGAAAATTTTAACTTATTGAATGAAGTACCAGAGGAGATTTACTGGGGATGCAGCCTATAGCAGTGGTAGTAGTAGCTATAATAATAATAATAATAATAATAATAATAATAATAATAATAATTATAATCATAATAATAACAATAATAGCATCTGTAGGAAAGAATAAATATGGAAAACAGAAGTCATATGAGGAAACAAAGTCATAGGGAAGACTATCCCCAGAATTCATTAAAGCCTACAGAGTTGTTTTTCACCATGTGCATGGAAAGTTTTAGATTCAGTACACCATGTAGAGGTGCACACCCCCACGTAAACAAGGTAAACACTGTGGTATGCTAATTACAGCATGCGCAGCTGAATTATATGCTAATTAACCAATCTAACATGGTGGAGCTATTCAACAAGCTATAAAGCATCTGTGTAGACACCATGCTGGTTTTCCTTGAGAATTCCAAAACTTTTGGAATACAGCCACGGAAAGGAGCCTACACGGACAAAATGTTAGGGGCTGCTGCTGCTTGAATTCATTTGTATGTGTTGCAGGCTGAAGGCAATGTTGTTGCTGTTGGTAATAGGCCTAGGCCAAGAAGGAGATGAGTTTTCAGGCCCTGTTTGACTTTTCACAACCTGCATGATGTGGAAGTTGTAGAGTGCTACAGAGTGGACAAGGACACACTACAAGAACTCTGTGATCTCTGGTGTCCTCAACTCAGAGGAAGAGCCAGCCAACAGGAACCAATCCCAGTGGAGACAAGGGTATGTGTAGCCCTTAGAATCTTAGCTACAGGTACCTTTGAGAGACCAACAGGGGACATGTTGGGGGTGTTACAGGCATCAGCATCCAGGATCCTCCACCAATTCCTGCTATGCTTCCACATGCCAGTGACCACATATAATTTTCTATAGTTCTAAGGATAGGGCCAGAAATATGCAGAAGTTCTGGTTGCCATAGATTACACACATATAGAAATGAAGGCACCACCTGGGGAACAGGGTAGGTTCTACATTAATAAAAAGGGCTACCACTCTATCAACTGCCAAGTTGTATGTAATGCCATTGAAATCATCTTGAATGTGCATGCTGGCAATCCTGGCAGTTGTCATAACTCACATATCTGGCACACCTCCCAACTACACCAGACGTTTGCTAGGGGGGATATCCCACAGGGTCATTTACTGGGGATGCAGACTATGAACTGGAACCATGGCTGATGACACCCATCAGAAATGCACATATACCCATAGAAGAATGCCATAATGAGGCACATGCTCAAACCAGAAATATCATAGACCGTGTGTTTGGGCTGCTGAAGTCACAGTTTCGGTGCCTAGATGCATCTGGGGGAACCCTACAGTACAGTCCATGGACATATACAGAAATATTCACATTATGCACCATGCTACACAACATCATCCTGAGGAAACAGCATCAGCAGGATCAGCAAGGGGAAGAGGCACACTTCCCAGCACCAATGCCGAGGTCACCACAGCCACAAACATTTGAGGAGTCAGAGGGGGAACTACTAGATGTTGTGGGTGTAGGCAGATGTAGGTGTGCTCAGTATGCCCTTGCATTGGCTAAGAGACAATGCATAGCATACTCATTCACTACCTAGGGGCGTAAAACCTTCCTCCTCCACACATACATATAGTAACATTGATGCTAGGCAGCTCACACAGCATTTACCTCCCCATGTATTGGCTGTGTACTGCTTGCATCAGACAGAGTCAGCCCTGAATTAGAACTGTGTCAACTGCTGCTTTTATAAGGTATGTCTCTAACCTGGACTGTATTGTGTAATGATATGAATGAGTGGCATATCCTTGTATTACACTAATTGGTACTGTAAGCAAGTAATAGGTGGGAGATTGGAACTGAAATGATCTTAAAATGCAACAGTAGAGATTTGTGTGACTTATATGTTTTCATTATTAAGCAGTAAGCCTCAGCCATCAAAGAATCACACAGTCATACCCCTGAAAGTAACAATGGTCACTGCATGACCCAGTTTAGCACCATACATTTTTACTGGAAATTTATTAAAGAGAAAAGTTAGAAAGTAATAATACACATTGCAGTTACTGACTTCACAACCCTTACAAGATCATTCACAATAAAGTTGGGAAATTTTGATGCTATCAGTTGTGTAACTTTCCTAGACCAATATATGTCAAAAGTAAAATTACCAGTTCAGTACCACAAATACAGATACAGTAAACACTTTAAGTCAGACATGCAACCTCAACATCATACACAAAGGTTATATATCCCTGAATCCAAAAGATAGAAAACAGGGATATGGCACAGTTATCATCACATGCACAGGGTGTTGTGTGGAGGAGCAGGAGACCTAGGCTGACACCAAAGGTGCTGAATGTGTGTGAGTAAGAAAGACAAGCCAGAAAACATCTGGATAAACTAACAAATGGCAGGGAGGCAAAATGAGTTTGAAGCTGAATGGCTGAGCCATGTAACTATTGTGTGTCTGTGTGTGTGTGTGTGTGTGTGTGTGTGTGTGTGTGTGTGTGTGTGTGTGTGTGTGTGTGTGTGTGTGTGTGTGTGTGTGTGTGTGTGTATCTGTAGAGGTCCTCCAGGTAAAATTGGTGTGTCAGTGTCTGTATAGACACAGCCAAGCTCTGTGATGGCTCTACATCTTGGTAGGTAGGACAGGTGTGAGTCATGCATTATGGAGGTGGCAGTTCATCATTATCATTCCTGACCATGAGAACTGGCTCTGCCAGGAGTTGCACTGGCACGACAACTCCCATGGTTGGATGCATTGCTGTTTCCTGAACATGACCAGTGTCTGCTGGATGAGCTCCTTCATGGGGACACCCAGGACCATGACCCATGGCCTGACATGTCTGGGTGTGGACAGCACACTCACTGATGGTGCAATGGAAATACTGCCACTATGGGACTGTGATCAGGCATAGTAATGTTGGCTGACAGCAGATGATGTGGCTGAACTACACCCATGAGGATGCCATTCTTCTCCCAGCAGTTTTCTGTCACAGACTCCACACGATCCATGACAGAAACCCCATGTTCCAATATATCATTCACTCTATCCATGTAATCGGCAACACGGTGGAGACATTCATGCATGTCAGTCTGAACCACATCTGCAACCTTGAGCATTTGTCTGGAAAACCTATGATAATGTGCCTGTGCTGTTGGATCTAAACATACTTTGAGTAGCACAAGAAGAGACATCTGCATCAGGTGTAGGAGGGACAGCAGGCCCCCTCTGAGCCACATGTACAACTCTGAGCATTTGTCTGGAAAACCTATGAGAATGTGCCTGTGCTGATGGATCTAAACACACTTTGAGTGGCACAAGAAGAGACATCTGCATAAGGTGTAGGAGGGATAGCAGGCCCCCTCTGAGCACCCATACCAACCATCCTGCATGGCACCTTGCCCACATGTTGGCTTTGGCCAGACTCCACAGGCACTAAAGTTGCAGAAACCACACTTCCATGATCAATGGCCTCACCCTCCACCTGTCCAATATCTGTGGTGTCACTAGAATGGGTAGGCATAAGCCTACTGGCTGCTCCTGATGGAATTGCAGGGAATGGCTGCATGTCAACCTTAGTGTCAGCTTCAACTTCTGCACTCCCTGACTGTGCCTCACTTTGGAAACCATCATCATCATCAGAGTCTGATAATACACTGACATCAGGTGGCAGATGGTCCACACTTTAACTGTCATGATCACCTGTGATAAAGAGCAAGAAACACAGAACAATATTAATACATACACTACTGTATTCCAATATATGCTAACAAACTAGCAGTGATGCCACTATTACAGACACTACAGCAATACACACAACAGGCCTAATATCAACAGCACACACTAAAATATTCTTTCAATTGCTCATCAGTACTGACATAAAAATGTGTGGCTTACCATCTGCAGATAAGAGTCTCCTCTGTAAGCTGGATGCGCCTGGAAGAAGTTAAGCAAGATGCAAGGGCAACATCATCACAATTAAAAGTAACACAGGTGGCAATATGTGTACCCCTTTATATGTCTATTAGCTATACTGTCAACAAGGACATGGCCATCAGCTCAAATCTAAGTTAATAACTGTACCAATCTTTATTCCCGCCCCATAAAAAATGCATGTGGCACAAAAGTAACATATTTATTTAAATTGTTTTACTATACAATAGTATTCAACATTTGAGATAGCAAAGCCTACCTGGAAGCTCCTCATGGAATGTGCTTGCTGTCTTTGACACTGTTGGTCCCACATCCAGGACATGCTGTACTGCACTCTCTTGTAAGCTGTCTGGACTCCGGATCCCTCTTATTGCCCAAGAATTCTTCATTGGGTGCTAGTGGCAGTTCCCTAGCAGGCCCTAGCCTGGTACCCATCTGGTCACTGCTCACTGCAGCTGTTCTAATCCATGTAGATATGATCATAACAGTGGCCCTGTGGTGCACCTGCTCATATGTCCTGCCATGATCACCCACAGCATTCAGATCAGCAACTATCTGTTGCCAAATTTGCATCCTAAGTGCCATGTCTCCCTGTCCCCATTCCATCAGAAAAACACTGTGCTGTCTAAAGGCATCTACTATGACCTGGTTCTCAGCATCAGTGAAAGGGGATCTCTGAGGATTAACATGCCTGAGTGGCATACTCCTAGGTGTCCTACAAGGCAAAAAAAGGATAATACACATAAGTATCATGTAAGTAAGGATAACTTGTTTCCAGATAAAACAGAAAAGTTATCCAGTCAGTATTACCCCCGTTAGAAACATACAACAGTCTACAAATGTGAAATATGAACAGGCAAGATGCAAAACAAATACAGCAACAGGAGCAACATATCCTTGTTTGTGCCATAACAGTAATTCAATTTCGCTCTCCCACCCACAAAAGAACAGTCTATCCTTGTTTGTGCCATAACAGTAACACACCTTTGCTCCTGCAACCCACAAAAGAACAGTCTATCCATTTTGTGCCATAATAGTAACCCAGCTTTGCTCCCACCACCCATGAAAGGACACTCTATGCTTGTTTATGCCATAACAGTAACTCACCTTTGCTTCCCCAAAAGAACATGAAAATGAAATGTTTTGCTAACAAACCATCTTTGGAGTGCTAAAAGTTCTATCAAAGGAACTGTCCCTGAAACATTTGTATATAATTATCACAATGCATTCTATTTTGGCAATCATGTATACCTCTCAAATGGCTTGGCAAACATGCCCATGCCATCAGTACACTTTTAAGTAATGCATACAGATAAAAGTATAAAATAATTTGCTTCAGAATTTTCTTAAATGCATTCCAGCATACGCAGTATGTAGCTGAACAACTGAAAGCCTACCTTCTGAAGTTCATTATTCCTCTGTGCAGATATAAACTAAAGTAATAGCATATCTTCGCTCTTCTCTACATAAACAAATCTCCTCACCATCAGTTTGCCTAGCTACATAGTTGCCTTTTTATGTAGTGTAGATTTAGGGCTGTCAGCATGATGAAGATGCAAATGAAGTGTGAATTTTTTTAGAATTGCTGAATCCCAAAAATTAGAGCTGTGTAGGGATGTAGACATAGTCCAGCCACTCCCTTAGTGTTTGGTTTTAATAGATTGTAACTGTGACTGATTAGTGTTTGGGAGAAGGAAACCACAACAGCACTGCAGGTTGCCTTACTTATAGTGGGTGTGTAAGGTCACATCTATAAAGTGTTAGATGTAAGATTAGAAATGTAAGTAAGCAGTACACAAGTCAAAGGTTACATTCCTTCACATCTAACCTCCCTTAATTTTTTGGCAACTGCATATGACATTATTTCTACTTAACAGCCTCACACATTTTAAGGCCAATGATATAGAATGGCTTACCCACTGCATGTCCCAGATTACTACTCAGATACATGAAGAATGGCCAACAAGCACAGAAATGTAAGACAGAGCTGTATATTTGCAAGCAATAATCAGAACAGGTTGTGTGATCACTAGGCACACTACATCCAAAACTACTACATGTAAATTAAAGCTTGTATGGTTTGATATCACTGTAGATGTTGTTGCAGTTCATTGTATGCATATTTAGTTAAGTTCCTTGCTGCAAAGCTGTTTGTGTGGCAAAGAGGGATAATGCACCCATCCTGTGTTCTGAAGATGCATTGGAGTAAGTTCAAATTCAGATCTATGTAGTAATATCTCATGTGTACTTTCATTTTCTAGTGTGTATGTCATAGGTTGCTTTCCTTATTTCAACTACCGCTCCCTTTTTTTGTTCTTTCTTTTGTTTTATTGACCAGTGTCTGCGCAATGTGTCACTTGGATCAAGCATGGGAGATGGAGAAAAATTAATGTCAGGTTTGGCTGTGCTTATCTCATTTGCGTGAAGCTCAGCAGTGTACAAACTGGATAATTGGACAATCCAGGCAGGACGCAGACAGCCAAATATAGAAAACAGATGCATTAATTTAATACTATTGGGCATCATGCAAACCTGAGGTGATGTTGCACTGCTGTTAACAGAAGACCTTAAGATTGATTAGCAACATAGGGAACATCATGCAACTAGTCCTGTGGCAGCAGGTGTTAAGTGTAGGGCTGGAGTACAGATGGTCCTGGGTTTGAGAAGAGAGTGTGCAACCTTTGTTTTACTGTTGTGACACTGCAGCTTATAGCAATGAACTGCAACATAGACAAGGGTTTTCTCAACCTTCTTGTGGTAACAGGTGTAAGTGTAGTACTGCCATGCACATGATCCTGGGTTCAAATGCAGCATATTCCTTACACTTTTACTGTTCCACTTCCCATTATAGCCACTCTCACTTATCACACTTGACGTAGTGTAGCTGCTATTAATTATATCTATGAGGGCTGAGAAACTAGCATTGTGTCAGTTGTCTATTCATTTATGTATGCATTATCAGATTTATTTTCAAATCTATGACTGTGGCTATATTGTGCACTATGTTCCTGTAAGTATATTTCTGCTATCTAAACTGCCATGGGCTTCACATTTGTCTAACACACATCTGCCTGTACATTCAATAACCTTGAATTTGCTTTGCTTGCTACTGTTGTGTTCCACTTACCATCATGCAAATAAGATGCTCAGAGGTGGGAACTGCCAAGCACCATGTTTACACAGTGGTAAGCAAAACACAATATTTTCAAAGACTGTACACACTCCTGGTAAACATGATAACTGGAAATGGCAAGAAATCATCAATCTACATTGCTCTTGATCCATGGTAGACATGGCAGGCATTCCTGGAGAAGGTGTCAGAGTTAGAGCACAGAGATGGGGCGTCCAGGAGTCCAAGATTTTTATTAGACTCCTAGTTAAACACCACAGTGCCAGGCTTCTGCAGGGGGACTATTCTGGCTCCCAGCATAAGTCAGAAGCTTGGAATAGTTTGGAATTGGTATCCCACACACTGGTGAACAATGTAGGCATCACTATAATGACCTGCGGTGGAGGAAAAGGGATACCCTCGATGCTTGGATCAAGGAATTTAGGCTTGTGGACATCCCACAATAAGTAAAAAGAAAGAATAAAGAGTGCACCATGAGCTGGAATTCAAACTTGTCAGCAAATAAATCCAAATAACCACCTGTTTGAATAAATCTTCATTTATTGCGGACAACAGGAGCTGCAGCAAAAGATAAAAGTAAGCGCTTTCGCGTTGACACCCAACGCTTCATCAGACATAAAAGACTACTGGATCTGGCTCCATTTAAACATCCATTAACATGATGTCATAATTAACTTAAAGAGACAGATGTATCCAAGATTATAAAACTAAAAAATTACTATTATAAAATGCAGCGTAACTTTAAAAACTTTAAAAATTTTTAATTTTAATACAAATAGACATACATATAAAATAACACAAGAATGACTCTAATGTTTCAAAGGTCTGGAAGCTAAGAAAGGCTTAATAGAAAGCCTTTCATTAAGTCCAAACTTGTGTGCTTGTAGTTTAACAATCCACTTGCCTTCTTTTTCTTCTACTCTGTTTTTGGCATTGCCTAGTCTGTCATCTGTCTTTACCCATTCAAGAACAAGAAATTTAAAAGTATGATTGTCACCTGCGTCAACAACATGTTTTGCAAGAGCATTTAATACATTGTTTCTGGATATTGCATAAATATGCTCCCTGATGCGTTCTCTTAGGGACCTGGTGGTCATACCCACATAGAACTTCCTGCATGACTGGCACTCAGCTAAGTAAACCAAATTCGTGGACTTGCAACTTGCATGATGTTTAAAGACATAATTCCTGTGTGTGACAGGATGTGTGAACCTATGGGTATTGGCTATGTGCCTGCATTGGTTGCAGGATAAACAAGCAAAAGTACCATTCCGTACTTGTCCTGTCATTGACATGAAATTTATCATAACAAAGTAGCCTATTCAGTGAGAGCATATTTTTATGCTACTCGGGGTGTACTGTCTACTAAAGATCTAATATTGTCATCAATCATGAGAAGATTCCAATGTCTATTAAAAATCTTCAGGACATGCTTGTTCTTGTTTGTGTAATGGATAGTGATCCTATTGGTTTGAGCCCTGAATGCCCGTGTAGTTGGTACGTATGGGGTAGTGTGTCTCAATGATAGGTATGGCTTCATTGTCCCTTTTGCTGTCACATTCAGAGACAGCTTTAAGTACTGATTTTCTATTGTAGCCCCTGGTTGTAAAATTGTTTACTAACTCAGATTTCTGTTGTTGGTATGCTGAATGTGTGGAGGTTAGTTTGGAGGCTCTCGTGGCTTGATTTTGAACAATGTTCCTATAGACATGTTGGGGATGCATGCTGTCTCTATGGAGTAAATTGTTCCTCCAACAACTCTTCCTGAAAAGTTCAGTCTCAAAACCATGACCCTTCTTAAACACACTCACATCCAAGAAATCTACATGTTCAGGGGAATGGATGTAATCAAAACTCAAAAAATCAGTAGTTGCATTAAGATAATCAACAAAATCTAAAAGATGTTCAGTTGTTCCTCCCCATAGCAGGAAAACATCATCCACAAATCTGTTGTAAAATAACAATGAATCAAGAAAGACAGAATCCTGGTTGAACACAAATAGCTGTTCCCAATGTGCCAACACCAAGTTGGCATATGCGTTAACATGGAGTGCCCATCGCTACACCTTTGATTTGTAGGTGATAGGTATTCCCATAACATAGCACATTGTTCTCAAGGATTATTTCAAGTAGAGACACACACCTATCCACCATATAAGGTGTAAGATCACTTTGTGTCAAAAATGCTCTAATATAATCTAAGCCTGTATTGTTGGGAATGGAGGTGAACAAAGACTTGACATCTAAAGATACTAACATGCAGGTGTCATTAAAAGAAAAGGACTGTTCAAAAATCGCTAAATTCTCTAGAAAATTGGTGGTGTCTTTTAAAATATGTTTGACATTCAAAACCACAGGCTTCAAAATCTTGTCGAGGTAGATAGATAAAGGCTCGGTCAACCAGCCTCGACTGGATACTATTGGACGCAAGGGTGGATCGATAACATTCTTGTGTATTTTGGGAAGGCCTCTAAAAGATGGTACTAAAGGCTTATCAACCAACAAATACAAATATAAATCATTATCAATCACATTAGTTAACATTAAATCGTATAACATGGCATGAACATTCTTTATAAGACTATTTAAACTGTGTTTGGGTATGGATAAGTAAGTTTCTGCATCGGAAAGCATTGCGCTCATTTTATTATTATATGTGGAGCTGTCCATCACTACAACAGCTCCACCTTTGTCTGCTTGTCTAATAGCAATTGCCTCATTACTTCTTAAATCCTCTAAGGCTTGTTTCTCTTGTTTTGTCAAATTTATAAACTGGGGTTTGGCTTGGTTATCAATATATAACTTAAACAAATCATCCTCTACAGCTTGCTCGAAAGCTTCTAGGAGTGGATGTGAAGGAGGAACAAATGTGGAGGGCTTTCTAAACACAGCATGTTTATTCACAACCTCATCATCATGCTTGCCATATAAAAGTTTAAGAGCCAAATTTCTTGTGAATATTTTCACATCCACAACGATGTCAGTGACATCATTACTATGAGAAGGAATGAATCCTAAACCCTTGTTGAGAATAGATTGTTCAAACACACTCAAACCATGGTTGGAAATGTTCACTACTAAACAATCAGAATTGTGAGCCTCAGAAAATAAAGCATTACCACTCATGTCTTCGATCGCCATGCCTTCTTGGTCTGGGGCGCATTGTCCTCCATAGACTTCCTTTTGTTGGTTCTCGTCAAGGGGGACCAAGTTCTCTTCTCCTGGGGTCTGAAGGGTAAAGGAAAAGAAGGAAGACCCTCGCCCAGTGCAAAAAGCTCTTCTTCGTTTTGAATGACAAAAGAGTCAATGCTAAGTTGTTTATTTCGTGATTCACTCGTTTTCGGTCTCACAGAGGCTGTCTTGTCGATCCGTGACACTGAATCAAGGCCAGAATCAAAATGAATCTGTGCTTGCGTTGTAATGACATGTGAATGTGGCGAGATGCCCTTATTGAACTCGTCGATAATCTCTCCGGGTTTGTCCGTGGTGGCAGGCATTGTAGGTTCCGACTGTGTGGCGGCTTCTTGTAACGTCAAAGGAGGAGGAGTAATCAGTTGAATGACGCGTTGCTCATCTGGTGCGACGGGAGATGGACGTGAATTCTTGATAGGAGCACTGGCATTATTAAATCTCGTGTCATTATTCTCTTTCAGCCAAGAAAAAACTCGAGAATGTGTAAAATCCAGGAAATCCCTCTGTAGCTTGCGTTTCTTGTCACGCAAGCACTTGAGATCGTGGGAAGACAACATATGCTTTAGATCATTAAGCACGATGTTACACTGATCGCTACTCAACATACCACTTAGTTCAGTATAGATGGTTCCTATTTCAGTCTTCAACTCATTGATGGAGATGTCATAGTGTTCAATTAGAATATTTAGGTAGGAAAAACTTGTGTCGATGTTGCATTTTTGCCATAGTGCTAGAAGTCTGGGTTGGGAGTTGCCGAAAGTCGGCATTTTAAGAATCCTTAGCCCTCGTGGCACTAGCTTAAATTTGAGACAGGCTTCCATATGAAGTCTCTGCCATTGGATAGTACGCATTTTATAAAGCTTGTTCTCAAGGTTCCTGGTCATCATAGTTATATCCATATTGTTCTTAAAAAAGTCTGTACCATCACCTGAAACATTGAGGTCTGAGGTGGTAAGTTTAAGTAATGGGTTGATACTAAAATCAACTAGTCCATTCAAGTCAAACATTTTCGCAGCTTCTTGATTAGGTAAAGGCAGACTAGATTTAGCAGCCATGTCCTGGCAGAAATTTATAAATAAAAGCAACTATGACCAAAGAAAAACACACTGCCAGGTAAAGCACTCTTACCCAAAAGTCCAAATCATGTAAAAAGAAAGAATAAAGAGTGCACCATGAGCTGGAATTCAAACTTGTCAGCAAATAAATCCAAATAACCACCTGTTTGAATAAATCTTCATTTATTGCGGACAACAGGAGCTGCAGCAAAAGATAAAAGTAAGCGCTTTCGCGTTGACACCCAACGCTTCATCAGACATAAAAGACTACTGGATCTGGCTCCATTTAAACACAGAGATGGGGCGTCCAGGAGTCCAAGATTTTTATTAGACTCCTAGTTAAACACCACAGTGCCAGGCTTCTGCAGGGGGACTATTCTGGCTCCCAGCATAAGTCAGAAGCTTGGAATAGTTTGGAATTGGTATCCCACACACTGGTGAACAATGTAGGCATCACTATAATGACCTGCGGTGGAGGAAAAGGGATACCCTCAATGCTTGGATCAAGGAATTTAGGCTTGTGGACATCCCACAATAAGTATCAACGACAAATAGTACTTGTAAGAAAAGTATAGAATATAGGCAAGAATAATAGCATTCAGTTCTGCTCTGTTTTTTTCACAGCTGCCTTGGACCAGGAGGTCAATGTAAGAACCCATGGGGCTAGATTGGTGAGGATGAGGGAAGCATGAGGTATGTATGCAGGAGAAGAGTAGTGTTATTGTATCAAAAGTTAAAGATAGCTTTTTCGGTATTTTATTGAGTTGCACATTGAGCATGCATATCTCAACTGTAAAAGCAAGTATGCATGCATTAGTCAGTAGCACAAACCAAGAGAAAATAGTAGACTTTAGTCAGAGGTTGTGGGCTCAAAGACCACTTTTCTGAACTATACAATACTGTTAAGTCTTCAATTATGTGTAATTTAAATATTTAAAGTAAAAGCTTTGTACCAGTAGCACACATGCCCTGCTGTAAACTGTAATTTCTATAACTGGAACATGCTTGTGTGCAATATATGCACATCAAGGAGTACTTGCTGTAATCAGCTGTATAGTGTGCATCTGTTAGGAGCTGGTAGTCTGAAAAGTAAAAGTTCTCTGTTAGGAGGTGGTAGTCTTAAATGTACAGGTTAAGATAATAAAGTCACATCATTATATTAATGCATTTTATGTCACATATTCCTCTCACCCCAAACTTTGTCTCTCTTTTTTCTGTTATTTTATTTTTTTATTTTATTTTTTTTATGTGCTGTTGTATTTTATTACATGTATCAAAATGTGTCCGTGTCTTCCATGTGTACCACATCACTAAATGCTCTACAACACAGGGTGTAGGCCTGGCCACCCTCCACCATCTCCAGCATCATTGCCCAGCACGTCTGGGAGCCAACTTGGCAGCAACACCTCTGCTGCCCCTGCACTATCTGCTGCCTCAGGTAACCCTGCCCTGGAGGCTGGTTCTGTGGTACCCTCTGAGAGCAGTAGCAGAGATGGTGATTTTATTACCTGCACCAAGATGCCAGGGATGATGCAAAGGGTTGTGCACTACACTATTAGTGCACACCTACACCTGCTGAAGAGGCTGCTCTCTCTCATTTTATGCAGTAGTAGGAGGAGTAGAAGGAGACATCAGGTACTCCAATCAGTAGCAGATTGAGGTGACAGTGATGACAGGCCTGTGGGTGAGGACTCTGTTCTCACTGTCTGTCACCCAGCTTGATGACTATGGGTTCTGGATGTCTCCACCCTCACCCAAATCATGGTGTCCCCCATCCTTTTGTGTCTCTTGTCTCGTTTGTCTTGTCTGGCTGCAATTGTTTCCTCCCCTACTCAACTTACTGGATGCAGACATACATACATCCCTTCCCCGACATTCATCTCTCTCTCTCTCAAGAAAAAAAAATGGGCACCTGTCCCACAAAAAAAAAATCTTCCCATACATAGCTCCCCATTTCACACATGTCTTCTTGACATACTTGATTCACTCTGATTAGCTATACAACATGATTGCGCTGTGCTCACCCCTTTCTCTGGAGGTAACAGTCCAAATTCAGTTAATATTTTGCCCGTATGTTCATTTTACACTGTTAAATAAATGGATAGCTATGCTTTTTCCTGCATCCCTCCTGCACATCCCTGCCTTACTTTACCTTTGCTCTTCCCACTTCTTGTTCCCCATTTTACCACTGTCCTATCTTCTCCATTTCTTTTCTTTAATATATTATTGCATGATGGTGGCATCACTCACCAATGCACAGAAATGGTAATACAAAAGTAGTTAAAAGTATTCCATACAGATGTATTCAAACCCAGTACCATCTGGCCTCAAAAGGAATATATCACTGCACTAACTCCATTAACACATGCTACCAGAGAGTCAGTTAAGTAAGAGGTGTATTCCAGAGACTCAGTACTAACTGTCAGACTTTGTTCTTCCCCTGCTTGCTCCCCATTTCTCCACTTTCCTATTTACCCCATTTGAGCACATTTAATCTGGGGAAAAAGTATAATCACACACAACACATATAAGTAGCAGAAAAAGCAATGTATTCTTTCACTTTTTGGGCTACATGTTTTTGAGGAGGTGTGCAGCAACATTGAGCAGCTGCAAAATGCCGAGGTTATTTCCACACAATGACTCTTAATTCCACTGTGCTAGCACACAGCAACACAACTCGTATAAACAAGTCATGTCATTGCATTATCATTTTGTAATGAAAAGTATTTTAAAGTATTAGATACTCATGTATTCGAACCCAGTACTATCTGGTTCCCAAAAAGGAATGTATCGCTGCATTAACATGTGCTGCCACAGAGTCAGTTAAGCAGCAGGTGTATTTTACAGACTCAGTATTAACTGTCAGGCTTTAGCAATGTGGCTCACATTTGTGCACTGCTTACCTATGTGCAAAATGTGTATCTTGCATGTGTATTCACATTGTTAACCAATTGTCACCGCACTATGAAAATGTACATATTATGCTGCATTACTGCTGCTTACTGTCCATTTCCTGTATATGACATGAAATTACATGTGGAAACATTGCAAATTGAGGGCCTATCTAACAGTATGTCCCATACTTACAATAGATCCATGTGTTTGCAGCGGGTCTATATTATAACAGCAAACACTTAAAATAGCAAACGCTGTATAATTGACCCAAAAAAAAAATGAAAACACAAAAATCTGAACAAATGGAACAGTGATTTTTTTTCCCGCCCCCGCTACACCCTCCTACTTAAATATACCAACTCTGAGATCGCACTACAGTGGAAAGTCCCAAAAATGGCCCAGTATTTTTTTCCCTGGGACAAAATCGCTGTTCTGTGTCTTTGGGATTTTGCCATTTCAACATTTAGCTGTCGATTAAACAGCGTTCACAATATTAAGGATTTGCTTACTTAATAAGGAACCATTTGCAGTCCCCCCCCACAAGCACTGCAACCCTGGTGTCTCAGTACTTCTTTCACACATATCATCCACACTACTAAATGTAATATCAAATGTTGTGTGCTATGCAATGCACATCAATCTGGCAACATTCAGAACTACAGCTATTGACCCATACACCTAAAAAGCCTTATCTGCAAGGCAGGGGTTCTATTCTCACTGTTGTCAAGTGTGTGTGTGTGTGTGTGTGTGTGTGTGTGTGTGAGCTGTTGCTTGATATTACAGAGAGCATTTTACACCAGCAAGTGGGACACTGTTATAGTCTCAACAGACACTGCTGATGTCATCAGCTATGTCATATTTTTGGATATGCAGGACTCCCACCATGTCAGGGTCAGAGACTGGCCTGGGGGCCAGGCAGGAGTCACCTCATCCTGTACAATAAAAAATACAGTGGCATGGCTTTTAATCTATCCACACACATGATGGCATGCTGAGAAAGCCCTGTGGTCTCTCCAGCTGGTACATGTGTCTGCTGAGGTACATGAAAAAGAGCATTATACTCTATTAGTGTTGTAATGAGGTTTGACTACAGTGCTGTCATACAATCCTATGATCTCAATTTGATGGCATGACGTATGATATGCACAACATAGACTTTCAATAGTAATGTGGACACTTGGTGGTCAATTTTCAGATTGCTATGTACATGTGTTCCCAGTGCTTGTTTCACTGGGTCATTGTCAATGCTATAATTAGCATGGAACTCCATTTTTCAGATGAACATTATAAGCACATGTTTTTGCATTTATTTGTACAATGTGTGTCTTTGTTACCATTCAGTTTTGTGTTGTAGCTCCTCCTGTACTATGTTATCACTCTTGGTGAACCCAATGATTGCACACAATATGCAACAATCAGCAAACTTAATAAGCCAAAGGCCGTATATGTTAGCCTAAACTGTTGAGAAATACAGTTCAAACAGTGAAGGGCCAAGCACAGATCCCTGGGGTTTGCCAGTGGTGACAGTTCTGCTGATACAGGTTAAATCACCAAATGTCACATGATGTGTTCTGTCAATGAGCCATTTGGTTACCCATCAACTGACATAAGGTTTAATCCCCAGCTTGGAGGTTTTCCCAATGATACCTGCATGTGTGATTGTGTCAAAACCCTAGGTCAGATTACAATAGGCAGCATGCACTGTCTTACCATCATCCAGGCCTGTCATACAGAATCAATGGGCTGTGACAACAACACAGATCACCTATGGTGTGACTCAGCACATACACCATCCTGATTTGGTTGAATACACAGTTCAACAAACCCTCCACACAGCCTGTGTTCCCATACAAGGGTGTACATCAACATGCGTCCATCTGAGTTGGGGGGATAGCACCTGAAGCAAGCATGTATAGAGACATCTTGACTCTCCTTGACTGTGAGGTAGACCAACATGTCATCATGGACCTCTTCATCATGTACACTAGTAATATTCCAGGTGTTTGCAACAGACCTGTGTGAGTTGTAAATGCTACATCATGTTTATTACATCTGATAGATGTCCTCATGGAGATCATCGAGGACATGCATGATGACAACAGTATCATCTTGTGGCACTTGAACAGGTGAAGACATTTGACACAAATCCACCCTAAGGTATTCTATCAACACGGTCATATGCAGCCATAAACGGTTATATCAACAAATGGGTAGACCAGTGTATAACATACATGGCATCTCATTATGTTGAAATGTGTGACATGATATATATCTCAAGTCAAGTGATCAGATTGGTACATCAGTGGTGTCTGCTACGCCCTTTCCTCTGTCCAGTAGTTAAGTCATGGACATCATGGACGACATACACATGCAGTGTCCAAACAGCTGCCTGAAGGACCACAGATTCTGGGCAGTCATTGACTCCAACTGTGATATTACTATAATACAGACAGTATCAACATATATCAAAAACTGCATTGACAAGAAACATGGAAGGATTTCTTGAATCGGGAAACAGACACATCACCCAAGTATAATGTAGATATCACACCCTAGACCAGTAAATATGTGTCCTGTGACATGGAATGCAGGGTAAGTGGTACATCCACCAGCATGTGGTCACAGTGCTGACTACTCCCTTGAATGTAACACAAGTACTGAGTATGTGAAGAGCATGCACATCAGAGGCCATAATAACTTCATGATTCCCAGCCTTTATTACACCAATAACTGTGTACAATCCACCCTTCTTCATGTGCCTTCCTATACATCTTCCAATGATGTGTAACTGAAGTGCACCACCTTTGTCACAGTGTTTTGTCAATTAGCTTATTGTCCATACCTAGGTATTGTTTCTGTGGAATATACATGACTGTCTGTTGGTGCGGAACACCAATAAAGTATTTACACTATATGCATGTGTGCTATTTATTCTGCTTATGCACACACTGCATACATAGGTGTTTGACAACATTAATGGCATGTTATCTCTTCCATGACACTGTGGACTGTGTCATATATATACATATTAATATATATATATATATATATATATATATATATATATATATATATGCCATGCACACAAGAGAATGAACCTGTATTGCCCATACTTCACATACAGGTATAGCAGTGTCCCTCCAGCACCTCCAGCTGATGTTACAGTGCCAGAACAATGTACATGGTTACTCTCATAGACTGTAGATGTATCATAACAGCTGTTCAAGTGTGTGTGTACAGAGTCATCACTTATCACTCTACATCACATATGGTATGGCAGAAGGATAGGATTAGTGGTGGCATTCTTCTGATATTGTCCATGATTGTGTTTGGTTATTGTAATGCTTTCCATGATCCTTTACCTGTGGCTACCTTGCTGGAGACCTCTGCTCAGGTTACACTCATATTCAGGCATATCAGTTTGCACAGCTTCACAATATACACTCTAACCCGATTGTATGTGAAATCCCTGATAGATATCCTCTGCATTATTCACGTAAGAATGCTTATCTCACACAGACATCCTCCTCATTGTTATGTCACCTTGTGTGACAGTCACAGACAACACATTTTTAATGTAAAGTCCATACTGTACTATACAGATATGTGCTTGCTGTTGCTGTTACAACTATCTTCCATTGACATGCCTCCTCTGCTGTACATGAGGGAGTTTCACCTGTCCTATTTCCTTCTATTCATTCCTACAGTTCACCTGTGAGTCCCTATTGAATACACACTTCCTCTGAGTGATCATTTTACACAACAGTCCTATGTCCTGTTACAGATCATTAACACAGCTTCAGTACAGAATACCAGAAATGGAGTATAACAATACTCTGCAATGTAGGTATACTGTCCTATACTGTGTTTGGACCATATACTTCACAATATTATCTCTCAACTGTCCAGATACTCCCAGGATGTCCAGATGCTTTCCTTATCAAATTTGTGGCTCTCTGCCATATGACTGGGATGACCTTTATACTGTTGTGACACAATATCACATGCATTTGAGTGCATATTTCCCAGCTGTCCTTATTTGTGCAGAATGCCCAGATTTTGTCTCATATTTGTGATCTTTCCTCATTACATTTTTGTTTTCTGGCAAATCATGGGCATGTCATTGTGGAGGGAAGTCAGAAACTGATGACTGACATTTGAGTTTCAAACTTCATGCTCTTTGGGCAGTTCATGCTAATGTACAACCTATTTATTCTATCAAAGTTTGGAAGTGCAATATTAAGTATGTCCCTATTTTGGGGCCTTTATCCCCCTATTATGTATGCTTTTGTCTACATATCTTGCTCAAAGGGGATGACAGGTATGTTTGAGTTTCATTCCATCATGTCTATGTGACATCTAAAGCAATTATGTCCCTCTTTCTGGTTAAATGCCCCTGCATTGTGTTGGCGTTTGTGGAAATATGTTGAATTAACAGATTCACAGCTATCTGTGAAGCCTTGGTGTTCATTGTGGCATTCCATGCAAATCCACAGACCGTACATGCTCTGTTTTACTAAGCATTGATACCCACATTTGCTTACATGGTTTTCTGGCCGGCAACACTGTTTTCACTGAAACGCACTTTTGCAGAACTGAGACCGTTTTTTTCAGTTTTGAAGAAGTGTCATTTCAACAGGTGAAAGTAGACCCATTTCCTTTTTACGTTTCTTTGAATATTTAAGTTTCTCAGTGATATATTATTTGTGCAATTGCTTTCAGAACCACTGAAACTGAAACTAAGCAAAACACCTTTGCAGAGGAGGCCTGTGGAGAAAAGCTC
This sequence comes from Protopterus annectens, assembly GCF_019279795.1. Lineage (NCBI taxonomy): Eukaryota > Metazoa > Chordata > Ceratodontiformes > Protopteridae > Protopterus > Protopterus annectens. Next base: position 1,090,326,927 of record NC_056745.1, read on the forward strand.
CCAATTACATGTACAGCTATAAAGCACAGGAGCACAAAGAGTTTTACCAGCTTTCAATGCCTAGCAGACAGCAGGCAGGGATTAAATTCTCTTCTGTAAAAGAAATGGCTCACAGACAGCATACAGAAATTAAGTGTCCTTCTGTAGAGCAAATGACTTCAAAAGCTGCTAGACTCTTTATTCTGAAATAACTTTTTGCAGATTTTTGTAGATGTCCAACAGTTCCATCAGAGCAGGATCAAGAGGATGCTTTGAAGGCCAGGCATAGAACATTTCTCAGCAGCCCATAGGATACTAAGAAGAAGAGCAGCACTTTGAGATGGACCACATAAGATATGTGGTTTAAACCCTGTATTCCTTTTGTGAGGAACCTCTATGACTCCACCCAGTTTGCAGTCATCTACAAACTTGGCATCCAAAGGTCTGTGACCTCTGCCTTGACCTCAGAAAATAGATGGCAAAAAGGAGTAACCCTGGCACCAAGCCCTATGGAACTAGGCTAGTGACTGGCCTCTTGGTGGAAATAGACACCCCGATCCTAACTTCTTGGTTCATGTCTATGAGCCAGCTGGTGAAATAGAGATTTATACCTAATTTTGTGAGTTTGTCAATAATGTTAAAGTTTGGTATAATGGTGCTTGAGTGAGGTATTGTAACAAAAGCTTTGGTGAAGTCAAGGTACGCAGTATGTACTATTTTTTCCCTCATCCATTACTTTGGTGACCTTCTTGAAGAAGTCCACCAGGTTGACTAGGCATGACCTACCCTTGATGAAACCAAACTAGGTTGGAACCAGTGACTGAAAATTTCATATGTCATTGTTTATTATTTCCATGGTAATTCTTTAAATGGTCTTGCATATGAAACTAGTCAGACATATGAGTTGAGTCTGTAGTTACCTAAGCCTGTAGATGGCCTACCCTTGTGTAGTAGTATGACAGTTGCTATGCCAATATCACTAATATCAGCACACTTAAGTCAACAAATCTTCCGAGCATGCAAGTAAAAATAAAAAACAGTGCTTTGCAGGGGTGCAAGCCCTTGGGTACCCACCACACCCCCCTGCAACTTATTTATTCCAACTCTAAGACTGCACCCCTAAGATCCATTGGGATTGTCCTTTCAATCAAAGCGTGTTGACAATATAGAGGTCATTTTTAGCTAATATCAATTACTAGTAGTTAAATTATATATACATCTCTCTCTCTCTCATATATATATATATATATATATATATATATATATATATATATATATATATATGTATATATAGAGCATTCTGGATACAGCAATGAATGGTATGTCAGCAGTAAACACTGAATGCCTGGCAGCAGATGTAACAGAGTTTTGACTCATCACTGTTACTGAAGCAATCAGTAAACCAGCATCTTTTTGACCATTTACATTGTGTTCTTTGGTTAGAAATTCTTTTAACCTTTTTCATAAATACTCTTCTTCTTTCGGCTTTTTCCCAGTTAGGGGTCACCACAGCGAATTACCTGTCCGCTCGTGATTGGCAGTGGAGTTTTACGGTGTCAAGTTGCCAGCCCGGCGCCCAACCTTCCACAGAAGGCACACACATGCACGCACTCACACCTAGGGCCAATTTAGAGTGTCCAATTCACCTACAGTATGTCTTTGGGATGTGGGAGGAAACCTGAGCACCCAGAGGAAACCCACGCAACCACAGGGAGGACATGCAGACTTCGCACAGAAGGCACCCCAGCTGAGGACTGAACTGGAGAACCTCTTGCTGTGAGGTGGCAATGCTAACTGCTGCACCACCGTGGCCACCCAATCTTTTTCATAAATACTATTACATAATAATAATGTTCATAGACTTCAGCTCTGCATTTAATATGGTGGTACCAATGCAGCTGATAGAAAAACTGGCACATGCAGGAATCAGTAAACATCTCTGTAACTGGATCCTGGACTTCCTGATTGAGAGGCCACAGAGGGTGTGTTCAGGAAAGAACACATCAAAGTGCATCATGATTTATACTGGGGTCCCACAGGGATGTGTTCTCAGCTGACATTTATTCACCATCCTGACCCATGACTGCTGTACAAGTCCAAATATCTCAACAAGTTTTCTGATGACACCACAATCGTGGGCCTCATTACAAAGGAGGATGCAAGGGTGTTCAGAGAGGAGGTGGCATCCCTGATCAGTTGGTGCGAGGGGAACAACCTTGATCTGAATGTAAGCAAGGCCAAAGAGATTATCATCAACTTCAAGAAAAGGAGAACAAACAACCCAGCACTCAGGCTCAATGGTGAGAGTGTGGAAAGGGTTAAGAGTATGGAATTCCTGGGTGTACACATATCAGAGGATCTCTCGTGGTCAGAAAACACCAGCCAACTGGTCAAAAAAAAAAAGAACACCAGTGCCTCCACCTTTTAAGAAACTAAGCTTCCTCCTCATATTCTCTCCACCCTCTATACGGGTGCAATAAAGAGCATCCTCACCTGCAGCAATACAGTGTGGTTTGGAAGCCAGACAGTTACAGAAAAGAAGGAGCTACAAAGAGTGGGGAGGGTTGTAGAGAAGGTAACAGGTTCCAGTCTTCCATCGATACAGCAACTTTATTCTGCAAGAAGCATCTGAAAGGCCACCAAAATAATACAGGACATCACACATCCTGCACATGGACTGTTTAAGCATCTGGCATTGGGCAGGAGATATCTCAGCATCTGCTGCAGGACTACAAGATTTAATAAAAGGTTTTACCCTACAGTGATTAGAGTTTTGAACATGGGCACCAGTCCCAGGGCTCTGGACACATAAGTCAATTTTTATTTATTTGTGCACTATATTCCAAGTAAGTACAATATTTATTTATTATATCCATAGTCAGTATTATTTAACCCACTCAAGTGCAATATTAGAGAAATAACTAGGCATTGTTCAGTCTGTAATGTGTTTTGTATTACTTTAAATGGAGGAGTTAATTTAACTCAGGGGAGGGTATTCTTTTTGCTTCTGAGTGTTGGTAAATGTCTCTGCTCTTTCTTGCATGTATTGGGAGTAGTACTATATTTGTTAGTTATGTTTATGCCACTGCTTGTATGTGATGTTTCACTTTCCTTTGTAATCTCAAGAATTGAGCTGACGCACAAAATTTCATTTAGGCTACACATGTGTAATTCTAAGTGACAATAAAGTTTACTTTGACTTTAACTTTATCACCAGGTAGACTGTTTCAGGATGCAGGGGGTAGTTTAAAGAAAGAACTTTCACATAAAATAATTGTAAAGTGGGGTCTGTTTAGTTTGAGTTTGCTGGAGTCATTAAAAGTGTATGAAGATTTGTGGACATGTAGTTTGCTACTGAAGGAAGGGCAGTACTTTTCATGAAGTACACTGAAAAACAGAATTTATGTAGGTAAGTGGATCTTGCAGCAACAGGGAGCTATTTTTTATTCTTCTTTGAGGCAAAAACATGCTCTCTTTGATGACGTTGACATATGAAGTGAAAAATGTTCTTGCCAGTGGTCTGCACTAATGTCATGTGATGCACTAAGAGGCTGACTGCCAATAGTATATATTGTAACCTAAGGACTAAGATGTTGATTGGAATGGCTAGACATGCTTCATATATGAGTAAACCGGATATGTTGCAGGCTACTGTTAGTTGTTGAGATACTGCTGGTGCTGTGTCGCTGATGTGATTATGAAATGAGAGGGAATCATGTTATAGGATCCTTAGATATTTTTCAGGAGGTTTTAATGTGGCATACATCATGATGGTATCAGATAACATTAAATATATATTTTATACTGACTGCCTATCTGTTGTTTTCATATATGTTTCCATCTGCATAATGAATTTTTGTAAGACCGTTGTATATGTGGGTCTGTAGCTTTAGAACAAGCTGAATATTGCCACTTTGCATTCCTTTTGAAGTAATTACTGATACAGTGTTTTTTCTTTGCTCCATCCTTTCTTTTGCATGCTGAACTATAAGGCAGTAATCAATAATAATTACCAGTAATCCAAGCAATTCAATGACACATATTTCAAGTGCAGATAATTTCAGTGCTATGCAATACATAAAAAAACTACTCTAAAACTGCTCTGGAATCAATCCAAATATAAAAATGCAAATTAATACCCAACAGTAATATAAAAAGCCATGCAAATCTCAGCAAAGGAATTTTGGCTGGATCATCTAAGAGCTGAACTGATTGCTGTCAAATGGTTTAAGTAGCTGCAAATGTGTAAATAATAGACCAGCATTGTTCTTTAAGTTATTAGTGTGCTAGAACTGCAATTCCAGTAAAAAAGGAGCCATAAAGGCCAGAAATCAATGTGAGAAGAAGTTATAAAAGTAATTTAAGCCGCTCAGCATCTTCATAGAAGTAGTGACATTAGCTTCACAGCACTGTAGCGATTTAAATAACCACCATGGGAATTCGGACATTATGCTCTGAATGTGTTCATTGCAAACCTAGCACTATAGAAACAGGTGAGCACCTTGATTACAGTGAAGTGATTGGGCCGTTATGTTAAATGGGGTACGACCACACAATCTGTGCTTTTGAGAGGTGTCAGACAGTTGGAGCTGAATTCAGAGGCAATTAAGCTTATAGAACTATTTTTTCCTAACAGAAAACCTTTGAAAAACAGAATAGTGGGTATCAACAGTATAAGAACCATTATAATTCAAAAAGGTTTTACCTGTTTGTTTTGCTATCTTTCTCTTAAATACAGGGGAAAGTTTAAAGATTCAATTTTTATGCACAGAATTGACATTTGTCCTTACTCTATGCAAGAAGGTCCTTTCTTAGCAACACCACAATAAACTCCAGATAATAAAAAACATTGGTTTTCTTTCCTGTATTTAAGGTAAATTTCAAGAACAGGGATTTCATTTAATTGTGAACAAAATGGGAAATGAATATCCCCCATAAAAGTAGATGAGGCACTCACTTACACACCCAAACACACACACTTGCGTGCGCACACACACACACACACACACACACACACACACACACACACACTGAACTTGGGCTAGTCATCATAATATATGCAGCCAGATAAAAGTACATGTTAAGTGTAGAGTCCATGGAATGGTTCAGGGTATATTTAATTTCTGAGGTTTCAAATTAAAAAAATATCTTAAATCTTTAAAAGAAGCATTTTGTTACTAGGTTGCAAAAAAAAAAATAAATAAGGCATAAATCCCATGTAATAAATAGAAATTATATCAGCTAAAAGAGTGGGGCAGAGAAATGCAAGTATACAACTAATTTCCATACTGCACAAAATTTCAAGTCTAACTCATTTCACCAGGAAAATGCATCGATTGCAGATAGTGTGTACTATAAAAGGAAGGAAATGTAGCTTGCTTTTTGCAACCTCTGTGTCCCCACTCTGCATGAACATGGAAAGGAAAAAAGCAGTTGTGTGAATGAAGAGAAGCCATAACCTACCTACTCAAAACCTTGGAAGGCAGATGTGCTATCAGTTCAACCACCATGATTGCAGTAGTGCTGCCAAGTGGAAGCAGACCCTTATTAAGGCACATTAAAAGCACTATTTCACATAATTATGCTTATCTGTGCATAATAACAGTTGCCTGCATTTACCTCAGAGTGAATCAGACTGGAGTCCACAAAGGTCACAAGCACAGGGCAGCAGGTTCTGGGTCCCCTTCTCCATGGTATAACATTCTGGGGTTCATGATGATGGAGGGGAAGTCCTTGTTGTAGGAATACAACAAATTTAATTTCTACTATCATACATAAAAGGCAAGTGCATTACTTTTACAGCTATCTTACCATCACTGCTATCACCAAACATTATGCAACTGACAAAAACATATACCAAAAAGAAAGGATGACTGCCAAATGTAGCAATTGGGTACTACCTAATAGACAACAGGTGTGATCCCAGTCCCCCCAGTGAAGCTGTCTAGTATGTTTTACTACAGGAATCGGTATGAAATAATTAGGATTTAACACTGACAATTAAAAACAAGTGTGCTCACCTCAGCACCTAAAAAGGCAGTCTAGCTTCCTTTGATATTTTCTGGTAATTATTCACAATGGCCTCTAGAGCTATGTCAGAAGAAAAAGACAGATGATAGTACAGTACTGTTCAAGCTGTCAGAGTTAAAAAAAAAAGTTAAAATGTACTCACAGAATATCTCAGCAGTGCTGTCTCTGACTGGTTCTTCCCATTGGCAATGAGGGTCTGGATGGTATGTCTTGAGGTCACTGTAAGAGGATCTGCAGTACTTGCCAGTTTGCGGGATGCAGTGGCCTATATAACCACCCAGGTGACTCAGTGCCATCAACCTAATACTGGGGGCCCTGATAGGAGTCTCCAGCAAACAGTCCTGAGGTTTCAATAATGGAAATGGAGAAAGATTTTAGTGTTTTATGAGTGTCACTAGAGCACTCTAAAACTACAAGAGCCCTCTGAAGCCATAGCTATTCACCAGGCCTCATAGTAGAGACTATCATCTGGCATCTCACAATCACATCATTTTTTCATTGAAGAACTGTTGCGCAATGTTGAGCAACTCAGTAGTCTGATTATTGTCAGGCTTTGAAATGGATCGCACCATTTGTGACCTTTGACTTGAAATTTGATTTGATTAACAAGGTATTAGCCCACTGAATATGAACAAATGATCTTTGCTCATATTTCACAGGGGTTGTAGCAAACCATTCACCCTGTCCATTATTCAGACACTTGTGAAGTAATTTACAACTGTTTACTTTAAGCAATGTGCATAGCAAGCAAAAATAATATGTTCTGTTCAATAAAGGTTTTAACAAAGCACACACATATATTATATATTATTATTATTATTATTATTATTATTATTATTATTATTATTATTATTATTATTATATTATTATTATATTATTGAATCTGGGAATCTTGAGGCAATGTTACAACTGCCTCATGTACACAGACAACCCTCTCCTCCACCCAACAAATTCCAACACATGTGAGAGATGCAACCATATAGCCAAACTGGAGGGTAAGCTCTCTCAACTCAGTACTGGCGTAACCAGTCAGGAGGAGAAGGAAACCGCACTCACTACAATTCCAGTCTCACATAGACCTACCACGACAGCAAACCAAACACATAAACACACAAAAACATACTCGGAGGCTCTAAATAAAAATCTGCCTAAGCAGCAGAGACCTCCAAAGCAGACACCCAAGCAACCGCTACCCCAAAACAAAACACATGCAACACATAGCTCACAAAGCCAGTGTGCCGAACAGTCACAGCCCTTAAGGCTAAACAACACACCTGATACACTTGTAATAGGTGACTCTATCGTCAGGCACACTGACGTCCCACTCACCAGGCTGAACAAGGAGAAGGTCACAGTGAGCTGCCTGTCGGGCGCTAGGATCCACCACATAACACAAGCACTCAGGTCACTCCAAGGCAAGTACAAATATGACTCGGTCATTGTCCATGCTGGTGTGAATGACCTGAGATGTACCTCCCTGGACTACATGAAAAGAGACATAGAGGAGCTCTCTGAGCATGTAGCCCAGGCCGGTATGACCCTGACCTTGAGTAGCATCTTACCCTCACCAAGAATGATGCCACAATATGAAGACAAGATGATCAATTTCAACAATTGGTTTAAGTATTGGTGTCATTCAAAGGGGATCCAATGCCTGTCAGCCTGGGATGACATGCTCGACAAGCCACGATGCTTCGCTAGGGACGGCTTGCACCTGTCACCCCTGGGCTTTCAGATATTGGCAAAGGCTCTTGCTTCCCCCATAGTGCCTTTTTTAGGCAAGGCTCAAAAGACAAACCCACCTCCATAGGTATCACAAGGGATAAGAAACTAAGAGTAATGCTACTCAACGCCAGAAGTCTAAACCTCAAGATGCACACACTTGAAACCCTCCTTAGCATGGCGAACATCAATATCTGTGCAGTAACAGAAACCCGCTTCAAGGCTCCCGAGAGCACACCAGCACTACCAGGTTATACCTCATACCATGCTTTTTGGCCCCAAAACTTGGACCGAACCACAAAAGGAGGGGGAGTATCAATATTCGTCAAAGATACCCACACCTCCAGGTTGGTGGCACAGCACGAAGCATCAGAGACTATCCATGTGCAACTAACAGTGGGTAAAACTGCCTTCCAGTTTATAGCCTGCTACACACCACCCTCCCAAACCCAGGAACCCCACTCGGCCTTCCTGAGAACACTGGAAAATATGAAGGTCTCTCCAAACACCATTGTATTGGGCGACTTCAACTACCCAAACATAGACTGGGAGCATTACTTTAGCTCCAACACCCTAGCCCAAAGGTTCCTAGAATTTATAAACTCAGATGCTATGGAACAACTTGTTACCACTCCCACAAGAGGGGAAAACATACTGGACCTGATCATCACCAACATGGGGACTCTATGCTCCAGACCAGAAGTGTATCCCTCACTGGTAAGATCAGACCATAAACTAATCTCACTGGATATTCACATCTCGACCCCACCCCCTGCCCAGAAAACCACAGTGAAAAACTTCTCTAAAGCAAATTTCACACTCCTCAAAACCGAGGTGGAATCCTACAAAGCCCCCGAGCCTGTGGAAAATACGGCCCAGACCGCAGAATCCTTTATAAACGCATTCTATGAACACCTTCAGGAATGCATGGATCATGCAATCCCAAATAAAACCAAGACCCAATCCTCCAAAGGCAGACATCCTGTCTGGTGGACCCCAGCCATAAACAAACTATACAATAGAAGGAGGAAGCTACTACATGATAGAGCAAAATCCCAAAAAGGGAAGGCATCTCTGATCAGTATTAGCAAAAAACTAAGGGCACTCATAAAATCGTCTAAGGCCAGCTTCGAGAGAAAAATTGCACAGGACACCAAGGATAATCACAAGGCTTTCTTTAGTTATGTTAGGAACCTGGGTGGGAATTCCCAGATATGCTCAGAATTAGTCCAAAATGACAAAAAATACATTGAACCCACAGACATTGCCAACATCCTAGCTGACAGGTCCAGCTCAAACTCCCCATCTCCCCACCAAAAGGGCAAATATCTATCCCAGCAGAGTGCTGCCCCCCTGACATCTCAGATGCTCAGGTAAGAGCCACCCTCTCCAAAGCAAAAAAACACAGCATCAATGGGACCAGACGGTGTCCCGGGCTGCATCCTACATGAACTTCAAGAAGAGCTAAACCCAAACATAAAACTACTGTTCAATCTCAGCCTTACTACAGGATATGTGCCCAAAGAGTGGCGTACAGCAACAGTGGTCCCTCTCCACAAAGGTGGTGCCTCAACGAATCCTGGAAACTATTGACTCATAAGCCTGACTAACTTGGTCTGCAAAGCTATGGAAAGGATCATCATGGACCTGATAAATAAAGATATTGGGGACCTACAGACACTGGATCCTACCCAGTTTGGCTTTGTTAAGGGCAGATCCTGCCTCTTAAACCTGGTCGATTTCTTTGAAACAGTCACCAAGGCCATTGATGAGGGGAAGGTGGTCCACACAGCCTACCTGGACCTCGCAAAAGCCTTCAATACAATACCCCACTCGGGCATTATAGATAAGCTCACCAGCTTAAATATAAATCCCTATGTCACTAGATGGGTTGCAAACTGGCTCAAGGACAGAACCCACATGGTTAGAATTGCTGGAGCCATGTCAGACTCCAAACCAGTTACAAGTGGCATCCCACAAGGCTCAGTCCTGGGACCTCTCTTGTTCGGTATATATTTCTCGGAGGTACAGGCCAACATGGAAGGACTGTGGCTGACCAAGTTCGCAGATGACTGCAAACTGGGTGCCATAATTGACTCTCCAGCTGACACAAGCATCCTCCAAAAGGGCCTCATAGAAACAGACAACTGGTGCCAGAGCCATGGCCTCAAGCTAAATGCCAAAAAGTGTATAGCCATCCCCTTTGGCAAAAACAAAGTGCCCAGAAATTACCACATAGGTGGTAATCCATTAAGTACAGAAGAAGTAATTAGGGACCTGGGGACCCAAGTTGATAGCAATCTCTCATTTGACAACCACGTGGCCAAAGTGGTTAGAAAAACATTTTATATAGCCTACCTAATCATGAAGGGATTCACATCTAGATCAGGGGAGATCATCGTGCCTCTTTACTCATCCATCATCAGGTCCATAATTGAGTACAATGCCCCTTTTGGGATGTACCTTACCAGACACCTGCAGCAACTGGAAAGACCCCAAAAGTACCTCACCAAGAGGATCAAAGGGCTCAAACAGATGCCATATGCTGCCCAGTTAAAGAAACTCCAGCTCTACTCAGTGGCATACCGCCTGCTCAGAGACAATCTGTGCCTGACGTATAAAGCCATGTACAACTCGGAATTAATGGACATGCTGCACCTCAGAAAATCCAAATCACATCGAGATACAAGAGACTTGAACCTCAGCACTGAAATAAATAGGACATGCTGGAGGGACAGATTCATAACCCAGAGGCTCCCTTCACTCTGGAATAAAGTCCCAGTCCAGGTTAGGCAGAGTCCCTCATTGACTCTCTTCAAGAGGAATCTTGATGAGTGGATGGGAGATCATAGGTTTACCCCGGGTATCACTTCTGTGTCACTGTTAGACAGAGGCACAGTATACTAACCTCGAAAAAGGGCATAGCAAAATTAATTTAAAATGGGTGTCGAAAGCCAAACACACTCTGGCTAGGCTTATAAATGCCCTAGAGCAGATAGCCTAGTATGAACCTATTATTATTATTATTATTATTATTACTATTATCATCATCATTATTATTATTTTGGGGGTTCACAAGCAGGCCATAGCTGAATTTAGATAAGGACAGAATTATCACTCTGAGATCTAAGTCATATATGTAGTGTTTTAGAGAAAAAAAAAGTAGTAGAAAAAAATCCAAAATACACAAAACGATTAATTTTTGTAAAAGAGCTAGCATAAAAAATAATTACTACACAATTAAATTTTGTCTAAAAAATATCAACTACACTTACAATGCAAAATATCACAAAGTATTTGCACATTTCTGTGAAACAATATAGACTAGATTACCTGTATAGCAAACTGCAGTCTGTAATGTGTATCAGTCTATCATTAATAGAGGCACTACATATAAATTAACAGATCACACAGTTCCAAAGGACATTTGATCCCTGCAAAAAGCAATGAAATGTAGGTACATTAATTATTCTTTAAGGATAGGCTGCACTATCTGGTACATGTCAATGTAGGGAATTTTGCCATCACATCCAGCTCTCTAAATATACTATATTCAATGATGCACCAGGAGGGATTAAAGGTAATGACTGAGTCTTAAGCTGTGGTTTTGGCATCAGTCCTTTGTGTGTGTGTGTGTGTTAGCCCTTCCTGTAAGATGTTACTGTCTTGGGTGAATTTTATGATTGCTCCTAGTTTGTAACCATCTGAAAACGTGGTCATCCATTGGCCCTCGACATTGGCCATGACTTTTGGGAAATAGATGCCAAAAGTGATAGGACTCTGCTAGTGACTGGCCTCTTTGTGGACATGGTCTACCCTATCCTAACTTTCTGGATCCATTCTGAGAGTCAGCTGGCTACACATAATATTTGGTTTATGTTTATTTCCATGAGTTTGTTTACAATGCCTGAGTTGGGAGTTGTATCAAATGTCTTAGCCAGGTCAAGGTAGGCAGTATGCACAATTTTGCCCTCATCCATTGCCTTGGTGACCTTCTCAAATAAGTCCTAAAGGTTGAGAAAGGATGATCTGCCCTTGATGAATCCAAACTGGGAAGGATTTCATTTCCATAGTAATTCCTTCCATGACTTTGCATATGAGACTAGTCAGACGTGTGTGCCGACAGTTCCCAGGATTCACTGGTGGCCTATCCTTGTGCAGAGGGATAAGGGGGTCCCTCAAGGCTCCATCCTAGGTCCTCTTTTATTTTCAGTCTTTATCAATGACTTGCATCTTGCCACACCCTTAACTACTTGTATTCAGTATGCTGACGACACCACCATCATTTGCTCTGCCACAAACCAAGCTGACCTTCACTACCTTACCCAAAAGACATTTACTACTATTGAACAATGGTTCTCCAACCACTGTCTTCTCTTAAACCCCAAGAAAACTAAACTTCTCCTTTTCTTACCAACACACCTGTCTCCCTCTATTAATCTCACAATTACATCTAACAATGGCACCATTATATCTCCTGACCAAACAACAAAACTATTGGGTGTTACCATTGACAACCTACTAAAATTTGATTTTCACATCAACTCCAGCATTAAAGCAACTAATAGAAAGCTAGGCTCACTCTATAGAATCAGATCTTTCCTAACCCCTGAAGCTAGATCTACCATAGCAAGAACACATCTTATCTCTACTTTACTGTATGCTTCCCCTATTTATACTAATCTATCTAAGCATAACATTAATAAGCTCGCAACAACCTACAACAACATTGCTAGACTTGCCACTGCCTCTCCATATAAAACACATCACTGTCTGAACCTCTCCAACCTAGGATGGCTGGAATTACCCCACCTAATTCAGTACTATCAGCTTACAATTGCCCACAAAGCCCTTTACTACCCTGAAAACATACCCATGCTCTCCACCCTTATAAAACCATACAACAACTTAAAAGCCCTACGCTCTTCCAATAAAATTATGATTAAAACATCTCTATCAAAGAATACAGCAGGAGACTCTATATTTTCCAACTCAGTTGGTAAAATATGGAACCAACTTCCTTCAGACCTTACAGATCAGACTTCCACTACACAATTTAAGACCAAACTGAAACTCTTCCTTTCTAACCACTGGCTTTGCTCTTGCATCAATCCCAGTTAAACTACCTCCTATTTGACCTCCTATCCTTCTCCCATATCCCTTATACTTACTCCATTATCTAATTCTTCGATTTATTCTTTTTTCCCCTTTCAACCTGTTATATGACTACCTTAAATAAATAACTTTACTTCTCTTGTAACACTCCTTACAACTGTTTTGGGAATTTAATTCTTCTCTCCCTTTTTCTTACATATCTGTACTTAAATTACTTCCTTGTCTCTCTATCCATCTTTTTTGTAAATTCTTTAAATTGTTGTTACTGTCTTTTACTTTGTTTTTTATATCTACTTTTTTTGACTTAAAACCATCATGTATTTTGTATTTAATGTTTTGTTATCATGTATGTAGATAGTGGAGCTTTTCTCCTTGGGCCTCCACTGAAAATGGACTTGTATCCAGTTGGACTAGCCCGGTTAACAAATGTAAAATAATGTGGCAGAAAGCCTCCCTGGAAGCTATGGTTAAATAGTGCCTCTAGTGTTCCTGATAGGTCAAGTTTCAAATTATTTTGGAGGCATCCTTTATTGAGGCACATCAATGGAATAGAGAGTTCTAGGTCCTGCTTCCTAGTGATAGTTTGGGGGTTATGTTTGCTGATGATTGCCACCTGAGAGATGGGCTAAAACTGGAGCTGAATTTGTTGGTCATCAGATTTTCCATATCATCTGGTTCTGTGTAGGTAGTTCCATTTACAATCAGTTCTGCACACTGTTGTGTGCTGCCTTTGAGGATTTGTATATAGCTAAATAAACCTTGTGGTTGTCTTTGGCCTGAGAGTCTAGCTTTACCTAAAAGTTAGCTTTAGTAGGCTTAATTTGCCCTTCTAGTTGTTTGTTTAGACTGATAAAAGTGTTTTTGTTCTGATGTGTGTAGCACTTCCTAATCTTGGCTATGACTTTTTTCCTTTTGTTGAACAATTTGTTTATGTTTGGATTCCACTAGGGTGGGTTATTTTTTGAGTTTGTTCAAGCATTATTTATAGTAAGCACAGCTGTTTCAGTGCATCTATTAATATTATTATGCAGGGCTTCTGTGAAAAATTCTGCATAGGCAGCCATGTTCTCAAGTTGTTTGTTGGTGAGGGGGGGGGGGGATTTTGTCTGGTTATCACCTAGTAATAGGAGACTGCAGTGGTGGTGCTGCAGTAGCGTTGTCGCCTCACAGTAAGACGTTGTCCTGTTCGATTCTCAGCTAGAGCGTCTTCTGTGTGGAGACATGCGTGAATGGGTGTACCTTCGTTGAAGGTTGTGCGTCAGGGCTAGCAACTCAGCTGCCAATCATTAGCGGACCGGAGTTCCGCTGTGGCGACCCCTAACCGGGAAAAGCCGAAAGACACAACAACATCACCTAGTAATAGGAGATTTGCCAGAATAGTTCTTAAACATTATATGGTTAGCTGGGGTCATGCAAATGATTTTTATTATGAAGAAGATAGCTTTATGGTTTGAAATTATCACAAAGTATACTACACAGGGGGGTGGAGGTGTACAGCATTCTCCCATGTTTGCAAGTACTAGGTCCAGTATATTTGCACCACTAGTGAGCGTATGGACTGGCTGGTGTTTGTGTTTACAAAGTCCAGAAATCTCTGGGCCTGTAAGTTTGGGATTGCATAAGTATCCCAATCAATAGTGGGGTAGTTAAAAGTTGCGCATGTATATTTATTTTTTAAATTTATTTAACATTTGTTTACTGGGAAAGTCAGACTTGAAATGAAGCAAATTTTCAGCAGAGGCCCAGGGAGAAACACTCCAGATGTATGTCTTTGTGACATGGGAGGAAATAGGAGTACCCAGAGGAAACCCACACAAATGCAGGGAGGACATCCAGACTCAGCACAGAAGGCATCCCAATTGAACTGGAGAACCTCTTGCTATGAGGCAACAACACAATTGCTGCACCACTGCACTGTCCAATGGTACTGGGTTTAATGATGATTACTTCCAGTAAGTGTCAGTACAAGCTGTGGATTTCTTATGTCATAGAGAGTGACCTGTAGCTTGCAAGGATATGATATGGGGTATTGCCTATGGAGATTTGGACACGGAGAAATTTGAATGAATTATTCTGTTTGACTAGTCTTAAAGTGACACAAAACCAAAGCAAAGTGTCAGATAATGTCGCTGAAATCCACAAACCTGAATACAGTTGTAATAAAAGAAGAAATACAGCAACTTGCACCACAGAAGTTGTATAAAGCACCAAATGCCAACGGGTAGTAATAAGTAGACAACAGTTTAATGAAGGTAAGTGCTTTCACATTAAAAACAACAATGCCTCATCAGATGAACTAACAATACAACAAAAAACTTCAATATAAAGCCATAAAACCCATCCATTAATAAAATAATAATTGCCTTCACAATAATCTAAAGAAATTAATTAAAATCAATTACCTGTGTATGTAACTCACAAACATTCCTCTCTGCTGAGTCTCTCAACCAGCTTGTCACACACTGATGACATCATCAGCATGAGACCACACACACATATATATATATATATATATATATATATATAAGGGTATACAAAGCACAAAATAATAAATCACAAATAAATAAAAACATTTACTCTAACCCTCATATATAAATAAAAACAAAAAAATTAAAAATAATAAACTAATGAATTAATGATCATGCCTTTACAGCTGGTTTAAGGGAAAGCATTTCATTTAACCCAGGAGATCTATAAGACTGTAATTCTAGGACTCAGCTTTGTTCTCTAGCCTCAGTTTTATTTCTCAAATATCCACCTGTAATACCTAACTGAACTGCCTTTAAGACAAAAACCCTAAAGGTATGTTGTTGTCCCAAGGCAGAGACGTGTAGCTAGAGCATTGCTGGTCTTGTTATGTCTGATGTCTCTGAGATGTTCTAAAATTCTAACCTTCAAACAACGGTTCATTTTGCCAATGTAAAAGGCATGACAGCATTCACAGAAGGTGTAATATATCACATTCGCAGTCTTACAGTCTGCGTAAAAGAAGAATTCAATCTCATGTTGTAGAGTGGGATGTCTAAAGGCACATTTAGAATAAATAAATCTGCAAGCCTTAAAATTCAAGAAGGGAAACGTACCACAACATACAGAAGATAGGGAATACATTTACAACATTACTGCAAAAAATTGCCTCTTAAGAGATAGATTATTCCTGAAACAAAACTCGGGTTTATTACCTATCAAATTAGTCAATTCAGGACAACTCTGGAGAACACCCCAGTTATTCCTCATTATGTCACAAACCAGATTAACATAATTAAAGTATGTAAAAACACACCTAATTAAAAGTCAGGACTAACAACAATGGTATTCTACAGAAGCACAGTAACTACTAAGACGCTACACACAATTTACCATTCTCCACTAAAAGTCAGGAATAACAACAGTGGTATACTACAGAAACACAAGTAACCACTAAGATGCTACACACAATTTAGCATTCTCCACTAAAGTCAGGAATAACAACAGTGACATTATACAGAAACACAGAGCCACTTGTATCCCTCTGAGGTTACAGTAAGTTCTACTCTAATTGTCAAACAGGTTACTCATCTAAAAGTAAGAGATAGCAGGCAATGATATTCACATTAGTGAATAAAGCCGCATTGTCCCTATTATTTAAAGCCACAATATGCTATGGGTATAATTCTATACTGGCATAACAAAAACACTCATATGCAGGGCAAGCAGAGAAAAGCAAAATACAAAAATGCTTTTGAAATATAGTTGCAGAAAATGAGTGACCTAATAGAGCTGTTACCAACTAAAAATATGCATAACCAAAAAAAAAAAAACATACCATGTGTGAAACTTCTCAAAAATAGCAATAAGAATCACAAACAACAACAATACCAGGTAGAACTTACATGTGAGCAACTACTTGGGATTCCTGCGAAGCAAGGGCAGAAAAGCTAAGTCAAAATATGGTGCCTTTCTACATCAGTTTTTTTTTATTCCTCTGTAATGGAGCAGGAGTGTGAGGGAGGAGTGCAGGTTAAAGGTGGGGGAAGAGGATAGACACAAAGTAATGCAAGGTTGTGAGCCAGAAAAACTGGACCAGGCCAGCTTTTAAGAAAGCAATCAGGAAAACCAAGCTTAGTCAATTCCAGGTCAGTGTATTGTAGTATCTTCCTAATAATTCGACATCTTGTGCTACTAATCTAGTACAGTGTGGTGAAAAGGACCAGCACTTCTATAGGGAAGAACAATACAAGTAATGGCTACAGTACATAGGCAAACCATTTCCAAGAGTAAGAAAGTAGTTTTAAGTAACTGACCTAGGAGTACAATAGGAAGAGAAAAAAATGGGGGGGGAGGGCATTAGTTTACATGCTTACAGTAAAAGGCTATAGCAAAATGTCTTTAGTTAAGAGGACAGATTAAGTACAACTCAAACATACACTAGTTTAGCTGAAAGCACTTTAGTGTCCCAATGACGCAGGGTGTCACAGTGCAGGGCAACTAGACAGCCTTTGGTTTATTGTAGGTTGGCCAGGGCATAGAATAAAATGTTTGCTGAGTGGAACTAGTTCAGCTGGAAGCACTTTAGTGTTCCACCAATGCAGGGTCTCAGTGCATGGCAACCAAACAGCCTTTATTCACAATATATTTGTACTTGCAACATATAAAGATATATGTAGAAGGCTGCTACTGTACAATTTAAAAAGGCTGTAGATGAGTTTTTGTCAGCAGCAGTACAGAATAAGAGATCACTTAGGAACTTAAAACACAAGTCATTGTAAAAGAATTTAAAAGTCAGTGGTTATATTTAGCACCTAAAATTAATAAACAGCTCATCCCAGTTTTCAGGCCGGCCCATAGTTTCAGGAAAGGGGCTCACTGTCTGAACCCTTTCAGAATGGTCATAATATTACCTCAAACCTTTGTTCAGTGTGGTTAGATCAAGGATTAAGAACTCTCATGAGTTTCTCAAACTCATGGAAGGAATCTGTGTTGATAAATCCAGTTATTTTTGCACATTGGATGTGCAGAGTCTCTATATGTCTATTCCACATGAAGCTGGCTATCAGTCAGTTGACTACTGGCTTAACAAAAGTTTTTGTATGAGTGCATGCTCCTACAATTTTTCATAAACTAAGGCAGGTATTACAAAAAAAAGTATTCCATTTTAAGAATGATTGTTACATTCAACTTAGGTGCACAGCCATCGGGACAACATTTGCACTCGTTTATGCTGGTTTTCTTTCCTTTTAGGGAGTTTATATCTATTAAGTTGAGAAAAATGAATATCTATATAACACTGATTTGTGGTGATGTTTCTTAGATGACAGTTTATCTGCAAAGGTGAATTGTGTGGTCTGTTTGGGTTTATTAAGTATTTAAACTGTAATAACATTTGAAGCATTTTCACAGTAAAGCAAAGTTCATTTATCATATATTTTTACATATTAATGTCACAAAGTTATTGGATGGTTCAGTAAAAGATTTTTTGTGAAAAAATTAACTTCTACTAAAATGCTCTGCTGCATGCTAAAAGCTGTCATCATAGTTCATGATTCAAAACTTACCCCAAGTCTCAGTTCCTCAGAATAAGAAGAATCTGCAGTGACAGTAAGGACCGGAGTCAGAATTTGACAAATTAAAAATGATTTCCTTCAGAGGAGATATTGTAAGAAGGACTTTGCAATAGCCAGACTCAGGGTTGAAAATATGCCAAGAGAAAGGACCCTTACTTACAAGGAAAATCTGAGGGATTTAGGAATCAGACGAGATATGCCATAATTTTGGGACCATTACCAAACATATTAAAAAGGTAGTGGACAGATACTGGCCTTTATTAACATCAGCTTTTTTTTATATTGTTTCAACACATTGCAGATTTGCATATGATGGGGGAAGATCATTGTCACAAGTTCATGAATGGCCCATGGTAGATGATAGCCCTAGTTCAGACATGAATGGTTGCAGAATGTGTGACCACTGTAGTTGTTGTACAGTGGTATGTAAAACAAACAAAAAATATTACAGTTAACAGTCCAAGCACAAATGATATTAGACATCTTATTACTTGTTGCCTTTTATGTAGGGCAAACCAGTTCTCAGTGGTGACAATGAATATTGCTATACTTCAATAAAATAAGATGTCATAAGGAACAATGCACCCTGTTTAAACATTTGGGGCATTCACCAGCAAGTACAGTTTACATGTATTGGTATTGACATGGTCAGGATTAGAGAGACTAATCATTTTGACCTAAAAATTCATTGATGAATGGGAAAGAAAATTGATTTTATATTTGAGAGCCTTACTTCCACCAGGATTAAATTACATTAAAAATGACTTTGTTTGTTATTTCAATGCCCAGTGATGGGGAGGAGGACTGACATTGTTTGAGGGATTTTTAGGAATACCAGCATTTAGACAATAGTTGATTCCTTTGGAAGTATCATTTAGTAGGAAGGAAGGAATGTTTTTATGTCAATTTTGACCTTGCTGAGTGTTGGTGGCTACCACCCATAGAAATACTATTGGTTATGTGATGCCAGTGCACTGGCCCAGTAATCAAGGAGCCTCAATCTTCACCACTAACACCAGTGAGGGGGTGTCCACATTGGGAAGGATAAAAAATATACACACAGTAAAGTACAATTTCCCTTAAGAGCACACAGAAATCACAGTCAGTCTGGGGCTAGTTTCTACCTTTCTCTGCAGATCCCAATAAGACACCCCACTGGCACAGCTATAGGGAACAGGTCTCAGCCTAGTGGGCAAGCTAAAACCACCAGCACCCTCTCTGTCCAACCAGTGTTTCTTGTCCCTGCCCATGTAGATGACACACACATACTCTTTAAGATATGAGTTATATACAAACACACATATACTTCTGAGGAAGGCTGACACAGGTTTTCCAGCTATGCCCCTTCCTGCCAAGCTATAAGGTAGTAATCCCCTCCACCAACCACTAATATCATATACTAATAAGGCTCTTACCAAGGGGTGTACAATTATTACTGTGCAATAATATTATCCAAATAGTAAGTGTGACCCAGGGCTAAGGCTATTGGAGTGGCTTGGACAGTATTACTATATATGTGCAATGTACTCTAGAGCTTAAATTATCTCTACACGAAACAGCCACAGTTGAAAGGTTTAAAATATTTAATAATAAATAACAAAAACACAAGACAATACTTCTTATCACTCAGTGCTAGTCAAGAGTTCAGAGATCACAGGAAAATGCTTAATAAAATAGAATAGTTCTGACATCAATACAGAAAACAGCTAGATTAAGCTTACTGTTTTCTATCTATATCTAAGAGCAATCACAGTTCTAAATAAACTTACATATAGAGCAAAGCAGAGTATTGGTGAGTTGTTGTCAGCTTTAGACAAAATCCAAATTGCTTTCTCTCTGTCTCTGAGAAAGTCCTTTAAATTGATAATACATCCTGCTGACTCATTGTAGATTACAGCATTCTTAAGAATTCTCTGGTTTCCCAGGCTAACAGAAGCTCAGAGTTTAACATAGCTTTGATCTTGCATCTGGCCAGGCAACCACAGTAATTAAAGACATTATATATATAACATCTAGCAATTAACTCTGGTCTCAAAACAATAGAAAGAATCTGCTGATTCAGACACCACGGCTCCAAGTTTGACATCAAACAGTCATACAAGGCTTTGCTTATCAGCTTTCTTCCAGCAGAGTGCACTGTTTGTACATTTTTGATGTTCAACATTTAGCTCAATTTTCTTCCATTTAAGAGGAGAAGCCTGTGTCTTATATTAATATTTACAAAGACATAGAATTATCTACAAAATTCTAGCCAGCTAGGCTGGCAGCCTTCACATATCTTCACCCCCCCCCCGAGAACTCAAGCAAGTTTTTCAAGTGTCCCTTGAGAATGTTGCTTGAGAGGGTTAGGTCTATCTGAATATACCTTACCCCATTTCCCTGTCTTGAGAGCCCATCTGCATTGTCATTGCTACTTCCACTGTGGTGCTACCCTGACATGTCATATGCTTGCAGCCCTAGGCTCCATCTTAGCAACTTGACATTTTGCTTGTTGGCTCTGTTTAACCATATTAGGGGATTGTAATCTGTCACTACAGTGAATTTTCTTCCATACAGATAAGGTTGACGTTTTTGCAGTGCCCACACTATGGCTAGACATTTCTTTTCTACAGCTGCATAGCATTCCTCCCTGGGTTGGAGTCTACAATGGAGATAAACCATTGGGTGCTCTTCTTCCTCTGAAGAAATTTGGCTAAGTACAGCCCCCACCCCATGGTTCAAAGCATCCCCCTGCACAACAAATTATTTGCTATAATCTGGACTGGCTAACACAGGGGGTACTCCCAAAGCTTTGTTATGCTTCTGGAATGCTTGCTTATATGCTGTGGTCCGCACTACCTTATATGGCCTGTTCTTCCTTGTCAGGTCTATGAGGGGAGCAGCTATGGTACTATAACTGGGTACAAACTTTCTGTAGTACCCTGCTGTCACTAAGAATACCCTCACCTGCTTTTTGGTAACAGGTGCAGGCCATGCCCAAATGGCTTCCACTTTGTCAGGTTCTGGCCTGATCTTACCACTCCCCACTCTATGTTCCAGGTAGGAGAACTCAGCCATACCCACCTGACATTTCCTGGGCTTAGTGGTCAACCCTGCCCTCTGTAGTCTGTTCAGCACCTTCCTGACATGTTGAAGGTGCTCTTGCCATAAATGGCTGTAGATGGCAATATCATCTAGGTAAGCAAGGGCAAACCTTCCTGCTAGGATACAATCTACCAGCCTCAGGAAAGTTGCTGGGGCAGTCTTCATCCCAAAGGGCATCTTTGTGAACTCATACAAGCCAAAAATAGTCAAAAAGGCTGACCTCTCTCTAGCACTGAGAGTCAAGGGCACCTGACAGTAACCCTTGGCAAGATCAATGGTAGTAAGATACTTATCTCCACCCAGCTGATCTAGGGCTTCATCTGCTCTAGGCATGGGGTAAGCATCTGGCTCTGTTTGACTAATTTTCTGTAGTCCACACAGAACCTGGTGCTGCCATTCTTCTTTTTCAGCAGCATCACTGGGGGGGGGGGCTCAGGGACTGTTGGACTCTTGAATTACCCCTAGTTCCAACATCTCCTGTATCTCCTCCTTCAGAGTCTGTTTGACTCTCTCAGGCACCCTCTAAGGGGCCTGCCTAATAGGCCTTTGGGGTCCTGTATCCACCTTGTGCTGTACCAGGTGGGTGCACCCGGGTTTCCCAGTGAACATGTCCCCAAACTCCTGTAACACTGCTCAGATTTCCTGAACCTGGGTAGGAGATAGCTGCTGGGACATTGCTACCCCTTCCACTGAGGTGTCAGTCCGAGCCTCACTGAGGAGATCAGTCACCAGATCTCCCTCGGATTCCTCCTGCAATCTACTGCAAATGCTCAGCACAAGGGCCTCCCTATCATGGTAAGGATTCATCATGTTAACATGGTGCAATTTGTGCTCTTGCCTCCTGCCTAGTAGTTCCATCATGTAGTTAGCATCACTTACCTTTCTTACCACCTTGTAGGGTTCCTCCCAAGCTGCTTGCAGCTTGTTGTGTCTGACAGGAATGAGAACCATTACCTGCTGCCCTACAGCATTCTCTCTAGTTTGAGCATTCCTGTCATACCATACCTTTTTCTGTTGTTGGGCTTCTGCCAGGTTCTCCTGAGCCTTGTCCTGAGGTTTAGGGCATATGCGACAACAGATTCCTTGTGACATTCACATTCACCCTCCCACTCATCATGAATTAAATCTAGAGGTCCCCTCACCTTCTGCCCATACAGCAACTCAAAGGGTGAAAAGAAAACTGTGGATTCCTGGGGAACGTCTCTGTAAGCAAACAACAAGCGGGGAAAATATTTGTCCCAATCCCTCTTAATCTGGTCTGCAAATGCCCATAGCATTGACTTGATTGTAGAGTTTAACCTCTCAACAAGACAATTAGTCTGGGGATGGTAGGGGGTGGTCTTCAGGTGTTTCACCCCACAGTACTTCAACAGACAAGCCTGCAGGTCTGACATGAAATTGGCACCTCTGTCAGTATTTCTTTTGGGAAGCCTACCCTGCTGAAAATCTCTAACAAAACATTTGCAACCTTTTCTCCCTCAATGGAGGACAAAACCACTGCCTCACGGTATCTTGTAGCATAATCTACTACCACTAGGATATACGTTTTCCCTGTGGAACGTGGGGTATTCAAAGGACCCACATTATCCATAGCTACCCCCTGGAATGACTCCTCAATCACAGGTAAAGGCATCAAAGGAGCTCTCACCTTGTCTCCTGCCTTGCCTACCTTTTGGGACTACTCATAGGTCCTGCAGTATACTGTTACTTCTCTGGAAATTCCAGGCCAATATAAGTTCTGCATAATATGTCTCTCTGTATGTTTTATGCCCATATGGCATGCAAAGGGAATATCATGGGTTATGGCTAGAAGCTCCAGACAGTAGGCACTAGGCACTACCAACTGCTGTATTCTCTCACCTTCTAGCCCTTCCTCAGGGGTCCACTCTCTGTACAGTAACCCTTTGTCCCAGTATACAGATTCCCCCTTCCCTTGAGAATCAGGTGCCTCACTAGCTGCCTGCCTCAGGCCTTGTAATGTAGGGTCTAAGAGCTGAGTCTGTCTCAAGTCTCTCTTTGTAACCCTTCCCAGCTCCCCTTGCACAGGAAGTCTGGCATCCTCTGACAGTGGTGCCTCACTGTCAGCCTAGGTACTACTACTCATCTCTACTTTTGCAGTCACTCTGTCCAAGGGTACATCAGTACCCACAAGCAGCTGTGGCTCACCTTCAGTCTCAATGCTACAGGGTAGCTCCTTCCCTGAAGTAACCACCTGACCAGTCCTGCTGCAAGTATGTGGACTGACTGGGTCTCCCCCAGGCTACGAGATCCACATGCATGTCTCAAAGCCTGACTGCATGTAACTGCATTAGCACATAGTACTGCCTCATCAAAATCCTTCCCTATCAAGAGATCTGCAGGATGGTAGTTCGGTACCCCTGTTGTCTCAAGACAATCTACTATTGGCATTTTGTCCTTCCCACTTACTGGCTCCCTCACCTTTTGTTCCCCACCTTGCTTCTGTGGACATATGTATGCCAAGTGACCCCACTGGTTGCATTATAAACATTTAACCCTAGGTCTTGGACATGTAGCTGGACTAGTGGCTTCCCCTGCTACTGGCATATTCTGTTGGGGCAGTCTGGGCTGCCCTCCATGGGTTCCTTTAGAGCCAGGAACAGTACTGGGGTCCCTTTTTTGCACAGGGATGCCCTCCTTGCTAGGTATAGGTCTCCCTTCTTCCCCAACTCATCTGAAGTAGCACATTGTCTATCAGCTTACCAGATCCTTATGTCCTCAGGCAAAGTGCTAAGGGCTTGCTCCCTCACCAAAAGGTCTACCAGCCCTTCAAAAATGGTGACCTGACATCCACTCACCCACCTATGAAAATAAGTGCTCAGTTCAGCAACATATTCACACACACTTTCATCTGCCTTGCGTCTAAGCTTATGAAACTTTTTCCCATAAGCTTCAGGTGTTAGCTTAAAAAAAATCTAACAGACAATTCTTAACAGCAGTATAATTTAAGAAATCGTGATCAGAAAGTTTAGAAAACACAGTTACAGCTTTACTATGGAATAAGGGGGTGAGGAACCATACCCAGAGCCTTTGGTCAACATCATACTGTTTACATACCCTCTCAAACATATGAATGAAACTATCAAAATAATCCCCTTCTGTAAACCACAGAAGAAATGTACTGACCTTTTGTGCTTCTGGGGTCCAGTTACTCCCTTTCCCATTACCTCCATGACTATGGTTAAGAATCTGCATCTCTTTTTTGTGCTGCCCCTTCCTTTTCTTCTCATCAGCTTCCAGGCATAGGAGATTCTCATTCTCATCAGCCTGTGGACATCTCAGTCTCTCTGCTGCTTCTGTTCCCAAATGTCTGTCCTCCAGCTCAAGTCTCTTTAGCTCCAGATGGATTTTTAATTCCTCTGCAGAAAGGTTGAGCTGTCCATTCTGAGTGTTGTATATCTCCACGGCCAGTCTGATTGCCCTCCTGATTGCTGTATTCTGCCTACCTTAGTCAGGATTCCATGCACCAGTCCCTTAGCCTGGCACATTTTAGCCAACTCGCTCCTTGACAGCTTGCCATACTCCTCTGCTGACATGCTTGCCTGCTCTCCCTGACTAACTAAGCTAACAAAAGAAATAAAACAATTGTGATCTGAACTTTGGATATTCACTGTGTGGCTGATTTAGAGTACAAAAACACCTTTAGTGATCACTGTACAAATGCTACAGGAAATCACTATCCACACCACTACAAGCCAATTGCCAACCAATTAATATGTGGTGTGGAAATCCACCACTGTCAAACAATTAATATGTGACGCCCATGCATTGGCCCAGTAATCAAGAGCCTCAATCCTCACCACAAACACCAGTGAAGGGTGTCCACATTGGGAAGGATAACAAATACACACACACACACATACAGTAAAGTACAATTTCCCTTAAGAGCACACAGAGATCACAGTCTGTCTGGGGTTGGTTTACCACTTTCTCTCCAGTTCCCCACTGGCACAGCTATAGGGTCTAGATCTCGGCCTAGTGGTCAAGCTAAAACCTCTAGCACCCTCTCTGTCCAACCTGTGCTTCATGTCCCTGCCCAAGTAGCTGACACACACACACACACACACACACACACACACACACACACACACACACACACACACACACACACTCTTTAAGATATGAGTTATATACAAACACACAGACACTCCTGGGGAAGGCTGGCACAGGTTCTCCAGCTCTGCCCCTTCCTGCCAGGCTATAAGGTAGTAATCACCACCAACAACCACTAATATCAGCTACTAATAAGGCCCTTACCAAGGGGTATCCAATTATTACTGTGCAATATTATTATCCAAATAGTAAATGTGACCCAGGGCTAAAGCTATTGGAGTGGCTTGGACAGTATGGCTATATACACACAATGTACTCTAGAGCTTAAATTATCTCTACACAAAACAGCCATATTTGAAAGGTTTAAAAATATTTAATAATAAATAACAAAAACGCAAGACAATTCTTCTTATAACACAATGTTAATCAAGAGTTCAGAGATCACAAGAAAATGCTTAAAATAATACAGTAGACTATTTCTGACATCATTACAGAAAACAGCTAGACTAAACTTACTATTTTCTATCTATATCTAAGGACAATCGCAGTTCTAAATAAGCTTACACATAGAGCAAAGCAGAGTACTGGTGAGTTGGTGTCAACTTTAGACAAAATCCAAAATGATCTCTCTGTCTCTGAGAAAGTCCTTTAAATTGATAATACATCTTGTTGACTCATTTTAGATTACATCATTCTTAGCAATTATCTGGTTTCCCAGGCTAACAGAAGCTCAGAGTTTAACATAGCTTTGATTTTGCACCTGGTCAGGAAACCACAGTAATTAAAGACATTATATATGTAAAATCTAGCAATTAACGCTGGTCTCAAAACAATAGAAAGAATCTGCTGGTTCAGACACCACCTCTCTGCATTTGAGATCAGTCATACAAAACTTGACTTATCAGCTTTCTTCCAGCAGAGTGCACTGTTGTTATATTTTTAACTTTCAACATTTAGCGCAATTTTCTTCCATTTAAGAGAACAAGCCTGTGCCTTATATTAATATTTACAAAGACATAGACTTATCTACAAAATTCTATCTAGCTAGGCTGGCAGCCTTCACATATCTTCACAGGTTACTAGTAGTTTATATACTGCTTCTGAAAGGGCATTGGGAGTCTTTTTCTAGTCAGCACCTGTTTATAAAAGTTGTATTTCTTTTTCTAAGTCCCTACTATAGTCATAACAATTTGAGCATTTATATATAATGAGGGATGTGCGGCATTATACAGCTATATACATGTATATATATGTATATAAAAATTTAAATTGATGGTTTTATTTAAAAGTTGTACAAAACTAACATAATGTATATATTTTAGTTAACTATGACTCTGTTGGGTGACATTATGTACCAGCTATATAAATACAACAAGCATTTTGTGATTTATGCATTGGTTTAAACAGCAGTATTAGGAGCTGTATGATTGCCCAGAAAATTTACAAGAAGATATTTCTCTTTACTAAATTATAATATGTTATATTATATTTTGCAACATAGTTTGTGTTTAGAATTGGTTTGGTGCACTAAACTATGCAATATATTTAAATTAAAGTTTAACCAGTGGTTTTAGGAGCTGTTTTCATAACCCATAAATGTTATAAGACTTTGTCTCTTCACTAAATTACATGCTCATCATATTCTGCAGTATAGTTTGGGCTTTGAATTTGTTTGGCATACAAGACAATGCATAATATTTAAAGTAAATAAATGTTTATAAAAGGTTCATCCATTCTATTAAGTTATTATTACAGTCACTGGAACTTGAATGTTTACATGCTTAGAACAACTTGTGGCATTATATAACTATATTCATTTCTATAAGTATGCAAAAATTTGAATGCCTGGTAGTATTATTTTATAATGTCATTTAATGAGCAGGAGCCATAAATGATTACCACAGATATTACGTGATTTTTGAATTTGCTGGGCAATGTTACTGTCCACCAGCTATATAAATCCAGAATATATTTTACAGTTTATGCTCTGGTTTAACCAGATGTATCAGGAGTAGTCCACAAATGTTATAAAAAAGTATAAGAAGAGTTAAGGTTAGCATGCATTAGTAAGGTGGTACAGGGGACAAAGCCCTGAGCTCTCTCAACATAGGACTGGCAAGACCAGTCAGGAGGAAAAGGTTACCACACACACTATAGACCCAGTCTCACATAGTACCATCACAACCTCAAATCATACACATAAACACACAAAGACATACTCGGAGGCTCTGATCAAAAATCTACCAAAACAGCAGAGGCCACCAAAGCAGACACCCAAACAACCACCACCTCAGAACACAACACCTGCAACACATAGACCTCACAGTCAGAGTGTCAAACAGTCACAGCCCTTAAGGCCAAACACAATGCCAGACACACTAGTCATTGGTGACTCCATAGTCAGACACACTGACGTCCCGTTCACCAGACTGAGTAAGGAGAAGGTCACAGTAAGCTGCCTGTCGGGCGCTAGAATCCGCCACATAACGCAAGTACTCAGGTCTCTCAACAGCAGGTACAAATATGACTCAGTCATTGTCCATGCTGGTGTAAACAACCTGAGACGTACCTCCTTGGACTACATGAAAAGAGACATTGAGGAGCTCTCTGATTATGTAGCCCAGGCAGGTATGACCCTGACCTTGAGCAGTATCCTACCTTCACCAAGAATGATGCCACAATACAGAGATAAGATGATCAGCTTTAACAATTGGCTTAAACTCTGGTGTCATTCAAAGGGGATCCAATGTCTGCTGCCTGGGATGACATGCTGGACAAGCCATGCTGCTTCGCAAGGGACAGCTTGCACCTGTCACCCCTGGGATTCCGGATATTGGCAAAGGCTCTTGCCACCCCCATAGTGCCTTTTTTAGGCAAGGCTCAAATTCTAAACCTACCACCCTAGAACACAAAAAAGGAAAAAAAGTAAGGGTAATGCTGCTCAATGCCAGAAGTCTAAATCTCAAAATGCACGCACTCGAGGCCCTTCTCAGTATGGAGAACATCGATGTCTGTGCTGTGACAGAAACCTGGTTCAAGGCTCCTGAGAGCACCCCAGCACTATCAGGTTTTACCTCATATGATGCGTTCTGGCCCCAAAATCCGGACAATACCAAGAAAGGAGGGGGGGGTATCCATATTCATCAAGGACACCCACACCTCAAGACTGGTGGCAACGCACGATGCATCGGAGACCATCCAGGTGCAATTAACCATAGGCAAGACTGCTATGCAAATTGTAGCATGTTACAGGCCACCCTCACAAACTCAGGAACCTCACATGGCCTTCCTGAAAACACTAGAGGGGATAAATGTATCACCAAACACCATCATACTAGGTGACTTCAATTACCCTAATATAGACTGGGAACACTACTCAAGCCCAAACACCCTAGCCCAAAAGTTCCTGGAATTCATAAACTCAAATGCCATGGAACAACTAGTCACCATCCCCACAAGAGGAGAAAACATACTTGATCTCATCATCACGAACATGGGAGCACAATGTTCAACCCCGGAAGTATACCCCTCACTGGTGAGATCAGAGCACAAACTAATCTCGCTGGAGGTCCTCATCCCACCCCACCTGAAATAAAAAGACCACAGTAAAGAACTTCTCGAAAGCCGACTTCACACTTCTAAAGACTAGTGTGGTCTCCTTTAAGGCACCCGAGCTGGCGGAAAACAGTACTCAAGCCGCTGAATCACTTACAAATGCCTTCTACCAGCACCTGCAGGACTGCATGGATAAGGCAATCCCAAGCAAAACAAAGACTCTTTGTACCAAAGGCAAGTGTCCAGTCTGGTGGACCCCAGCCATAAACAAACTCTACAACAAAAGGAGGAAGCTACTACAAGATAGAGCAAAATCCTTAAAAGGTAAGACACCCTTGATCACTATAAGTAAAAAACTAAGAGCTCTCATAAAATCATCCAAAGCAAATTTTGAGAGAAAAATAGCCAAAGACTCAAAAGACAATCATAAGGCCTTCTTTAGCTATGTTAGAAACCTGGGAGGAAACTCCCAGATATGTTCAGAACTAGTTCAAAATGATGTGAAGATTACTGATCCTACAGACATTGCCAACATACTGGCTGACAGGTTCAGTGCAAACTTCTCCCAAAGGGAGAGATATCTATACCAAGCGATTGCAGCCCCCCAAACATCTCCAATGCCCAAGTGAGAACTGCTCTCTCCAAAGCAAAAAACACAGCATCCATGGGACCTGATGGTGTCCCAGGCTGTGTGCTCCACGAACTCAACGAGGAATTAAACCCACAGCTAGGACAGCTGTTTAATCATAGTCTTACCTCTGGATACGTACCCAGGGAGTGGCACACTGCAACTGTGGTCCCACTTCACAAAGGCGGTGCCTCCACCGACCCTGGAAATTACCGTCCATTAGCTTGACAAGCCTTATCTGCAAAGCCATGGAGAGGATCATAATGGACCTCATAAATAAAGACATAGGGAATTTGCAGACTTTGGATCCATCCCAGTTTGGCTTTGTCAAAGGCAGATCATGCCTTCTAAACTTGGTTGACTTTTTCGAAACAGTCACCAAAGCCATTGATGAGGGAAAGGCAGTCCATACAGCCTACCTTGATCTGGCGAAGGCCTTCGATACAATACCCCACTCGGGTATCATTGAAAAACTCATCAGCTTAAATGTTAACCCATACATCACAAGATGGGTTGCAAACTGGCTGCGTGACAGAACCCACAGGGTCAGAGTTGCTGGCGCCATGTCAGACTCAAAGCCTGTCACAAATGGTGTACCACAAGGCTCAGTCCTGGGCCCACTCTTGTTTGGCATCTACTTTTCTGAAGTACAAGCAAACACAGGAGGGTTATGGCTGACAAAGTTTGCAGATGACTGCAAACTGGGCGCCATAGTAGAAAACACATCTGACACAGATATCCTTCAGAAGGGTCTCACAGAAACGGATAACTGGTGCCAGAGCCATGGCCTAAAGTTAAATGCCAAAAAATGCATAGTCATACCCTTCGGGAAAAACAAGGTTACCCCTAGCTACCAAATAGGTGGCAATCCACTGAGCACAGAAGTTATCAGGGACCTGGGGACCCAGGTTGATAGTAGTCTGTCATTCGACACCCATGTAGCTAAAGTAGTTAGGAAGACCTTCTACATTGCCCACCTTATCATGAAGGGATTCTCATCTAGATCAAGGGAGGTCATAGTCTCCCTATACTCATCACTCATCAGACCAATGATTGAGTACAATGCCCCATTCAGAATGTATCTGACCCGACACTTGCAGCAGCTGGAGAGGCCACAAAAGTTCCTCACCAAAAGGATAAAGGGTCTCAAACATCTGTCCTATGCTGCCCGACTGAAAGAACTCCAGCTCTATTCAGTCTTACCGCTTGCTCAGAGGTGACCTTTGCCTAACATACAAGGCCATGTCAAACCCAGATTTGATGAATATGCTTCACCTCAAAAAATCTAGATCCGTCAGAGCCACAAGGCGGGAGACTTAAACCTCGACACGGCTATTAATAGGATGTGCTGGAGGGATAGATTCATCACCCAAAGACTCCCTATGCTGTGGAACAAAATCCCAGTATATGTGAGGCAGAGCACCTCGCTGGCCTTGTTCAAGAGAAATCTTGACCAATGGATGGGAGATCGTAGATATACCCCAGGGATTACCTCAGTGTCACTGCTCAACAGAGGCACAGCAAAATAATGGGTATAGTTCCCCATACTAAAGGGGTGGCGTAAGCCACAAAACTATGGGCTAGGCTTGTAAATGCCCTCGGGCAGATAGCCTAGTATGAACCTATGAACCTATGAACCTATGATCTTTACTAATTTGTGATAACCCTAAATCTGCCCCTGTTCCTAACTGTAATCTTCTATCTTACCTTGGAAAAAAAACTTTCTGTATCACTATCATTTTTCAGAGAAAGTACATCTGAATTTACTGTTAAAATCTTCATTAACCAGTCAAAATGAAACTGCTTGTTTTCATTTTATGATTTGTTATATTTTTGTTGCTTGGTATATTTAGAAATGTAGGCATCAATCAATTGTGTTTTGGTGTTTGTTCATTTCAATAAATATCTGTCTGCATATTTATTTCCATCAATCTATCTATCTGCCTGTCTGTCTATCTATACCATAATGTGTATAGACATCAGGTTTGGTTTTAAGCTACGTGTTTCTAAAGTATGGGCAAAACAACCTACTTATAATGTACTGATAATAGCAGAAAACGCCTAAACATGGCATGTCTACAGCTAATGAGTTTTGGCTTTATCGGCACTCATAATGTTTTAAAATGTAAAAAGTAAAATGTCATGGACATTCTGAAACAATGTAGCTGAAACACTGGAATGTCCCTAAGAGGCCATTTGCATGTATCCCATGGACCTGCACTAGGGGAGGTCTTTATACTATATAGTGAAGACTCTACCTCGGTCTTTCTTGCAGGTCTCTCTCTCACACACACACACACACACACACACACACACACACACACACACACACACATGCACCCACACACACATACATATACTAGCCATTATGTGGCGTAAACCTTGGCTCTAGATGATTGTCACTGTTGAAGTGACATCACAACCCTGTAGATCAGAGTGCATGATATACCCTTAAGAAGCTTTCCAGTCACCAGGCATGTGCACATGCAAGCAAGAGTGCCATTTTGTAGTAAGCAGTCAAGGTGCAAGCATGCTTGTATGTTGTAGTCAGTTTGTTTAAGCTTAATGTTCCTGCTATACATCTTGATGTGTTTGTATGTAATAAAGTAATTAAATGAACACATATGCCTCATCGTCTTATTCAGATATACAAGACCAGCAGCATGGTGTCAGAAGTGGGATACAGAGTCAAAACAATGAGGCACATAGTTAAAGTTGGAGGAATATATGGGAGTGGTTCATCGCTAATGCTCAGACAACTCGCAAACAGGTCAGAAACAAATTCAAGGTATTCAAACTCACGTAAAGATTTTTTTACTCAATGAATATAAAAGGATGCACTCAGAATGCTCAAAATGAGTTTCTAATTAAATGAAATGTCTGAAACTGTGACATATTGATAAAAATATTCAAAATAATTACAAAAATGTTTGAAACAGTATCCGAATCACATAAAATGTATAAAAAGAGGAAAATGACTGTATTTTTTCACGATGTGCTACTTGTTCACATTAACTAATGCTATTCAAATGTAAGTGTACAAAGTGTTGACAAGTGTGAGAAGTATTACAGCACAATTTTCTTGCAAAGTACAGCCTTTTCAAGAAATATCTCACAAAGTATACTCTTTCAAAGAGTTTATTGTGCATTTGAATGCTATCAGAAGTATCTGGTGTGTGGATGTTTATGCATAATTATAAGGTCTGTATTTGCATTGTGTTTAAACATAATTTCTTGGCATGGCAGAAGGATTTTGCATACCAAGTCTGCTTGTGTTTGATAACAATATTGCAGAAATTTGGAGAGTGTTTGAGCAAGACTACAACATTTTCATACAGTCTTCTTCTTCTGACAAAGACATATGTACAAAGGCATTTATTCTGCTTAATTTACCTGGTTCAGAAGCCTTTGAAAGAGAGTGTTCATTTGTGTATGCACCTGCTATGTATATATGGGAGGTGGGGAACCACCATATAGTGGTACCGGCTGAAACTCAGGAAGACCCTGAGTGTTTAAAAGGTAAATTTAAAGAAAGGTGTAACCCCTAAACAAATATTACAATGGAAAGAAAACCTTCTATATCGCCCACCTGATCATGAAGGGATTCACATCTAGATCAAGGGAGGTCATCGTCCCCCTGTACTCATCACTCATTAGACCTATGATTGAGTACAATGCCCCGTTTGGAATGTATCTGACCAGACACCTGCTGCAGCTTGAAAGGCCCCAAAAGTTCCTCACCAAAAGGATAAAGGGTCTCAAAAATATGTCTTATGCTGCCCAACTGAAAGAACTCCAGCTCTATTCAGTCTCATACCGCTTGCTCAGAGGTGACCTGTGCCTGACATATAAGGCCATGTCAAACCCAGATTTGATGAATATGCTTCACCTCAAAAATCTAGATCCCTCAGAACCACAAGGGCGGAGACTTAAACCTTGACACGGTTATAAATAGAACATGCTGGAGGGACAGATTCATCACCCAGAGACTCCCTATGCTGTGGAACAAAATCCCGGTACATGTGAGGCAGAGCACCTCGCTGGCCTTGTTCAAGAGGAATCTTGACCAATGGATGGGAGATCGCAGATATACCCCAGGGATTACTTCAGTGTCACTGCTTGACAGAGGCACAGCAAAATGATAGGCATAGTTTTTATTCAAACTAAAGGGGTGGCGAAAGCCACATAACTATGGGCTAGGCTTATAAATGCCCTTGGGCAGATAGCCTAGTATGAACCTATGAACCTATGAACCTATGAAAGGCACTTATTTTACACAAGACATCAGAAGCCTGGTGAAACTTTTTCAGCATATATAACTGACTTGAGAAACAAGGCTAAAATGTGCAGGTTTGGTGATTTAAAAGATGAGTTGATAAAAGACAGGCTTGCTTGTGGTATTAAAGATTATGCAGTAAGAAAGATTTTGCTTTGAGACAGTGATTTAACTTTGAATACGGCCATAGAGATTGGCTAGATATATGAGCTTACATAAAAACACACAAATATGCTTACAAATGAGAAAAGCATGCTTCCAGTGCCTTCCAGTGCTAATGTAGATAGCATGCAGCATGTGGTTAAAACATACAGTCCTAAGGGTGGGGCAGCTTCAGTGAAACCCAGAGCCCCTCTAGCAAAATCTAGAGCATGCGCAGTGAAGCACAAGGGTGAGTCAGCTAAATCAAAGAATGTGCCCTCAGCCTCACAGTCAACTGTTGTAATTGTGGTGGCATTCATGAATCTAAAAGAGAAAGTGCTTAGCTTTTGGTGAGCATTGTCACATATGCAAAAAGTGGAATAATTTCAAACGGTTTTGTAAATCAAAAGAGGTTCATTCTTTTATTAAAAAAGAGCATTCAAAGAAGCAAGTTGATTAATTAGAAAACTGTGACCCTACTTGTTATGTTGATGGTGTGTCTGTGCTTGGTGAAGAAGTCAATCAACTAGATTTGTGGGCAAAGAATGAAGTATTTTGTACTAATCAGATTAATGGGAGAGCCATGGAGCTCAAAGTAGATACTGGTTCAAAGTGCACTGTTATGTCAGCAGAAATGTTTGGTAGAGTTAAAGCTGGTGAGAGGCTTGATTTGCAAAGTGTCAAGCTTGTTGCTTATGGTGGTGAAGCAATTCAAACCGAAGGCTCAGTAGTGCTTTTATGTTACTCTGCTGGGAACAGCTATGACTTGCAATTTTACATAGTCAAGAAACACGTGAGGTCATTACTAAGCCTCAGAGACACTTTGAGAATGAGACTGCTTTCATTTATTAAGGAAGTCCACCATGTAAGCTTGAAGGATAACAGCTCCAGTTTCACCCAGACTATTTTTTCTGACTATGCTGATCATTTCAAAGACAAACTAGGCAAAATCTCAGTTGTGTACTCCATGAAGCTAGACCCTGAAGTAAGCCCAGTCATCAGACCAGCATGGAGAGTTCCAGTAGCTATGCAGAACAGAGTCAAGGCTGAGCTAGACAAAAATGGTGCAGCAAGGAGTAATTTGTCCAGTAGAAGAACCAAATGAATGGATATCCCCCATGGTGATAGCTCAAAAGAAAAGCTCAGATGATATTAGAAGATGTATTGACCAAAGGGATTTGAACAAAGCACTAAAATGACATCCAATACATACAGTCAAAGACATCACTGCTCTTATGCAAAAATGCCACTTTTTTTCTGTCTTAGGGGCAAAAAGCTCATTTTGGCAAATTGTACTTAAGCATAAATCCTCATTGCTAACCACATTCAGTACACCATTTGGAAGGTACAGATTTCTGAGAATGCCATTTGGAATAAATTCTGCCAGTGAAGTCTTTCAGTGTGCAATGGGGCAAATTTTTTCTGGCTTTCCATTTGCTATTATAGTAGATGATATAGTAGATTATATTCTTGTAGAAGGCAATGTTGAAATTGAACATGATAGATACATCAAAACACATTTTTAGACAGAGCTCATGAAGTCAGTCTTAAGCAGAATCTTCAGAAATGTACATTCAGGCTTTGAGAAGTTACTTATGTCGGTCATTTGTTTACCAGTTTAGGCTTACAACCAGATCCTTCCAAGCAAACAGCAATTCTTGAGATGCCAGCTCTAGACAATGCCCAAGCCCTACAACATTTTCTTGGTATTGTCAACTATCTAGCCAAGTTCATTCCAGATTTGAGCCAGCTTTCAGCACTGCTCAGAGAGCTGACAAACATATATCCTGGTCCTGGTCAGAACAACATCAAAGACCATTTGATGTCCTGAAACAGTGTCCACCTACTTTAAGATATTATGATGTTCACAAACCAGTAACTGTTTCCTGTGATGCTTCTAAGTTTGGTCTTGGTGCATTCATTCATTCTTCAAGAGGGTAGACCAGTAGCCTATGCATTGAGACCTTAACCCAAATCAAGATGCAGTATGCCCAGTTTGAGAAAGAGCTTTTGACAACTGTGTTTGCATATTTGAAGTTCCATGATTATATTTATGGCTGACTGATTCAAATCGAGACTGACCACCAACCTATAGTCACTATTTTGAGAAAGCCAATGAACACAGTTCCTGCTAGAATGCAAATCATGATGCTCAAATGGCAAAAGTACAATTTTTAACCTTGTTTACATAATAGACAAACTTCTTTATCTTGCTGATACTTTATCCAGATCATCCAGAAAAAAACACTGAACAGTATGAGAATGAGAAACCTAATTCTGAAGTTATGGAAGTAAGAAATTTTTATTCTGCACATCTTGATGAGCTTAGAACTCAAGACAGCTTCAGATACAGTTCTCCAGAAGCTCAACCACTATCAGTCAAGGATGGCCTTCTAAGCATTCTTGATTACCAGTAGATGTGCAGCAGTATTTTCCTTAGAGAGACGAGATTTTATCTGACAATGGCATAGTCATGTAAGGTCCAAAAGTGATTATTCCAAAATCCTTGCAACAAAAGTGTATTAAGATCTTGCATGGTGGTCAGGAACTGATTCGACCAAAAGAAGGGCAAGAGGACTAGTATTTTGGCCTTTTATGTCAAAAGACAATGAACATTCTCTCTTGTCTCATTCTGTTTGTAATAGTACTAAACCGCATCCACAAAAATAACCACTTCAGTTAAGATAGATTCCAGAACTAACTTGGTCGACAGTAGCCACTGTCATTTTTGAATGGAATGATCAGCATTACTTGGTATTAGTAGACTCATTCAAATTGGTTCAAGACTGACCTATTTCCTAACCTAATGTCCAATGCTGTCATTACTAATTTGAAGAACCATTTTTCTGTCCATGGTAGTCCACTCAGAGTCATTTCAGACAATGGTGCACAGTTTACAAGTTAGCAGTTCAAGAGATTTGCTGAAACATGGGACTTTGTTCATATTATGAGTAGTCCTGATTACCTGCAGTCAAATGACTGGCTGTGTAGTTCAAAGTGCAAAACAGCTGTTAGAGAAATCAAAATGAGACAATACCAGTGTTTTTCTAAATATCCTGAATCTCAGAAACATTCCTCATGATAATCATCTTGGTTCACCTGCCTACAGACTTATGTTGTGACAAACCAGAACCACACTACCAATCTGTAGCAATTTTTTGGTTCCATTTGCCAAAAACAACAAAGCAGTGATAGCTCAACTCCTGACAAAGCGTTTGTCCCAGAAGTCATATTATGATAAGACCAGCAAACCATTCAATCCATTTCAAGAAGGGGAAATAGTGAGGATGCAGAGAGAAAAAGATGTTGATTGGATTGGATTTCTGAAAAGTTTGTGTCAAGAGCTGAGATCATACATTGTGAAATTGCAGGGAACAGAATTTAGGCAGAATCAGAAATATTTATTACCAGTTTCAAAGCCTGTGTTGCAGCATTTTGCCTGTAATAAAGACTCTAGTTCTCAGAGTGACTTATCCAATATTCCAATACCAGAGGACATTCCAGCAGATATCCCTGTTCCTGAGAATATCCTCAAGAGTCCTAAAGCAAAACATTCACCTGTGACTGTCTCTGTTGCCAAACCCAGTCCTAACTATTACATTACAAGATCAGGTCACATTTCCAGACCTAGTTCCAGATACATGGTAACCTGGACATGAATGCTGTTTTGTTCATTATTGTCTGTATAATTTGCATGTCTATTCAAATGTCATTATCATGCAAGACAGCTCAGTAAAGAAGGAGAATGTATATCAGAGAGTGTGATATACCTTCAAAAAGCTTTCCTGTCAGTAGGCATGTACATAGAAGTAATGAACAGGTGCGAGCAAGAGCGCCAATTTGTAGTGAGCAGTCAAGGTATAAGCATGCATGTGTGTTGTAGTCAGGCACTTAGTTGGTTCGTTTAAGTTTAATGCTCCTGCCATCCATCTTGATGTGTTTGTATATTGTATGTAATAAAATACGTAAACGAACATCCAAGCTTCATCATTTTATTCAGATATACAAGATGTGTGACAAACCCAATGTGCAAAAATGGGAAAAATGGGACACACACACACACACACACACACACATACACACATATATATATATATATATATATATATATATATATATATATATATATATATATATATATATAGACGGCCACGGTGGTGCAGTGGTTAGCATTGCTGCCTCACAGCAAGAGGTTCTCTGGTTCGATTCTCAGCTGGGGTGCCTTCTGTGTAGAGTCTGCATGCCCTCGCTGTGGTCACTTGGGTTTCCTCTGGGTGCTCCGGTTTCCTCCCACATCCCAAAGACATGCAGTAGGTGGATTGGACACTCCAAATTGGCCCTAGGTGTGAGTGTGTGCCTTCCTGTGGAAGGCTGGGCGCTGGGCTGGCAACTGGACACCGTAAAACTCCACTGCCAATTATGAGCGGACAGATGATCCGCTGTGGCGACCCCTAACCGGGAAAAGCCAAAAGAAGAAGAATATATATATATATATATATATATATATATATATATATATATATATATATATATATATATATATATATATATACATATATATATATATATATATATATATATATATATATATATATATATACATATGTGTGTGTGTGTGTAGCTATATAGATACATATATCTATATGGAGCTATGTGTGAGTGCATGTATGTGTGTGTGTGTGTGTGTGTGTGTGTGTGTGTGTGTGTGTGTATATATATATATATATATATATATATATATATATATATATATATATATATATATGTGTGTGTGTGCATGTGGGAACACTTTATAATCTCGAAATTCTGAAATACTGAATTTCAGAATCCCGAAATCATAAAGACGAAAGTTCTAAATACCGAAACCCCAGAAGCGCGAATTTCAAAATCCCGACATTCGGAGATGTTAAAGTAGGGCTTCTGGTGTTGTGGTGTTTGAATGGAAGTTCAGGTCAGTATGTATGTTTAAGGGTTTGGTTAGGGGCTTTAGTGTGTGTCAGTGTGTGTTGTGACTGTGATGTGTGTGTGCAAGGGGAATGTAGGTGTGTGGTGGTGTTTTGTGTGTTTGTCTGTGTAGTGGGACCCTGGAGTTAGTATATTTAAGTAGGGAGGGGGTGCAGCAGGTATGCATGTTTGTGTATGTGTGTGGTGTCTGGTTAGTGTAGGATTCGCAATTTCAAAATTCGTGCTTTTGGGATTTCAGTATTTAGAGCTTTTGGCTTTATGGTCTCGAAATTCTGAGATTCGGTATTTCAGGATTTTGGCATTATAAAGTAAATTCATATATATATATATATATATATATATATATATATATATATATATAGGGGTCTACTTCAGTAGACCGAAATACCACTTACCCAGATTACAAATAAGTGAGATGACAAAACCGAAGCCACTTGGCCAACATGAGAAATTTGCCCTTTTCCCCTCTATAGAGTGATCTCAGAGTTAGTATATTTAGTTGGGGGGTGTGGCCACTTGGGTGGGTTTAATACTTTTCAATGTGCTTTTCTTTCTTATGTTGTTATATATGAATAAGAGGGGTGTGTTTTAAATGCAGCATGTTTAGATTTGTCATGTTAGATATATATAAATAGATTCTGCATTCTATTCATTCTTACCTTACCTTTCTGCTACAGTGACATGCCGTTTTTGATGCTTTTGTGATTTCTATCTCTACAACCCATTATAACTGACCATTCCATGGGTCCACACTCTCTCTCTGCACTCTCTTACAAAAAGTACATTCAGAGACTGAGAGAGTAGCTCACTTCCTCCATTTGCTGCATGTGCCCCCATCCTTCCTCTGCAGCATGGCTCCTTTGCATCTTTCTGACATGATGTGTTTCTCAATCATATTCCTTATGTCTCTCCTGATGAATAGTGTTAAGTGCTCGTGCTCTTCTTGTCTATGTTTATAGTCTTTTGACTCTATCCCATACACCTTTCTGCTGGTTTGACCTCCAGCAGCCTGAAGTCACTTTCCCTGCATATTCACACAAGGTACACATGGTACTTGAGCAATAACCTGATCATGGCCCAGTAGAACAGAAACATTACCTTTTTACTTCAGGAATCTTTGCTATAAGGGGCTTATTCTAACTATTCTTTTTTAAATTGTAACGCTCCTCTCACTCTGCTCTGGTGATCTAATGTAATCTATGTGTGTTTAATAATTTTCAATAATTTTCCTTCTTTGTAGTTTTCTGTACCACTCCCCCAGATGATAATTCACACAAAGGATATTGCCGACCAAGTCCTTTACTTTTGTATTTGTCTTCTTTGAACCTCAGCTGTTAACTTTTTGTCCAGTTTTTAACTTTTATTAATCTTTCCTAAAACTGTTTCCTCTCCATTGTTCATTACTGCACTTATTTTAGATTCATAAGTTCAGTTGCTAAGCTTACAATCTAATTACATTCAAGGATCTTCCATCTTGTGACCGCATGTTGATATTTTTTTACTTCCCATGTACTTATCAAGATTATTTTTGCATGTAGTTAATTAGTGACATCTTTTCTGATTGTAAGAGGATTTTTTTCTGTCTTGGAAAGTGTTGTCTAATGTACCTTTCACATGCTTTCCATTAGTGAAATTTATCTTAATATTAGGTACTCCAATCTGGTGAGAGCTCCCTCAGTGGTGTGTTCCTGGCAAGGACCTTTCTTTACAGACCATTTAAGCATCATTTCTTCTTGACCCTTAAGAAACCTGACAGAATTACAGCTCCCGAAGCTTTTTTGAATAGTTTTAATTTTCCAGTGATATGATTTTTCTAGCAAGGTTTCATTTTTACTTCTTCTGTTGTTTTCCATGTCTTTCAGTTGCCTGTTCAAAGGCTGCAAAATACAGCAGTATGTATAACAAAGGATTATATCTGTGAGGTATGAAGTTATCTCTTTCTGTGGTGAATATACAAGCCCTTTAGGTTTATATGTGTACTCCTAACTCTAGTCCACATCACTAACTCCCTTCACAATAATCCTCACCTCTCCACCCTCTAACTTTTTATTCTCTCTCTTCCTTTTGTTTTCCTGTTTCTCCTTTTTTAATCATGAAGCCGCGGTGGTGCAGTAGTAGCATTGTCACCTCACAGCAAGAGGTTCTCCCATTCGATTCTCGGGTGGAGCGCCTTCTGTGTGGAGTCTGCATGTCCTCCCCACATTCGAGTGGCATTCAAAAGACATGCGTGAATCGGTGTGCCTGCGTTGAAGGTTGGGCGTCGGGCTGGCACCTCAGCACTGTAAAAATCTACTGCCAGTTATTAGTGGACCGGAGTTCCGCTGTGGCGACCCCTAACATGGAAAAGCCGAAAGAAGAAGAACTGTAAGTATTGTAACTACTGTGAACTAGCAATCATTATGCACTCAGTAATTTCTTACATACTGTGCATGCTGTCCTACAATCAGCTTTGTATACATCAGCCTTCAAGCTTATTGTTACATTGGCAATATATCAGGAATTTCTTACTTTGTACTTTTAAGCTGACACTTTGTAAATTAAGATTGTATGTTGATTTAAAGGGCTTCTGTCATTGGTGACACAGGAAGAGAATACTAATTTTATCCTGTTTTTTGCAGAATTGAATCTTCTAATCCCATACTGAACCTGAAGATAGACTAAGGGGTCAGTATTCTATCCTTGGTAACAAATGAAAATAAAAATAAATAAGTATAGAATACACTATTCCTACTCTTGTGTGTATACACTAGTCAACATGTAAACTCTACAGTAATTCTCACTGCATATACTGCTTTCATTCCACATCACATAAAAAAGTTGCACTGAATGATTGCTTTTGCAAATTGTCCCTAATTTTGTGCTATGGAACTGATCTTCCCTGGTGTTTCCCATAAATGAGTCTTTGGCTAACTGGGAATAACTTGGTTAACAGACAGAAGTAAGTTAATTAATCAGAAAAATCACAGTCCATGACTACATGTACATTAATGGTCAAATCTAGTACGAAATAATCTCCCTACTGAATAATATATTTTGCCTGAAATACTTCTCAGAAAGGTTAATGCATATTCGGTATTCAGACAGCTTGTGTTCTATAAATGTACAGTTTTCCTCTGTGACCAACCTGGCAGACAGGGTTATGCATTCCAATCAGCAATGCCCTTGCATGGAACTTCATCAGCTCACACCAAGCTGCATGTGAGAGCATGTTCTGAACCAAATACTGTTTTCCATCTGTGGCTCTCTATTGAAAATGAACACTTTTTGAAGTGTGTAATGCAAATTCCAAGCCATAAAATAAATAAATAATCTCTGCTGTTTGTCTGCTTTAAATATCTGTCTGTAAACAAGCGATTGCTGAAATAATTTATGGCAATAAACTTCTTAACGATTAAGTAAGACGATCCTATAGAAAATGAACACTTTTTGAAGTGTGTACTGCAATTTCCAGGCCAATAAATAAATAATCTCTACTGTTTGTCTGCTTTATATGTCTGTCTGTAAACAAGCAAGTGCTGAAATAATTTATGATACTATACTTCTTAAGGCTTAAGTGACTTACATAGAAAATGCTCTAATTACAATGAAGTCAAACAGACTATGCTGCTGGTATCACACGTGTATGACTTAAATGCACATATTTCCAGTGTCAGTTTTATAATAACACAAGGTAAAAAATTGTTTAACTAAACATCAGCCTGCATCCCAGGCATAAAAATAAAAGGTGATTGTATCATTACATCTTAAGTAAAATGTTTGCTTGGAAAACTGTACCTGTAACTAATTTGTTTTTCTCAAAGAGAAATCTTATGTCTTCAAGTCATAATGCACTGCCTGTACACATTTCTAAACAAAAAAAAATCTTAACTTTGCTATAAACATTTAATGTATGCAGGAAAATAGAGTTGTAATATAGGTAACATTGACAGTGGTACATCTCAGAGTAATATGCTAGCACATTGTTGTGAAACAGATTTATGTAATTTGTTCCTACTAGAAGAAGACCTGAATCACAAAAAAATGGATAGGAGGCGCACTTGGGTTGAAATTAGAAGTAAGAGCAAACAGGGCACAGGTCCAGGTATTAGTAGCCCAGCAGATTTATGTCTGAGAGACATTGAAAGGTGGCCACCCACATTGTTAAGTGACACAGATAGAGGGGGGTGTATTGACCTACACACATTCTGCTACAGTGGTTCCCAACATAGTGGATACAGTGTGATGGGGAAGGCATACATTCTACTCCAGTGATTCACTTGTGGGATATAGTGGGTGGAGGGTGGAGACACAAATACTGTTGCAATGGCTCACTTGGAGTATGGGATTGTCATATATTAGCATTTTTACATATGGGTATTGATTTGTCTACTTTCATAAGTGCCACAGTCATGCGGTCTTCCACTATGGAATAGGTCCTACCTGATGTCAGTGTAGCACTAGAGCCTCATAATGATGGCACAGAATGAGGGCACAGTGCCATTTCTGGCAATGGTAGCCATAACAGGCACACTTCCACTCACATCCAGTGACACAGCTGTGTTGCCTGGAGAACCTGTCCTACATCTCCAATGGTCATGGCAGTACAGTGTATGACTGGTAGCTGTACACAGTGAGCAGTCTCATCAGTTGCTCATGCACAAAATGTGTGCAGTGACACAACCACCAAGCATGGAGGCAGCAATAGGGAGCAGAGGGTCTGAGGTGTCAACACTATGGTTCCTGCTAACTGCTCAACCTAGATATCATACTAAGCATTACACAATGGATGTGCACATCAGTGATCCAAGTGCAGATGGATGCCATAGCAAAGAATATTGGTTTACTGTATAGCATGCCTGATAATATTCATGAAGGAATACAATAGTGGATCACATGAGCAATATGTTAGATTGGCACCAGTGAGCCTTCATTACCTCCACAATGCTATTTGCCTCAACATGCAGGGGCTGACATAGTTCTCATGGCTGCTACTCCTCTGCCTTTATTGTGGGTACACCCCATATGAATGGTACATACTGCCTCCTTAACACCACCTAGATGTGATAAGAATGGAATGATATGAAGTGGCCATCCACACAGATGTAGCCTACTTGACAGTTTTGCACTTGATATGGTCAATCATTGCT
The DNA here is from genome assembly GCF_019279795.1 of Protopterus annectens. Lineage (NCBI taxonomy): Eukaryota > Metazoa > Chordata > Ceratodontiformes > Protopteridae > Protopterus > Protopterus annectens. Next base: position 1,090,371,162 of record NC_056745.1, read on the forward strand.
TGTTAGCAGTTCGTGTTGTCCTTGCTAGAAGGTGTTTGTGACATGACCATTCCCTGGAGGAGATGCTACTATGGCTGAGAATGTTAACAGTCTGTATTGTTCCCTCCTGAGATCCCATAACACTGACAGCCACATTTGCGTAGCACAATGACATATCTGGCAGCTGTGTCCCCTGGTGCTAGTACTGTGCAAGTACACATAGCATCTTCCTATCTGCATCACTCCCTCACTGCAACATATACCCAGCTCCCCTCAGTCACCATTGTATGTAACATACTCCATTCCATAACTTTGTTCTATTTCCCTTCCATCAATGTAGCCATTGCTGATTTCTGTCACTGTGCCCTCCCCCTGTGCAATTGATGACAGCCATGCACTGCTCTCACTGTGTGTTACATGGATTAGGTAATATGTGATTCAGAGAATGACCAGGCAATGTACTGTACATTTTAGCCTGGATATAGTATTGCATGCATCAGTTTTTTTACTTATTGTGTCTATTCTGACAAAGATTTGTGGACCAGATGCTGCCTGTCTGTCAGTGCAGCACAATATTGTGCCCACCACTGTTTCACATGGGCTTCCACTGCAGCCGTTTCCTCCAGTGACTCCTCAGGCTACAATACCTCCACCAATGGCTCCAATCTGTCTGGTCCTTTGATGGGGATCCACTGCTCTGTCTGCTTGCTACCATGTTGTGCAGTATTGCACAGCCAGCAAATATCTTGCTGCAGATCTCTGTAGCAATCGGAAGCACTCCACCACTGAATTCTAGTCAGCAGAAGTGGGCCTTTAAGAATCTGAACTCACACTTAATTTTGTGGGTCTGTGACAGAGAAGAGTTGTATGTCATCTCAGCCATGTTCTGGTGGTGGGTTCCATATTGGAGTGATGAGCTGTGACTCCATGGTGTATCTGCCAACTCTAATAAGATGTCCCTTTTTGACGTCAGCCCACAAAATCTCTAGTATAAGTTTGACATTTGCCAGATATGGGAATTGTGAAAACTACCTAGATGGCATACAGACACACTGCGTATGATATCTTGTGTTGCATACCATTTTGCAGTTGATGATTTAGAACCCTTTTAGTTGATATACTGGTAACCATGTGAAGCAGGTTGGGCCTTGATAGTGATATGGTTGAGGTCAATGGCCTATAGAACCTCAGGGAGTGGGCCATTTCAGTGATGATTCTGTCCTCTGCAGTCCATGCGACATATATGCTCTTTCACATGCTTTTGCATGAAATCCATATGATTGCATTCAAATATACCCTTTTAATTAAAGTGATGGTATTTTAGGCAGAGATTCACCTGCAATGCAGAGGATGATTTCATGCACTGTGGTGGATTCTGGCTCTGAGAATGGCCCCTAACATATACTGTTCAGTGAGTGCAGATGCTGCTCTTAGCATCTTAGTGTGATCTAGCTATTGGTTTTAATAAGAGATGACAGTGTACAAACTCGCTGACTAACACAACTCATCATGCAGTTCTTATACATTTCTAAATCTCTCCACCATACTGTCTATCCTCATTTGTGCTCAAAGTTGGATCCATTACTTAAAATTGCTCTTTTTCATATCTTTTTATAGGCATTTGCATATGATGTTGGCTGTAATATTTCCCTTGGTCATGCAACCTATGTTTATGAATTGGCCTCACCCTTCAAGTCTCTGTTCACTGCACAAGTTTACATCATGCATTGCTTTGCTTGTTTCTGAATCCTAGCCATAGCCTTTCAGTACCATAAAATATTTGTGGTATATTTCTGGCCCTTCCAAAATGCTTCAAGTATAAAGTCCCAAGGTACAAAGTTTCACTTATCTAACCCACTGTTTTTCATTTGTTTTATTACAGATTAGCTTTAAGCAGGATGAATAATGACATGTTGATGCATTCATTTGCTTGTTCATTTATTTTGTCTCTGCCAATATACACAGCTGATTCAGAAATCACCAAAGTTACAGTGTTGTCACTTGGTAAACTATTGGAGTACTGCAGTATATTTTTGAAAAGCAATAGTATGAGGATTAACACAGCAGTGAGTATCATGGAGTATGGCAGGTTATAGTTGCAGTTTTGCCTATGACCACATTATTGAGGAATTACGCTGTACTTCATTGTTAGCACATTCAAGTGTTTTCTGTGATTTTTATGTTGTCTCTAGTTAATGTCTATGAAGTGTGTGATGTTGGGTTGGGTTAAGTAGCTTTTAGATGAGTATGTTTCTGTTGTATTTTATTTGAGGTACAGTTCAGGTACATTAATACATGCCGAAGAGTGATGTTGACCGGATGCAAGGCAGTTTTCCTTGACTGTGGTACTTACCCCTTTCATGCACTTGTTCTTCTGCGTAATTAATGTGTTCCACTGCAAAAAAAAAAATGTTTGATTGTTTTTGTTAGTTGACATTTTCCCATGACAGTTGTTTCAGAACCCTGGCATCAGACTGGGATTTTCTAATATATTTTCAATAAGGAAATATGAGAAGTGGAGGAAGACCGAAGAGAAATCAATACATAGAAAGTTTAATTCAGATTATTTGGTTATGTAACTGAGAGGGTTAAGGTTATGAGCCAATAACAAGTTTCATCCTCTAGAAAATGATTTTATTCCCTCAGTATTCACTTGCAAACTGTGATTCTAATCAATTTAGTAAAGCAAACAGTTCTCTCCAGTAAATTGCCCTCTTAATGGATCCTTGTGTACAGGTGGTTTTAGCCGATTAACAAACAAATAAAATTAAGAAAGAATTGAATGGGAAGGGAAAGAAGATCATGAATGGGTTTGTAGCTCAGACAACAAATTTGGTGGAAGCAGGAGATGTGAGGCAAGAGGTTGTTGAGGCGGTAATAATTGAGGTCAGAAGAGGGGTGTGGTATGTGACATAAACTGGAGAGGAAGCAGAAAAAGAAGCAGTAACAGCCAATCACAGAAGGTTATACAGTTAATGGGATAGATGTTGTATGGAAACATTTTTCTAAAAAATACATTAACCTTAAGGTTTTCATTATTAATCACCTCAATGTAAATGGTATCATAAGTATCATGTAAAGCAAGTGAATTCTTAAACACCCTGGGCCAGTGTGTATTAAAATGGATCTATCACGTTTATCCACATGGCTTACTAATAACACAGCAACAAGCGAGTATTTTATGTTGTATTTGAAATGTTGGTACTCTAGTTTGGAATGTGTTTGTTGCTGTGATGTTAAAATGGGCCTATATAAAAACGTTGACAGGGCAGAAGTGTGAATGCCCTTACATCGACACAGCTAAACCAAAACCACTAAATCTCGAATGGCCAGAACAGAGATTTTTTTTCCCAGGTCACTGTTCTGGCCATTCGAGATTTAGTGGTTTTGGTTAAGCTGTGTCGATGCAAGGGCATTCACTCTTCTGCCCTGTTGATGTTGTAATATAGACCCGTAAAAGCATCTTCCTTCATTCCATTATTTTAAAAGAAGGAGGTAAAGGAGATACCAGCTCAGTGAATTATCTTAAACATTAACTGCCACAAATTCCTGATACTTTATGAGCTGTGTTGAATTGTGCCTTGTTCTTTGTACGTACAGATGCACATCCCTATTCCTTATTCACTGAGAAATTATAGATGCAAGTTCAACAAATGGATTTTTATGGAATTTCTTCACTGCTGATGAAAGGCAGAAGTGCAGTCACTGTGCTACATGAACTTTGCATGTAAGCATATCAATATTTTTTTTCTCCCACAAAAATCTATTGACATTGTACCAGTGATGATCTATCCTAAAGATTATGCAAGGATCTTCTGCATGGCATTGTTTATGTTTCAGACAGGTGTCATTGCAGAATATAATTTGAAACATGATTGCAGAGATGTGTGTTAGTCTGGTTGATAACAAAATAAGAGTCACTTCCATCTTTTTATAATGCATTTCAGTAGGTTGCACTCTCTCTTTTGACACTGGAAGATCAGAAAGTTGTAAGTTCTCTTCCTACTTCAAGTGGTCAGATTCAGCTTCCATTGCTGACATCGTAGTGCAGTATAGAGGTATGTGCCTTCCTTTGGATGAGATGTTAAACCAAGATCCAAGCTGACTATGCTGGCAGTAGCTCTGGGGATATACATTTCTCTTAGTCAGTAAAAATGTCATCTATAAGTTCCCCTGAAAATAGGCATAGACCTAGTGGGACAAACTGACTCAACAAAGCATAAATTAATTAAATAATAAATGCTAAAAGAAGATGTGGTGACCTGACTAGACCATATCCACCATTTGCAGATTATGCATAAGAGAAATGAAGATGGTACAAATGTTCTGATAAACTAGGATTATAGGTATAGAAAAACATATGGTACTCACTGTATTTAGAGAAATACTGTGGTCAAATCCAAGGTAGTGGTATACAGTACTGAAAAAGGTACCATATTCATGGTTTTGCTGGTACTTGATTGATAGTCACTTTTTGATGTAAACCAATCAGATGGACCTTGGTAACCAAGTGGTACTCAATGAAGGTTCTAATAACTTACCCTGACTTTTTGTGATTTGGAGCTGTTATATCAGCCAAGATGGTACAGTAAGTGAAGTCCATTTCTTGGGTCCAGGAATGGTCGTTTTTCAGTAAATCTTTACAAAGTTCCAAGCTGCTTTTTAGATCTATCAAGGTATGCTGCATTGAAAAATAACTTGATTTGATGAGCCATATCTGTTATGATTCATGAACCCATCAAGGAAACAAGCAATGTTGTAATACGGGAGCTTTAATAGTGGGGGGGGTGGCAGCATTCTTAGGAAGAGCAAAGCAAGGTGCTTTCTAGTAAAGGAAAGGCATGCAAAAATTACTAGCTAGCTGTTGCAGCAGATGTGGAGTACTTATTCTTATCAGTAAATCATAGGATGGCAGGCCACTATTAGAGGAAAGGAAGAAGGCACGCCTCATTCAGTTTCATGAGAGTGAAGAGATGCACCAAATGGTAAACTATTTATTTGAACATTACTCCATGGAAAACTTTCAGTTATCACAGAGATTTAAGGATATATGTTGTTAATTAGCTGTTTCTTATAGATAATGGTTTGATTCCATCAGACTCCCTTTACCAATTGTCTGACTATGAGCAGGTCTCTTAACCACACAGTCCTCTAGAATCACCCTTGAAAAGGAGCACTTGTGTCCAGGGGGTTTTACCACTAAACAGGTCAATTAAGAAACCCTTTTAAAAGCAATAATTTTCACTGTATGATAGTCTGCATGTGTAAACTGTCCAGTATAGCATGGATTTATGTATGTAGGATGTATCAAACAAATTTAGTGTTACATATCCTTGTCTAAACTAAGACAATACAACAGAAGTTAATGTTGCTTCCTCACATTGTTTGATTGTCCAGTTAATTTCTAAGCTGAGGTACTTTCTGTTGGAACTCTTTATGTAATTCTGGTGTCCATATAGATTTGTTTTCACATCCTAAGACATGCTATATACCAATTGGCCATCCTCAAAATTGCCCATGGAAACTTGTGTATATTTCCTCTAAGAAAGACTTGCATCCTGCCCAGAATGATTTTTTTCTGCATTCTGCAGACTTAGTGCTGGAATAGATTTGGTTCCCTTGCAGCCCAGAATGGATATTGGATGAACTATTCCTGTTTGGTTATACAGAAGTCTCCAATTACTGACTTTTAGAAAGAAACAGCTATTTAACTTCCTTATTATATATTCCTAGAAAAATAGACATACGCGAATAATACCAAAGAAACGCCATACTAATATGGATATAAATAGGATCATCGGATATTACTAGGCTAATGGCTCTGGGGACTTACAAGCTTAGCCAAGATGTTATCCCCAAAAAAGAAACCTCAATCAGCACCTGTTACCCCTGTCAATGAGTGACACAGGTGGAACCCCTGGGACAAATTTTTGGTTACCCATCCACTCATCAAGGTTGTGCTTGAAGAAGGTCAGCAATGTACTTTGTTTCACGCGTATTGGGAGTATTCCAGAGACAGGGCAGCTTCTGGGAGACAAACGTGTCTCTACAGCAGGTTTTAATGTCACATATTAGATTTAAGTCTTTTGATTGGGTACTATGCAATGAGTTAGACTTACGGTTATGAAGCATCTCTAGTAGAGCAGGGTCTGAGATTGCCTTGTAGGCGAGACACAGATCACCTCTGAGCAATCTGTATGATACAGAGTAGAGTGCTAGTGATTTGACAATGTCCACATAGGACAGGTGTTGGAGGCCATGGCTTCTCTTTGTGAGGTATTTCTGTGGCTCTTCCAGTTGGTGCAGGTGTTTGGAGAGGTATATACCAAACGGGGCATTGTACTCAATTATTGGCCTAATGAGGGAGGAGTACAGAGAGGTAATAACATCCTTTTTTCTGGATGTAATCCCTTTACTTATGAGATGAACCATGTAAAAGGCTTTTCTGACCACTGCCACTACATGATAGTCAAATGTGTATTTTTTGTTTGTGAAATGTTTTGTATTTCACTCAGACGGAGCTGAAATTGGTCAGTGTTGATCAGTGCATTGCCCTGGTAAACAAATATAAATAGATAAATAATCATGAAATCCAAGATAAGCAGTCTATGACTTAACTTTACAGCACCCTTTCTAAGCAGTGGTGAAACGAATTTAAGTTTTTGATGAGAATATGAATATTCACCATTAGAAGTCTAAAACAAGAATTTGAATCAATTAAATCTAAATCTAGGATATATAATGCCTAACTTAAAATAAACAATGCAGTATTTGTTTAAACATGCTAGATAGCACAGAGATACAACAGTTATTGTTGCCTCCCAAGATTTAGTTCTGAAGTCTGGTCATTGGCATAGGTGCCTTCTGTACAAAGACTGCATATCTGTTTGTGTCCATGTGGATATTTGCCAGATGCTCCAATCTCCATTTACAGCCCAAAATTGTGTCATAGGTGAATTATCATTCTTCCAATTAGGTATACGTGTGTGTGTGTCTTGTGAATGTGTGTGTGTGTGTGGGGGGGGGGGTACACATCCTGGGATAAGTTGGAGCCACATTCATGATCTGCCTTATGCCTATTGAGTTCTAGGATAGGGTTTTTCTCTTCTGCAACTCTGATTTGGAATAATAGTGTAATTGGTAAATGCATGAATGAATGAAGTAATTAAATGTACCTTATTCTAAGAAAGCTCCTTTCAGTTTTCAATAACTTACATTAGGAAATTATTCTAAACTAATACTTAAGAGATACTAAAAAACACCCATTAATAAACACATTGCATATGCTATTTTCTATTCTTTTTGGCTGATAATATGATCCCCCTATTGAACAAAAGACTAAGATAATTCTACAGCAGCTTGATATCAGTTACCGTACCTCTCAAATGTCCATGATTTTGAGGTACATCTCTGGATTGCCTCATATTTTTGCCTTGTTCCTTGTAACTTTTTTGATTTTTTTTTGTAAACCTCTGAGGATTTTTGTTGGTCAATAATGTGAGACATTAGACTTTGATGTTTTGTATCATTTACAAAATGTGTGTGGATGCAAAACTAGTTTTATGTTTTGTATCATTCACAAAACACGTGTGGATGCAAAACTAGTTGTTTAACTTTTAAGTGAATTGGAGAAATATTTAAAATTTGTTCCTTATTGTGGGCCTTTATATCCCTATTATTTTGGAGTTTCTCCAGAATTCTTGAATAAAGAAGTTGAAAGCTATGTCAGTTACTTATAGTTTTCCTGAGATATTTTATAACTTGAGTGGAGATTCATAAAAGCTCTGTGCGACTGTGCAAAGTTTTCTGCACCTGAGGATGACATACAAAGTCCTTTCAGATTCATTAACCCACAAATGCCATGGAGCAAGTTCACACAATATTTCTTGAATAACAGGGCTTCACTTACATCACTTGTGATCAGTGTTTCTTAAACTTTTTTGGACTAAGAAGCCCTACTCAAAAATATTTATTTTCATGGAACCCCTTCACAGCTTTCACCCTCTTAACACAAAAAATCTGGACAAAGCCAAAAATAATGGGGATGGGGGGCAAAGCCCCAACAATAGGGACACATTTTAAATATTGATCTTATGAATTTAGAAAGTTGCTAGAATAAAAGTTCTTGTGTTAAATGACTGTCATTATTTAGTGAATTCATTCCTCACTGATTTGCCTCAAAAATCCAGAAAAATCACAAATTTTATGAGGAAACAGACCAAAAATATGAGGCAAAAATCTGGACAATATGCGAATATCTGAACAGTTGAGAGGTATGACCCCCTTTGTAAACTTAGAACAAACTAATAAATATTTACACATAATGTGAATTGTAAAAATGCATGTTTTAGGTTTCAACTTTCATAGTCTTAATGAGTAAGATGTGCCTGTATTGCAAGACAAAAGTTGCCAATAGTTGGTATATGTTTTTTTTAAAGAGAGCACTAATGTAGCTGTTCAATTTAACCTATGCTTATATTTTATTTTTGTTGTAGTGACAGTAGATTCCAATGAAGGATGCTTGGTTGACCTTTACTCAGGCATTACACTGAACAACTGTAAATTAGGTTACCTCTTCGTAAACTTTTGAATAAAAATTCATATTATGTATGGACCTTTTAGTGAAAAGCATTTAGAAGGAAAATGGATGAGAATCTGAAATGTTTTTCACTTAAAGGTCCATACTCACTATGAAATTTTATCCAAAATTTTACCAAGAAGTAGCCTAGTGTTCATATTGTTCAGTGTAATGTCTGAGGAAAGATCAGCCAAACAGATCTTCATCTATAGCTAGATCATTTGGTCCTTTACTCATTCATTGAGATTAAAGGGATCCAGAATAAAAAAAAAAATTCTCTTGGATCCTGACTTGAGAGAACATAGTCTTCAAATTTAACTGACAATATTTTCAGATGATTGATAAGATTTTTTAGCTGGTTAAAACTGTCAAACTATAACCCCCCCCCCCTCCATTTTGGTCAGTCTAGGTGAGTATCAAAGCAGTTTGCTATTATTTGCATCCAAAGGTATATCTCCTTTTTTGGACCTTCTGTTTTGTTATAATTATCAAACACTGTTTTGTGTGTCTTAAGAAAAGATAATTTAAACTCATTCAAAAATTGAAATATATCTGCAAGGTGTCAGAATTTCGTTTTCCAATCTTGTCCTTGAAAAAATGTACAGTATCAGTTTTTGTTTGATCAAAATATAGGTAGTTCCTCTCAGGCCACAGAAACTTTTTACAATATCTGTCCTCATGAAAGTCAGCAAATTTCAGTATTTAATAAAATGTTTCTAAGAAGAGTTTATTTCATCACACAGCATTGCTAAATGCCATGAATTTGAAGAGCATGACATTACAAAATGTATTGATTTAATTCTTTTTAATACTCCATTCGGCTCAACACTTCATCCTTTGCTTGCTTACATTACCCAGTGTATCATGCAGTGTACTTTCTATATATGGTGTTACTTGGTTCATTTTGACAGCTAATCTTTTATGCTTACCATCAATACTAATTGCATTACTTAAACATTATCAGACAATGCTGAAAACATTTTAGTGCCAGCTGTATGACTCTTCAGTTCCAAGTAATTCAGAAACTTTTCTTTAATTTGATTTTCATTCCAGTCTATGTACCTGACACACACACACACACACACACACACACACACACACACACACGCACACGCACACGCACACACACACACACACACACCTATATATGCATTTATAAATAGATATAAAGATAGATATAGATATACAGTAGATATATGTGAAGTAATATATATATATATATATATATATATATATATATATATATATATATATATATAGTTAGCAAGGCTTTATCAGCAAATACATTTTTGACATTTTAATTTCATGTAAATGTGCCAATTAATATATTTACTCATCATAATAATATAATTCAAAACAGTATCATTAGAAATGGGCATTCTTTTTATTTTTTAGCAAATTTATCACCTAATCTAGTTTGGCAAGCAGGGCATAATTAAGTCTTTCCCTGTGATGAAAATTGTTTTTGATTTTGCAGTGCAAAGTGATATCAAAAATGCTACTTTAACAAATAAATTATTTCCTGTACCCTTAGATGTATACTTCAACATTGCTTGCTGAAATTTTAACCACTGCTCTTTTCTTAAATAAAACAATCTCCACTGACATAATCTGGTATCATTTGTGTTTAGTATACAAATGTTTAATGTTTTGCTGAAGCTATTGCACTATTACATAAAATTGCTGAACACACATTGAGGATAATCATCTCTACATCTTTTGTAACTCAAGAAGTGATTACTTACTACTAACATGCATTTCAAAAGTGGAACTGTTCATATTTGAATTATTTAATAATGGTCCTGCATTTCCATATTTTCAGCAGTAATTTCATCATTTGGTTGCAGATGATGCTAATCTTCTGCATTGCTCACTGTCTGTTCCTTCAAACCATCAACAGAAATTCCACTACTATCATGTGTATAATTGAAGAAGAAATATAATTTATTTTAGTTACTCATACTGGCAAATATCTGTAATTAAAGTATGCATATATTCCTTTGAATTCACCTTTCTGACAGTTTCAAATGCATACTTATCTACCAGGTTGCATTAAATGATATTTACTGCTTGATAAGTTGATTTCATTTATTGTCAAACAGTAAATAAATTATATTTACTGTTTCATAAATAGTTTGTTGTTAAATAATGAAACGTTTGTTCGATTGTGTTTTAAGTTTGGACATTTTGAGCCTTTTTCCAGCAAGAAGAGAAACAAAATTTATTAACCAAGATAACAAAATTGTCCAATTTAGAACATTTCATCCATAAAGGGTCACAAACTGCTGCCATTATAATTGCCCCATATCCTTATCCATCATTTACAGACACTTTGTTAGATTGTGATAAAAATGGCCACAGTAAAGTATTCCAAATTGCTTTACAAAATCCAAAATAGTCTTCTAAATTAATCACAGTAAAGTATGCCAACTTATTTCACACAAATTCACAATTCTCCTAGAAATCCAGATTAATGCTGAGCATATGACACAAGTAAAACTTATTTTAATTCAGATGGCTCCCCAGTAGTTATATCCACTTTGATTACTAAGTACATCCCAGACATGAGATTGTGAGTTGTTTCACAAAATTACTAAATAGACAGTGTAGTCATAGTAAAGTGTTTCAACTTAATTTCACTAAAGAGCGGGTTTATATTATAACATCGAATTTTATAAAGTTTGAATGTTATAATATCGAACCAGTTTTGTCGAACTCTGAAAACAGCGAAGGTGTAGGACACCTAATTCTTTCCCAGGGAAAGAATTCGGTGGGCCGTTGCTGTGGCTTCGCTGTTTTCAGCAGTCGATATGTTGGAGCGTTACGGGTCGGGTTCAGGTAAGTGTGCGATTGTGTGTAGGTTAGGGTTAGGGGGTGGGTTAGTTGAGTTAGGGTTAGGGAATGGATCAGGTAAGCGGGCAGTTGTGTGTAGGTTAGGGTTAGGGGTGGGTTAGGTGAGTTAGGGTTAGGGCGCGGGTGAGGTGAGTGTGCGCTAGTGATGGACCTTAGGGTTAGGGTCAGGTTAAGGTAAGTGGATAGCTAGTAGTGTATGTAAAGTTTAGTTTAGGTTTAGGTGTAGAATTTTAAGTGTATGTGTGTGGATTGCAGTTTTTTGCGTGTGTTTGTGCTGTATGTATGTTTCTTGGAATTTCAATTTTTTTCCCTGGGAAAAAAATAGCTATTCTGACTGTTTGATGTTTGCTGATTTCGATGTTTAGGGTTCTATATTATAACATTCGATCTTTGTAGATTTCAATGTTATAATATAGACCCTAAAGCGCATACTAGTTCTGCAAAAATATTTATATAATTGTTCACAATGAGCACATGACAAAATGGTAAAAAGCTTTCATCCACAGACAACCTTTCATCCATACTTAATAATTATATCTACTCTGCTGTATGGATCGCCTGTCTTCACTAACTTCAATAATACCTTCAAGTCGAAACTTGATGTATGCTACAATAAAATATGTCTTAATCTCATAAAACCCACCACTACACAACCCTAAAGGACCTAAATTGGCTAGAACACCCAAATCAGCTAACCTACTCTCAACTCATGACTAGTCACAAACATACCTACAAGCCTAATAGTTGCCCCATCCCTAAAAACATATTACTACCATACAGCAACAGCAGAACACTACACTCCAAAAACAACGTGTATGTCCCGGTGCCTGAGCAATTATTTGGGGCTAGGCTTGTAAAGGCTCCAAGGTCATTAGCCTAGTACACACCTATGAACTAGTTGTAAGTAACTCAGAAAACTCTGCTGGAAACTCATTGTATTCTCACTATAGGTCAAAACTGTGGAACTACATCCCACTGGTGTGCAAGCTTACAGAAAACAATAAATAATTTAAAAGTCTGCTAAAGCAGCATCGGCATTTGGCTCTGTTCTTGCTCTAAACCCTGATAATTGTCGAATCCAGAAGAAAATATAAGTTGCAATACCTCTGACAAAATGTTAGATGCACTGAAGATATACTGAATTCCCATATGGTGATTAATACATGTTCCCTCTATCTACTACTGTAAACATTTAACTGATTATATTTCCTAACTACCTACTCCTACTTAATCTTTGTTCTCTCTCCTCATACCACTACTTACTAATTTCAACCCAACATCAGTATTTGCCTTCCCTTATTTTTCTTTAGATTCCTGTCTGCTACAGCTTATACAAATGTACAAGTAATCTCTTTATTTTTTTCCTACTTTTCATATAGTCACAAATTGTATGATGTAAGGTTAGTATCAATCATCTGTTACACCTAATTATGTATGCAAACATGTTTATGTAACCAAAAAGAAAATGTTATATACAATGTAGGAAATGAACATATACAGTATATAGTCTAGTATGTATGTGAATACTGGAGCTTTTACCTCTCGCCCTACCAGTCATACATTCCCAGTCAACAAAGATAGATAGGTAGACAGATAGATAGTCAGATAGATAGATTATTAATTAATTATTTAACTGTGACCACAACCTAAGATGTACAGTTGTGTGCAGATTTCATTGTTAATGGAGTAACATATACTGAGCCAGAAGATATACCAAACTTACTGGCCGACAAATTCAGCTCCGACTTTACCCCTCTCTCCCTATCAAGCTTCACTCAGGAAATACAGCCAAATGTAAATCACCCTGCTATCACTAGGGAACAGGTCCTTAATGCTCTCAATAAGGCCAAGAGCATTGTATCAATGGGCCCAGACAATATCCTAGGATGCCTTCTAAATAACATGAAATATGACCTGTCAGACCCACTGGAATTGCTATTTAACTGTAGCCTCCAAAGAGGCTTCCTGCCTTATGAATGGAGTACAGCAACAGTCATCCCTCTGCACAATGTTGAGCCATCTATGGATCTTCAAAACAACAGACTTGTAAGTTTCACTAGTCTCATATGCAAAGCCATGGAAAGAATTTTCATGGACATAATCAATAATGACATAGGCAATCTTCAGACATTGGACTCAACCTAATTTGGTTTTGTCAAGGGTAGGTCATGTCTACTTAACCTGGTGGACTTCTTTGAGAAGGTCATCAAAGCAATGGATGAGGGCAAAATAGTTCACACTGCCTACCATGACCTGGCCAAGGCATTTGACACATTCAGGAAGTTAGGTACAAATTTTTATGTCACACAGTGGATAGCCAGCTGGCATACAGACAGGACCCAGGAAGTTAGAATTTAGGAGTCCACCTCTACAAAGAGGCCAGTCACAAGTGGAGTCTCTCAGGGATTGGTCCTGGGACTGTTCCTTTTTGGCATTTATTTTTCTGAAGTCAAGGCCAATGTTAGCATTCTGTGGCTGACTAAATTTGCAGATAATTGCAAATTAGGAGCAGTCATTGAATCCCCTACCAACACAAATATTCTTCAGAAAGGGCTGACACAAACAAATAACTGGTGTCAGACCCATGGAATAAAAGTAAATGCCAAGAAATGTATAATAGCATCCTTTGGGAAATCATCGACCCCTGGAAACTATCATAATGACAACACACCCCTATGAGCTGACCCAGTAGTCAGGGACTTGGGGGACACACATAGACAGTAATCTACTTCTGCCCATCACATGTCTATAGTAGTGAGAAAATCATTCTATATTGTACAACTTATAAACAAATGTATGAGGATAAGTCCATAGAAGTCATTATTCCACTGTATTCAGCATTCATCAGACTTATCAATGAGTACAATGCCCCTTTTGGTACGTACCTAACTAGGCTTATCTAACAATTGGAATGCCCAAGAGGTGCCTCACTGAAAGAATGCAGGGCATAAGTAACATGTCATCTGCAGACCATCTCAAGGCCCTGTCTCTGTATTCTATCTCCTACAGGCTGTTGAGGGGAGATCTACGCCTGGCAAAGAAGGCATTGTCAGTTCCCTCTCTGATGGACTTCCTGTATATCCACAAAACAAACAGCACCAGAATTACCGACTCTAAAGACTTAAACTTTGCCTGTGATATAAATAGGACCTGTTGTAGAGACAGGTATGTATCCCAGAGACTACCCTTCTCTGGAGCAGGCACCCCATCCACATGAAGCAGAGTTCCCTAACACAATTTAAGTGTAACTTGGACAACTGGATGGGGAAAAGGAAATTCATCCCTGGTTTGGCAGCTATGTCTCTAATGAACATAGGCAGCCTGTAAATAATTCATCTCCTAGGGATCTGCTTGTAAATGTTTCATCTCCCAACCCCCTGCTTACACTTATCAAGGGAACTAAAACTTGTCAGAGATTTGGGATGCATGACTAGGCTTAAAAAAGGCTCTTGTGATCATTTGCCTAGTAAACATCTATGAATCTATGGATTGTGGAATGTGTACCTTTCAGATGGCTGATTTTCACACAAACAATAGTTACAAGGTACTCCAACTTGCTTCACAAAAATCACATTAGTCCTGCAAAGCCAGAATACTGACCAACCAATAGCAGTCAGTACCCAGCAATTATACCCACTTTGTTGTCTGTATGCATTTCAGATAATCAGTTATAATAAAACAAAATAGCAGCTGCCCCAGCACCAAGTAAAGTACTCTTGGAGCTCTCACTGTTTCTGAACAAGAAACAAGAATGGAACAAAACAAATAATGAGGGACAGATTTTAAATATATTTTCTATATACTTAGAAAGCTGGTAGAATAACAGGTTTTGTATTAGCATGGGCTTTACCATATAGTCTAGCGGTTAGGATTCCTGGTTTTCACCCAGGTGGCCTGGGTTCGACTCCCGGTGTGGGAATGGGTTGCATTTTGGGATGGGAGGGTGGCCTAATTGTTAAGGTGTTTACCTTACAAACACAAGGTGCAGGGTTTGAATCTCACAAGGGATAATTGGCTAGGCTTAAAATGGCTTGCAAGGGCAGTTAGCCTAGTACTAACCTATGAACCCTATGAACCCTATACATTTTCTGAAGAGCTGAAAGTCTGAAATGAGTATCTGTCATTATTTACTCAAGTGGATAAAAGCCCCACTGATTTCATAGCTTTTAAAAAACACTAATTTTGCAAGAAACGGAACAAAAACATGACACAAAATCACTGTGAGGGACAGACAAACAAGTTGAGAGGTATGCATTGTATGCTTGCAGTGCTAAGTCTCCAGAAAACCAAAACATTTGTAAGGAAAAGTGCAAAAATATGAGGCAGTGGCAAGGGCCGTTAAGAGCTACCCTCATCCAGGCACTTTGTAAAGTTGTTCACTGATATCTGTTCATTGCCAGATTATATTATACCTCTTAACCATGAGCCATCACCCATCCTGAAAAAACAGATACATCTGACCAAATGCCTGGAACCTAAATAGCATATTATTTACATATCATTACTTCCACTACCAATAGGATTGTTGGATACTACTTAGAAGTGCAAATTTAAAACTTATAGTGACAAAATGACAAAAAAATGTAAACACATTGTCATGTCTTCATTCCGAAATGACACTACTGCAGATTACTCTTCCTTTTCTTGCATAATCAACTCACTAATAGTTAACAAAAGTTTTTCAATTACAACATAATATTAGACTTTAGAAATAAGGTAATACTAGAAAGGGTCTGCATTGACTGTAAATCAATGTAATGCCATTATGGCAGCTGCCATCACAAAATAAAATTAGAACACTGTGGTATTAGTACTCCAGAGCTCAAAATATGATGAAAACATATGATTCAGCTTTTTTCCTGGTGAGACTGACTTTCAAGCAACAGGTCAGTGAACCTGTATCTTTAGTGTCTCAAAGATAACTGCCTCAAGTTTACTGTAATCTCCCACCTCTCTTCATCTCTAACCTCCCCTCTGCTACTGGCACTAATCATAATCATAATAGTCACAACAGCCATAGTCATAACCAGTTAAAATCAGTTATTAGTCATTAATCATAAAGTTAAAATTGTACACTTCAAGCCAGTTCTCTTGCCTATCTAATAAATAAAGTTACTCTTACTTACTACTTTTGATAATAATAAGTGTCAGGCCAATTCTTACATTCACTTGAGCTACCACCATCTCAGGCAGATAGGACCTCAATTTAACATCTCATTCAGGAGTACTGTATCCCCTTTCCAATGCAGCACTGTAGTGGCAGTATTGGAAAATTTAACCCAGACAGCTAGGGTGGGAAAAGAACCACACCCTTTTGACATTCCAGCATCAAAGGTGAGTGTGCTATCCATTGAACCATTAACACTGATGCCCATGTGAATTGCAAATGAAGTTTAGTGAATATCAAGGAAACTGCTGCTTTGACAAATAGCCATCCACTACACTATTTCTCATATGTGACTTATCAAGAAAATGCTAAGAAAAGTTGATCATTTAATATTTCATTTGTGATTGTTTTCTCACTTTGCAGGGAAAGCAAATTTTATTACCAGAATTATTTTTTAATGGTAGAACAGTATTTACAGTTATGGCACCAGCCATGATTCCATGAATGGAACCAGCTTACATGCTGGTCTTCCAGTGCTTAGAACCTAACAACTTCATGCAAAAAGGATGTATAATGGTCATAACAGTATAACATTTTTCTGGTACTGATAAAATATTTTAAAGCTATTGCCTAGCAAGGGTCACCCCCACCCAAACAAGTACAGCACTGTTTTTTCCCTAAGTTAAATAAGTATACCTATTGCTGGAACTTATAAGTTTGGGCTTTTCAGTTTCTTTTCTGGCATGATCACTCAGACATGCCAATGGATTGCCAAATCCATGTAGGAGGCACTCATTGGGCTGATGGTCAGTAATGCTAGACTGGTCAATGTCCTTTGATTCCCTTCGGATTGGAGTTGCTAATGCTAATGGACAGCAAGGATCAGTGTAAGATGATAGTAAATTCTGACACACATACACACATGCACACACACATGCACACACACACGCACATGTGCGTACACACACACACACACACACACACACACACACACACACACACACACACACACACACACACACACACACACAATGTCAATAAATTCAGCATTACTCTTCAACTATACTTTTGATGATTTTTCCTGCTGGAATTTGCTATTTAACTGTACCCTCCAAATAGGCTTCATGTATCATGAATAGAAAACAGCAAACAGCCATCTCTCTGCACAAAGGTGGGCCATCTATAGGCCCTGAAAACTACAGACTCATAAGTCTCACTAGTCTCATATGTAAAGTCATGGAAATAATTGCCATGGAAATGATCAGTAATGACACAGGAAACCATCAGACATTTGACACAACTCAATTTGGTTTCATCAAAGGCAGGTCATGCCTACTCAGTATGGTGGACTTCTTTGAGAGGGTCACCAAAGCAATGGATGAGGACAAAATGGTTTGGCATCTGGGCTCCCTATTACACTGTTGCAGATGCAGGTTGTTCAATGTGCCTTTGTTGAACTGAAAAGCGTGAAAAGGCAAAATAGCAAAGCAGCTTTTCAGTGAATTCTTTCCCTGAGAAAGAATTTGTTTGGCCGCTTTCGCTACTTTGCCTTTTTGGCACTGTAGTGCAATCTTGGCATTGGTACATTTAAGTAGGGGGGTGTGGGGGCCGAAGTTCCCCACATTATGTAATGTTTTACAGGTTTTTTTTTGTTTGTTTTGGAACAGCGATTTTTTTTTCCCTTGGAAAAAAATCGCTGTTCTGAGGTTTCAGTGTTGTAAGCTTTCATTTACATGGGATCGATTATGTGTTGTTCACTCTTCTGAGCATGCGATATCATAATATAGACCCGGCATCTATGTCTCTAATGGCACAGGCAGCCTGCAAATGGTTCCTCTCCCAGGAACCTGCTTGTAAATGTTTTATCTACCAAGCCCATGGTTACGCTTATCTGAGGTGCCAGAATTTGTCAGAGATTTAGAAAGCATGGCTAGGCTTAAAAAGACCATCATGGTTATTAGCTTAGGAAACATCTATGACCTTATCAACACATGAGCCTATATAATAAATGTAAAGGTTAATAGCATAATAATTAACAATGTCCCTAATTTTGTACCTTTTCCCCATTGCTTTTAGCTTTGTACAGAATTATTGAGCAGATAAAGTTTAGAGGTATGCCAGACAGTCAAGATAAAAGCTTGTACAATTCCATTAAAAGACGTACACTTGAGATGCATAATCTAAACTCAACTACCGACCACATCTCTTTACTAGGAATTGCCTAGTTAAGTGTCCTTTCAGATGTGCTTAAGTAAAAAGACAAAATAAAATAGAAAAACATCTTGCAGAGCTCTGCTTCTGTCCTGACTTTGATTCAAGGAGCCGCTCAGAAGTTTCCAAGAAACCCTTAAGTAAAAAGACCAAATAAAATAGAAAAACATCTTGCCGAGCTCTGCTTCTGTCCTGACTTTGATTCAAGAAGCCGCTCAGAAGTTTCCAAGAAACCCTAAGGTTCCAGGGAACACACTTTAAGAATCATTGCTCTAGATGACCTATATACCTCAAGTCTTTGTACTTCCTGTGACAGTATTCTTATACTCTGCTGCATATTAACTGTTATATTTTTGCTCTTACGTGTAATTGCATTAACCAACTATTTACTCTGATTGATGCTTATGTTCTTGTTGGGGCAGCAGGATTAAAATCATGGTTAGCACCTCCCTGTTGGAGTAAACATATAATTAATTTTTATCTTGAAAACAGAAATGACCGGAAAGTCTATAGGAAATTTCAAGGAAATTACAGAGAAAAGAATCACTACAAATGTCACACATTTAAAGAAATGATTTATTATTATGTTTGGAAGTGGGTAAAGTAACCAAAGAAATCACCAGTCTTAAATGTAACAACAAGGTGATTTTACGATTCCTCTGAAAAACTGCTGTCTTATTACAGAAGTGTTTTATCTTCTGCATTTTCAGCATCCCATCAGTTGAATATATATTTCCTAGACAGTGATAGCTGTCACACAATCAGCTATTTTAAGGTAACAGGAACTCTTAAAATCTTTATAGTTATCACTGTTGCTGGTCCAGATGCCATGCCGAGGGTCTTGGTTAAAAAGCAAGCACTAGTTTCTATAATCATTCTCACTAAACAGTTTCATTTGCTACTTTCATTCACTTATATTCCTGAGGCATGTAACAAAACAATGGTTATGATGCTCTAATACTTGAGAATTACTAACCTATCAGCTGGACAAGTACAACAGGAAAACTATTTAAAAGAGTACTATTACAACTACTTTCTGAAATTTGTATTTATTTATTTACTTACTTACTTTTGGTTCACAATGCCTGCCAACTGTTAGCACCATGTAACCTATACTGCATGTTGCTTCCTCATGAGATGAGAGCTGTCTCAAGTCCATCCATCTAATGGGAAGACAGATTATCATGAGGTCATCATCCTGTTATTAATCATGGCTTTCTCCTATTATGATCTA
This sequence comes from Protopterus annectens, assembly GCF_019279795.1. Classification (NCBI taxonomy): domain Eukaryota; kingdom Metazoa; phylum Chordata; order Ceratodontiformes; family Protopteridae; genus Protopterus; species Protopterus annectens. The sequence continues at coordinate 1,090,391,124 of NC_056745.1, forward strand.
CCCAAATTCACACTCAACACATGTCTTCAGCATTCAATGGAGGTGTGCATTAGGCTCACAGTGTAATTATTTACACATTTATGTACATCTCAGCCAAGTTCTTCTACCCCTTATAGACAGCAAACTGGTGTAACCCTGGTTTCCACAAGCAATACAGACACTGAAATGTGCCTGTGCAAACACCAGCCCTCCTCTGACATGGGTATGCTGGTACAAGCTGCTTACTACTTTTCCCCTACCCAGTCCTCCTGTATCCAAGCCACTATTTGAACTTGGGTATTCTGTATCACATGCAGGGTTTCATTAGTCTTTGCTGTGGATGCTTCATGATTACTTAACTGAATTTTAACCTAGGACAGCACAGTTTCTTCTTTGTAAAAAAAAAAAAAAAACATGTTAACCTATTATGATTATGTAACAATGCAATGGTTGATCTAGGTGTTCTGTTCAGATTCATGGAGAGTCTTTGACATAATCAATCAGTGCATAAATAAATACATAAATAAATCAACAAACAAATAATATTTAAACCTTCGGACAAGGGAGGTAAATTGGTTATTTTGGATTATGTTAAATATTTAAATATGTGTTAGACACACCTAAATGAATAGAAGGTTTATGAAAGAATTGATTTGTTAGAATATGAGAAAGCACAAGTTGAGTACAAGGAAATGATAAATAAAGGATATAGGTTACATTATTTTTCAAATAAGGATGTGAAAGAAAAACTTAGTATTAAGAATCCCAGAATGCCATGCTTTTATTGTATACCAAAAATACATAAGAGTATGGATAACCCACCTGGACGCCCCATAGTGTCAGCAAGTGGTGGTTTGTTGCAAAATATTTCATGTTTTTTAAATGACTTTTTGTTACCTACAGTTCTTAAACTACCATCTTACATCAAAGATGTTTTTGATTTATTAGAGAAAATAAAATGTATAAAATGGGAAGATAGTATGTATTTTTTTGTTATTGACGTTGTTAGTTTACATACTAACATTAAACATGAAGATGGAATACGTGCAATCAAATATTATATGGGTGAGAGTCCAGTAGTGGAGTTTATAGTAGATTTGATTAGTATGTGTTTAAAAAATAATATGTTTGAATTTAATGGTAATTTATACAGACAAAAGCAAGGCACAGCGATGGGGGCAGCTTTTGCCCCTAGTTACGTTAATATATTTATGGGATATTTTGAAAATATGTGCATATATACAAATCAATTCTTAAAAAAATGTGTGTGTAAGTATTTTCGTTTTATTGACGATTTAATATTTGTGTGTAAAGAAGGGCGAGAACAGGTTCCATTGTTCTTAGAGCAAATTCAAGTTAACAATATGGGTATCAGGTTCGATGGTTTACAAATAGGGTGTGAAGTGCATTATTTGGATGTTTTATTGAAAGGACAAGTGGGAGAATATATCAATTCATGCATATATAGAAAATTTAAAGATATAGGATCTATTTTATATGGTGAAAGTTTCCATCCACCTCATACTTTAAAAGCTATACCATATACGGAATTCAATAGAATTAAAAGGTTATGTAATAATCCAATAAGAATGGAACATGAATTTAGGGAAAGTTTTAATAAATTTAGTCATAGAGGATATAATATGGACAATTTATGAGTTAGTTTGAATAAAGTTAAGAAAAATGTAAAATATGGTGGAAGTAAGAGTGGAAGGAAGGAGAGTGATAGTATTTATTTTGTTTCTACTTATTCAGTATTATCTAAAAAAATTGTAGAACAAGTAAAATACAGTTGGGATGTAGTAAAAAGAGAAGTGGATTTTTTGAGTAATAAAAAATTGAGTTTCTCTTATAGAAGGGGCAGGAGTATTAAAGATTTTATAGTTCACAGTAGATTTAGTATGCCAAAAATACAAATGGTTAAGTCAGTAGAACAATTGGGGACGGTGGCTTGTGGTAAATGTAGTATTTGCAAATATGTAGTGAAAGATTTTGATAAAATTAATGGTGTTCCATTCTTTACGAATGGAACATTTAATTGTAAAACAGTAGGAGTTGTATATGGCATGAGATGTCTTTGTAATAAATTTTATGTAGGGGAAACAAAGAGAACATTTGCTTGCAGAATTAAAGAGCATGTTAGAGATATTAAAAAATAATAAACAAAAGAGTCCCATAGCATTGCACTTTAATAAATATCATAATGGTAACCCTGAGGGATTGGTAGTAACTGTTTTAGAATGTAAAATGAGAAGTGAGTATTTGAGTGAACAACAAATTAAGTGTATATTAAGAAAAAAAGAAACGTTTGATTTTAAAATATAATACATTAAACCCTATTGGGTTAAATTATGATTGTTCATGGAAAGGTTTATTGTAATTAATTCATTGTAGTTGTTTTAGTTAATATTTTATGCATAGTGTAGAAATTTTGGATATTGTCCCTTTAAGTATTAATTGATTGTTTGATTGATTGTGTGGGTGTGTTGTATCTGTGTATCTGTGTATAAAAGTGAGTATGTATGAATTAGTAATTTCTTATTCTGTTAAAGGCAAGTTTGCCAAGGTGCTAGAGAATTTATTTGTATTTCATGCTGAAAAAAAGTTGCTGCTAATAGTTTTTTTAAAATAAATTTTTGCATCACTGGTAATTGGATATATTTTTTGTAAATAAAAATAAATAATGAAATCAACTCAAATAGCATTACATGAACTGATAACAAGTTATGGATCCTTATATGTTAGTTATAATGTTTCTTTCAGTCACAAGACCATTTAATAGTTGCGCATGTCAGCCATCTATATTTATTCAAATACTTTTTAACATATTCTTAACTTTCACACTCAGATATTTATTTAATTCATTCATTCATTCATTCATTCATTATTTACAATAAATTTACCATAAATATGTCGATGAAGAAAAGATTGCTTATCTATTCTCAGATACATTTATCGTGGGGTATTCCAGGTTCAACTGCATGACTTAATTAGAAAGTCATAAACTCAGATTTAATATCAACATGTGTCAAAGCATATTAATTACCCTTAAACTATGGACAACAGGTATAATACCTGTGGTTGATTACTGCAAAGATCTTGTTGTTTATATCTCTGCTGTCCTTATCTTTGATGGCAATACTCAGCATTTATCATACTATATCATTAAAAACTTTAACAGACCTGTTTCTACAGGACAACTGAAGTTCCACTCCTACTTTATAAGTTTTTGATATTCACCCGATACTGACTATTGGATATCCTTCTTTCTCTACTCTATGTGCAGAATTGTAAAACTGGAGAAAACAACCATAGTTGTACTAAAGTGAATGTCATCTCAGGTTAAACGGGCTCAAATTCAAACAAAGGCTGTAATCTTTGATTCTATGCTCAGTAAACTTTGTTTAGTTTTTGCTATTTTGTATGTAAAATTTGCTTGCTTTGTTTCTATTTCCATTGTGTATTGTACTTCATATTATGGAGCTTGTACTATGTATTATTGGAGCTTTTCTCCCCGGCCTTCACTGAAAATGGGATCCTTGAGCCCAGTGAACCTCCCCGGTCATCAAACTGGAAAATAAATAAATAAATAAATAAATAAATAAATAAATAAATAGTATAATTACTTTGCTAAATGGGTTTAAGAGCTGATCCACACAACGTGGGCCAACAATGAATTATGTTTATGCTTCAAATAAATAAAATTCAATGGTGAATTATATTTATTCATCAGATTGCTACCATTTCATTAGAGGACAACTAATCATAGTATGTAAGAAATGTATGTTGACAAACTTTCTACTGTCAATTTGAATGTTAGATCCAGTAAACATAGCATAGATACATAAAAATAACTTGAATCTTGTAATGACAAAATTTGGTAATGCTGAGTTAAGAACAGAGTATTCCATGTCCATTCTTCTCATTTTTGCAACAGGTTGGTGTTATGTATGTTAATCCCTTAATCAAGTTATGATTAGATATATTGTTTTGTAATATGAAGTCTATGATCGAGTTGTTTGGTCACAGGCTCTTGGATGTTCTCTACTGACCGTGACTCAATGTGTTCAGTCTTTGACTCTTCAGATCTTTTGAGTTTCACATACTTATTAAAATGGTAGGATCCATGGCAGCCATCTTTGAGAAAAATATTTGAATCAAACTTTATCCAGTGAATGGATATATGGCAGCTTGATTCAGTTTGCTGATATGTGCATTCAGACATTTTTTAATCAGTATTACAGGTACCTTTTTGTAAAATCTTGTCCATTCTGCAGAAAAATAAATGTCATCCAGACATGAATGGTCTGCAGAATGGAAAAGTTACATACCTTCTTTGCACATTAGAACTACTGCTTCGTGGTTCTCATAAGTGCCTAAACTGAACTACTGGTGAGACTGAATGAAAAAAAGGGATGTGACCTCAAGAGAATTGAGCACCCTTAACCAGAAGTCAGGATCACTTTCACAGCACAAAGCTGGATTGATGTCTGCAGGAACTTTCCTGAAGAGACTATGGAGGAAGAAATATCTGTATTGTACAACTTTTTTCTAAAGTGGTATCTTTGACACTTAGACTTAGATTTGGAGTCTATGCTAGGTTTATTTCACATAACACTAGGCTAAGTATGACCACTGTGATGGGAAACCCTGGAGACAAGTCTGTGTGCTTTCTCTTGTACTAGACTTTCTGTGCTTCATTGGTGGGGGAAGAGTTCAAAGTGGAAGAAGACATACTTTTTTGGAACAGGTGTAATAATGAGGGAGGTTGGAAAAATGCAGATGTCTCTTCAATCTCCTGTGTGATAAAATTGTGAGACCAACAAGATAGAGGGTTCAGGAAAAAACTTCTCCAGCCATAAAGATGGTGCCAGCAATGAAACAGTTTATTCTACTTTAAATTTATTGTTTTACTTTACATTTTTTTCTCTTACAGTTTTAAAAAGTTCTTTGTTAGGGCTATTTAGGAAACATTTGTTTTGCATGTTTTGACTTCAAAGGAATTACTTCTTTCTAAATTGTTTGTAGAAATTGAAAAATAGCATTTTTATTTAAGGTAAGAAGCACTGGATTTGCAGTTTAGTTGCCTAACAAAGCTACTTTATATGCATTTTGGACTTTTTATATAATTTGCATATTTACACTGTTGTCATTTGTTCTTGTTTTATTGCAGTTGGAATACATTTTGTAAAATGTTTTTGGTTAGGTCCTTAAAAAAACAGACATTTGTGCTGTTTTCATTTACTGCTAAGTGATAAACTATACCTACATTTTTGAAGAGCTGAGAAGTGCCACTTTTATTTAAGGAAATCAGAACAGGATAACATTTAATCTGTATGAGATGGCAGGTAAAGCTGTTTTTTGTCAGTTTTGAATTTTCCTCACCCTTCTCATGCTTTCCTTCTTATGTTTTTATATTCAGGGGTTCATGAGTAGCTCAGCTGTTATGAAAATCTGATTTTAGAAGTTCCTCTCAGTCTTTTCACCTATTCATACTGGTAAGCACTGTAAGATCATATTAGAAAGGTCTTCTACTTATATTGATAAAACTTCAGTCCTTCTCTCTTTTGTATCATTCCCCTCACTAGTTGCACATTGTAATAGATGCATTTGCGTAGTTTTGCCCACCTGGCAGCACCAGTTAGCTACGGTATAACTATTCCCAGCTCCACAAAGTCTACTCTTCAAATTTTTCCTTAGAACTAGACAAACTTTCAACTTAAGCACTCAAACCATTCACTTCTCTGCCCGGCACTTGCTCAAAACTCATAGCAAGCACTAATAAATCATAGCACTAGGCCCCCTATACTGTAGAGAAGGACAAGGCTCTCTATTCGACCTTACATGCTTATCAGTAAAACAGTTCACTGTACCTATCCAGACATGTCCAAAGGGCAGTTTCCTGTGTACTCTCCAGTCCAACTGGTGAATCTGGGCATTTTGAGGCAATGTTACAACTGCCTCATGTACACAGACAACCCTATTTTCCTACAACCAAACACTAACACATGCAAGAGATACAATTATACAGTCAAACTGGAGGCTAAGCTCTCTCAATCCAAGACTGGACCAGACAGTCAAGAGGAGAAGGGAATTACGTGCATCACTCCACCAGTCTCACATAGACCTATGAAACCAGCACTGGCAAAAAACACATAAATACATGAAGACATACTCTGAGGCTCTAAATAAAAATCTGCAAAAGCAACAGAGACCTCCAAAGCAGACACCCAAGCAATCTCCACCCCCCCCAACACAAACCATGAAACACATACTTCACAAAACCAGTGTGCCACGCAATCACAGCCCTTAAGGCAAAATAACATAACCAACACACTAATAATAGGTGACTCTATAGTCAGGAACACTGACATCCCACTCACCAGGCTGAACAAGGTGAAGGTTACTGTTATCTGCCTGTCAGGTGCCAGGATCTGCCACATAACACAAGCACTCAGGTCACCCCAGAACAAGTACAAATATGACTCTGTCATTGTCCATGTTGGTGTGAATGACCTGAGCTGTACCTCCCTGGACTACATGAAAAGAGACATGGAAGAGTTCTCTGATCACGTAGCTTAGGCCGGTATGACCCTGACCTTGAGTAGCATCCTGACATCACCAAGAATGCTACCACAGTATAAAGAAACAATTATCAATTTCAACAATTGGCTAAGCTTCTGGTGTCATTCAAAGGGGATCCAGTGTCTGTCAGACTGGGATAACATGATCAACAAGCCACGCTACTTCGCTAGAGAGGGCTTGCGCCTGTCACCCTGAGGATTTTGAATACTGGCAAAGGCTCTTGCCACCCCCATAGTGCCTTTTTTAGGCAAGGCTCAAAAGACAAACCCACCACCATAAGTAGCACAAATAACAAAAAACTGAGGGTAATGCTTCTCAATGCCAGACGTCTAACCCTCAAAATGCATGCACTCGAAGCACTCCTCAATATGGAGAAAATTGATATCTGTGCAGTAACAGAAACTTGGTTTAAGGCTCCAGAGAGCACTCCAGCACTACTAGGCTACAACTAATACCATACATTTTGGCCACAAAACCCGTATCAAAATACAAAAGGTGGGGGTGTATCCATATTCATCAAGGATACTCACACCTCCAGGTTAGTGGCACAGCATGATGCTTCAGAGATCATCCACGTGCAACTAACAATGGGCAAAACTGAAATTCAAATTGTGGCTTGCTACAGATCACCCACCATGTCCCAGGACCCCATTCTACTTTTTTAGAAACACTGGGAAACATAAAGGTCTCACTAAACACCCTGATATTGGGTGATTTCAATTACCCAAACATTAACTGGGAAAACTACTCAAGTACTAACTCCCTTGCCCAACCTTTCCTAGAATTTATAAACTCCAATGCCCTGGATCAACTGGTCAACACCACCACCACAGGTGACAACATATTGGACCTGGTCATAACCAGCATGGGCGACCAGTGTTCCACACCAGAAATCAACCCCTCATTGGTTGATCTGACCATAAACTAATCACTCTGGATATCCACATTCTGCGCCCACCCCCGGTCAAAGAAACCACCATGAAAAACTTTTCAAAAGCAAAGTGCACGTTACTTAAGACCGAGGTGGAAAATTTCAAAGCCCCCATGCTAAAGGAAAACGCTGCCCAAGCTGCAAAATGCTTTACTAATGCACTATACAGGCACCTACAAGAATGCATGGATCATGCTATCCCAAGCAAAACCAAGACTCACTCCTCCAAGAAAAGTAAACCAGTCTGGTGGACCCCTGCCATAAACAAGCTATACAATAGAAGGAGGAAACTAGTACAGAAAAGAGTAAAATCCCAAGAAGGGAAGACATCCCTGATCAGTATCAGCAAGAAACTATGATCCCTCATAAAATCATCCAAGGCTAGCTTTGAAAGAACAATTGGCAAGGACTCCAAGGATAACCACAAGGCATTCTTTAGCTATGTCAAGAATCTAAGTGGCAATTCTCAGATCTGCTCAGAGTCAGTGCAAAATGGCACAAAATACACTGAACCAACCGATATCGCCAACATCCTGGCAGACAGGTTCAGTGCAAACTTCACCCCCCTGTCTCGCTCAAAAGGGCCCATAACCATACCAGAAGACTGTAGTGCCCCTGAAATCACAGACACTCAGGTTAAAACAGCCCTCCCCAAAGCCAGAACCACAGCATCAATGGGATCAGAAGGTGTTGCAGGGTGTGTCCTACACAAGCTCAAAGATGAACTAACCCCTCACCTAAACACACTGTTCAAACTCAGCCTCTCCACAGGCTATGTGGCCATAGAGTGGCACACAGCAATGGTTATTCCACTCCACAAAGGTGGAGCCACAACAAACCCTGGGAACTATCGCTCTATAAGCCTGACTAGCTTGGTCTGCAAGGCTATGGAGTGCATTATCATGGATTTCATTAACAGAGACACTGAGAACCTCCAAACACTGGACCCTACCCAGTTTGGCGTTTTTAAGGGTAGATCATGCCTCCTAAACCTGGTGGACTTCTTTGAAACAGTTACCAAGGCTATAGATGAGGGAAAGGTGGTCCACACAGCCTACCTAGACCTCGCAAAGGCCGTTGACACCATTCCCCATTCTGGTATTGTAGACAAGCTCACCAGCCTGAACATAAATCCCTACATCACAAGATGGGTTGCCAACTGGCTTACAGACAGAACCCATATGGTAAGAGTTGTGGGAGCTAGGTCTGACTTTAAACCAGTTACAAGTGGCATTCCCCAGGGCTCAGTCCTAGGACCCCTCCTGTTCAGCATATACTTCTCAGAGGTACAGGCAAGCACATGACGTCTATGGCTGATCAAGTTTGCAGACGACTGCAAACTAGGGGCTATAATTGACTCTTTGGCTGACACAGACATTCTCCAAAAGGGTCTCACTGAGACAGATACCTGGTGTCAAAACCATGGCCTCAAGCTAAATGCCAAAAAGTGCGTAGTCATCCCCTTTGGAAAAAAACAAAGTGCCCACAAACTACCACATAGGTGGTAGCCCCCTAAATACAGAAGATATAATAAGGGATCTGGGGACCCAAGTAGACAGTAATCTCTCCTTTGATAGTCACATTACCAAAGTAGTTAGAAAATCCTTCTATGTGGCCCACCTAATCACAAAAGTATTTGCATCCAGATCAAAAGAGGTCATTGTGCCCCTCTATCCATCACTCATCAGACCCATCATAAAGTACAACACCCCATTTGGGATGCACCTTACAAGACACCTGCATCAGCTGGAAAGACCACAGAAGTACCTCACCAAGAGAATCACTGGCCTCAAACAGATGCCCTGTGCAGCTCGACTGAAGAAACTCCAGCTGTACTCGGTTGCATACCGCCTACTCAGAGATGATCTATGCCTGACATGCAAGGCCATGTCCAACCCAGATTTGATGGACATGTTCCACCTAAAGAAAACCATATCCCCTCAAGCCACATGCTCTAGGGATATAAACCTCACCACAAAAATAAATAGGATGTGCTGGAGAGATAGATTCCAATCCCAGAGACTTCCCATACACTAGAACAAGATTCCAATCTATATTAGGCAGAGCTCCTTGCTAACACTCTTCAAGAGAAACCGTGACAAGTGGATGGGAAACAGTTTACTCCGGGGATCACTTCAATGGCTCTACTGAACAGAGGCACAGGAAACTAATCTAAGGGGGCAGTGAAAGCCAACACATACTGGCTAGGCTTATAAACGCCTTCAGGCAGATAGCCTAGTACCTACCTATGAACCTATGAACCTAATAACCTAATTTCCAGTTTATTTATTAAACTCTGCAACATTTGGGATGAAACTACTGATTGCTGGAGCACTCACAAGCTACTGCTTCTAAGGATCCCTCTTGGGATCAGTGGAACATTGATTCCTAGCCGCCTTTGATTGGTTATTGTGTGTGTGTGTGTGTGTGTGTGTGTGTGTGTGTGTGTGTGTGTGTGTGTGTATGTGTGTGTGTATGCGTATGTATGTATGAGTGATTTTCCCCAATTGTTCTGGTTACTATACTACTGATAGCCTCTTCCTTTTCAGTTTTGGGCCATAGCACAGCTCTGTTCTCTATTGCACTAAGCTTCTCAGCAGTATACTCATTGCATCTACTAAGAGAAGACTACAACAACCTACCCTGCAACATCTGTGAGAAGACAAGTGATTGCTAAAGTGTTAGAGGGCTGTTTCTTGAGAAGCAGTTTGGGTTGGTAGTACTGTCTTACTTTAGGTGAAAGAATGAACAGAGGGCCATTGTTTCTTAGATTTGTGTACCTCCAGTGATTACTACTATCAGAAAACAAGTACTAGCTGGTAGAAACATCATTTAAGTTTTTCATTCGTGATGATCCTTGGTTAATTCCTCCAATAAACACCTGCAATAAAACTAACACTACTACCATCACCAACTCATGGCTTGCACATGCCTCTTCCCTTACCAGTGCTAGCTCTATGAGTTTGGAGGCAGTGTAACAGCTGTCTCATGTTCGCTGGCGATCTTTACTTCTGGACCACTCTAATTCCGTATATCATCATCAACACTCTTTTTCCCATTTTCTACATGAGGTCAGATCAGGGTGTCACATCAAGTGCCGCCATGTCTCTGTTTCAGTGCCACAATTCCACTTTCTTAGATGGTCATGTCTGACTGTGACTCTCTCACACAATCCATACATCTCTTTACTGAACACCCTTGTTTCCTCTTGCCTTCTTCTTGTCTTACCCACATTCTCCTCATCTGATTTTCTTCTGCTTACCTGCAAATTTGTCAGAACCACTGTAATCTGTTTTCTTTGAGCTTCCATGCAGTGGTATCTATAAGACTTCTGCTTATTTGACATTTTTCTGTCACACACTACCCTTGACACATATTGCCAGTTGGCTGCAGCCCCTCTGCTTGTAGCTTTCAAATCCTCATTCAGGCTTTCCTTCTCCTCAACCACCATTGTCAAATACTTTAAGCTGTTAACCAGTTCTACTACTTTCTCTTCTATCTCAATTTTCAACTTCTACTTATTTCCCCAGTTGCTGCCATGACAACTGTCTTATCTGTATTTAGTTTCATCCCATGTGCCTTCAGTTTTTCATTCCATTTCTCTATCCTTTTATTCTTATATGGGATCTGCCTATAATGACGCATCCTCTGCATGCAGCAGCTTTATTGATCCATCTGCTCCAACCGGTTTGCTAATGTACTCCATCACCAGTATGAACAGCTGAGGGCTTAGAGCTGAACTTTGATGCACACTCACTCCCACAAGGAACTACTCTGTGAGCCAAGTACTACCTGCACTTGTGTCATTGGGACTTTATACATACCTGCAATAATTCTATTAATGATTACTGAACTTTGAACCATTGCAGGACTGCCCAAATCAGCTTTCTTGAGACCTCATAATATGCTTTCACCAAGTCTAGGAATGCCCATTTGGATCTTTCTCATCTCTAGCTTCTTCTCAACTATATATTCAATTACAAATATTGGATCAGTTGTGCACCATCCAGATCTGAATCTGATCTTCTCATCTACCATCTTACTTTCTACTATTCTACATGTTCATTTATCTAGTCAGGCTAATAGGTCTGTAGTTCCTGGGATCAGTGAAAGCACCACCGTTGTGCAAGGGAATAATGGTGGCCATTTTCCATTCAGCTTGAAAGAAGCTGTTGCTTAGACTATGGTTGAAAAGAGTACCCATTGGTGTTGCTAATTTTTGTTATAGCCCATGTAGGATGCTGCCTGGGATGTTATCCAGTCCCATAGATGCTGTGTTTTTGGCCTTAGCAATGGCATTTATGAACGGCTCTTTAGTGATACAAGGTAGGGATAAGTGGTATGGATGTCATGGGGTACATGTGGCAGGGACAGGGGAGTGAAGTTTTCACAGAACTTGTCAGCCAATAGGTTAGCTATGTTCACGGGTTCAGTATATGTGGTATCATTAACTACCAGTTTGGCACAAATCTGGGCCTTTCCTTTTAGGTTACAGATGTAACTAAAGAATTTCTTATGGTTATCCTTAGTTGAGGAAGCTAATTTGGATTTTTAGTTTTCTTTGGAGGACTTTATAAGAAGTCTTATTTGCTTTTATAAGCTGAAGCGGGAGTGTTTCCAGTTTAGGGCTCACTCCCGCTTATTCTTTAACAGCAATTTCTTCCTCTTATTGTAAAGGCTGTTAGTGGCAGTTGTCCACCAGGCAGGTTTGCTCTTCCTTGAGGAGCTTCTTTTGGTCCTATTAGGTATGGCTGAGTCAATGCAGTTTTACAAGTGTTTGTATAAAGCATTGGTACAGAACTCAGCATAGCTGCCAATCCCATCGGGTGGGGCAGTGAAGCTATTTATGCCATCCCATAAGAGGTTATAATCTGCTTTGGAGAAGTTTTTTAGTTTAGTTGCTGCTGGGATGCAGGGTCAGATTTGATGCTTACTTCGAATGAGACTGATTTGTGGTCATATCTCTCCAGGGAAGACCTCAAAGCGAGGGTGCTACAGTGGTTCCCCATATTGGTAAGGGCCAGATCTAGGATGTTGGCACCCCTTGTGGGTGTGTCAACCAGCTGGTCCAGGGCATTGGAGTTAATGAAGTCAAAGAGCCTTTGGGCAAGTGAGTTTGAGCACAAGTAATTTACCCAGTCAATGCATGGATAGTTAAGTCACGCAAAACCATGGCTCCACTCCACATTTGCTTAGGCATGCTGGCCCAAGCTGCCATTTGCTTATACTTATACTGCAAATTTCTTTGTAGAGCAAAATGTATGTACTTGCTAACTAGCAAGTTCTAGGTGATCCAAGAATAGGGTGTCTGGAGGTCATTCACAACCATGGGCAGTATAAAACACTGCATGAAAGCACAGGAAACGGAGACTGATAACTGAAGATGTAGAATAGTAGAAAGTAAGATGGGAGATAAGAAGATCAGATTCAGATCAGGATGTAGCCGAAATGATCCAATGTTTGCAATTAAATATATAGTTGAGAAGAAGTTAGAGATGAGAAAGAGTCCAAATGGGAATTCCTGGACTTGCCCCTGGATTCAGCAAGCTCTGCACGGAGTGCAGGAATAGTGCAAGAGGTGATGCATGCAATATGGCTGATGAGTGATCCAGGATTGAGCTCCCAGGATGTGCATGAGTGCTGCTACACTATTCTTGCACGGACACCACTGCTATATGCTAATTACCTCATTTGCTGGTGAAAACCATGCAAATGAGGTGAAATAGCAATCCAGGAAGCAGGCAGGGAGGCAGGAATAGTGTAACTTGCAGGAAATGTATTCAGTTACTAACTGAATACATTTCTGCAGATTACAAAACAGAGCCATGACAGCTCGAAAGAAAGCATGTATTATATTTAGTAGGCATGCCAATGACCAAATATATGGCCGTTGGCATGAAAAATAGCTTAAATTTTATAAAATAAAACTTTTATTGTTTTTGGGGCTGATCTCGGCTGTTTAAGCATAGGGCAGTGGTGTGCAAACAAGACTGTGCCGAAAGGGAAAAAAAATGTGAAAAAGCAATTTTCAGGGAAATCTGCATTTTGCCATTATAGTCAATGGCATTAAGAATAAAAACTATACCAGGGAACAGTGGTTGCTAAGGGAAAAGGCTCAGTGTGAGTGCAGTAAATATGGAGTAAGGCAGTGGGGTATGCAAATAATGGGAATCTTACTGAATCACAAATTTCTTCTAAGTGTCAGACAGCAACTAACCGTGTAGGTACTCTAATGCGGCTGTATAAGCATGAAAAGTAAATGACATCAAAATGGGGTATGTCTTGTTTGCTGTAAGCACATTGGAGCTCTGTTGGCTGGGTTTGTGCATAGCTAAGTGCGAGTGTATTCTACTTAGCTTAGCTGTGCTTAGCTAAGCATGTTCACGGCCAGGGCAGGCCATTTCCTTTTCAGCAGTGTTTACATTCGCTGAATGGGTTTGCACGGTGCTCACTGGGACTTAAACAAACCATAAAAATAAAAAAAAATGCAGGAAATGGCAGCACTATGTATATGCAAGTAAGGGGGTGTGTCCGAGGCTGTATAGCTTTATTTACCTTGCCTAAACAGTGTGCACAGCGCGCAGTGGGATTTAAACCACAAAAACAAAAAAAAAAATACACAGGAAATGGCAAGTGGAACAAGAAAAAAAAGGGAAATAGTAAAATAGAGGCACTCAAATACAAGTAATAGAGCTGTCAGGTGAGGTATCATACTCAGCCAATCAAACAGGCAGCATCTGCAACACACCACTATAAACTATGCAAACACCTTTTAGTCTGTTTTCTCCCACAAACTCTACACCAACGGTGTACACAGACAGGGAAATTTTACCTGACAAAACTAACAAAATGCTAGGGGCTGCTGTCGCTCTCATACATCAGTATGTGCAAGAGGCTGAGGGTGGTGAAGAGGACAATGCTGACAACCAGCCCAGACTTATGAGGAGGAGGAGGAGTAGAGTGTTCAGGCCCAGGGTAACCTATCAGGGGCTACATGATCTGGAGATAGTAAAGCACTGCAGGGAGAACAGGGACATACTGTAGCAAATTGTGGTGTTGTGCCAGCCTCGCCTCACATCCAGAACAAACAGAGGGGAACCCGTCCCAGTGGACACTAAGGTATGTGTATCTCTAAGAATATTAGCTACAGGTACTTTCCAAAGAGCAACTGGGGATATCATGGGGGTCTCTCAGGCATCTGCATCCAGGATACTCCACCATTTCCTGGATGCCATGTGAACACATGCTGTGGAGCATATTAAATTCCCCAGCACCTGTGAGGAGCTGACTGGCAATATGCATCTCTTCCACCATGTAGCAGCGGTACTGGGTGCCATAGACTGCACACACATCCACATCAAAGCACCACCTGGTGACCGGGGTAGGGTCTACATAAACTGCAAGTGGTTCCACTCCATCAACTACCAGGTCATGTGTGATGCCCAGGGCATTATCATGAATGTGTGGGCTAGCTGCCCTGGAAGCTATCACAGCTCTCACATCTGGCATTCCTCACAGCTGTATCAGTGGTTTGCCAGGGGGGACATCCCATATGGCTATTTAGTGGGGGATGCTGGCTACGCACTGGAGCTGTGGATGGCGAAACCCATCAGAAATACACACATACCCACACAAGAATGCCATAATGAGGTACACAGACAAACCAGGATCATTATAGAGCATGTGTTTGGGATGCTCAAGTCATGGTTCCACTGCCTTGACATATCCGGTGGAGCCTTGCAGTACTCTCCAGCCACATGTGCACACATGGTTATAGTATGTGCCATGCTAAACAATATGATCCTGTGGAAACAGCTGCAGCAGGAACAAAATGGGGAAGGGCCACACAGCCCCCCCACCATTTCCAAGGCCTCTACAGGCACAGAGAGACTCGGAGGAGGAACATCCTGAGCCTGCCCCTGTAGGCAGATGGAGGCATGTCCGGTATGCCCTGGCCTTGGCAAAGAGGCAACGCATAGCACATACACTGACACTGTAGGGCCCCAGGGACTGATCTCTCTCTCTCTCTCTCTCTCTCTCTCTCTCTCTCTCTCTGACTCGCACATTCAGTAAAATGGATGCCAAAAATCACACCACTTATACCTGACCATGTATAGGCAGTGTATTGTGTGCATCTGACATAGTTAGCCCTCAAGCACTGCACTCACAACAGCTGCAGGCACAAGGTAAGCCAGTCTCTGTAACAAATTAAAATAATGGGGTGGACTTTCTGATAGCATATCTATGGTATTGATCAAGCATGTAAGGGAATGGGGTGGCTAACTGGGATAGCAGCAGACAACTGGCAGCTCTGTGGGACAACAGGATGTTTATCCCCAGTACTGCCCTACCCACAGCATGCAGTACTACCCTAGTCGACAAATACCACTGCAGTATATGTGGTGAGCCAAATAACTGGGGTGGTCATAGGTCACATGCATCGATGTCAAAGTGGGGGTCCTATACCCAACACTATCTCCACACAGCAGATCAGCTGTAGACAACCATACAGAAATGCCTGGCAAAGGCCCCCACATGGCAACACCCATGAAATCCCCACCCACAGACTTTTACACAGTGATAACACAGCAGGTGTGGCAGTGGCAGTATGGGTTTGAAAGGTAAGAAGTCTGAAACTACAAACGTCTATGCCAGAGCAATCTGATCTGTGGTTGATACTGTTATGCCTGTAGTCTGAAATATAGTGCACACCACCATGCTACATGGGACCAAAATGTTAAGCAAATATCAGCACAGTCTGAGCAGATGTGTAATGTGTACAGTCGTGTCACCCCCTCCATTGTCCCATAGAAATACAGTAGCATGTTCCTAGCCTTAAGCAGCATCTAGCTGTCACCCAGACTGATGGTGCAATAGTAACAGAAAGCAATTGTCAGTAACACCCACAGTCAACATACTGGTACCATCTCTGGGGTGTCTTCTGCCAGCAGCTTAGGAACATATGATCATCAGAATGTACTGTCTTGCTAAAGATGGCATGCATCTGTCACACCTGGCCTACAGGCTTCCGGGAAATGCCTATGCCTCGCCCACACTGCCCTTTAGGGAGTGTCATGGGGTCCACAACACCAACATAACACAGTCCACAAAATGCAAAGAAAGGCCATGCTGACAACTGGTAGGAGCAAACCAGCCTGCCTCAGGGAGCCAGAAATTGGGACAAAGCCATGAATAATGGGGTGATGAAGGTCCAAAGAGAAGGATACCTGTGAAATACTGTTTTAATAATTTTATAAAGTTGATGGAATGATTTGTAGTAGCATGGAATGTCTGATGGGTACGTAGTCTGAAACTGCAATGTCAACTGTCTGTAATATCTGACTTCAACCCCGAGAGACCTACAAAACACTTTTGCTGGAAAACCACACTTGTTTGGGTAACCAGCAAGATATATGAGACATGGCTGTGAAGATTCTGTGATACTCTGAACAGTCGACAGGGAGGTCTAGGAGTTTAAACATGGGAATGCACCCACTGCAGGCAAGTCTAACCCTGGAAGATGGTGACATGTCTGAAGCCACAGAACCCTGGGCCACAGCCATGGGGAATAATACAGCCCTCCCTGATCACTCATTCTATACAATATCCTGACCCCAACATGTGGCCGTCCAAGCAAAATGAGGTGGGCCTTACATATATGTGTGACAAACACACACCTCCAGGCTGGTCAAACAGTCTGACACACACAAGAGCCTCCAAGTGCAGTCAACCATTTAGGACAGCTCAATGCAAAGTACTGGTAGCTATAGCCAAACATATCTGCCCAGGACAGCCCCACACCCCCACATCTCCTATCCCCTACAAATATATCTGGAGTCTGCCTGTCACCCTGATCCTGTCTGATTTATATTACCCAACTGTGGACCGGAAATCAGACCAGGCCAGAACATAAATGCACAGAGATTCCACCATTGTAATATATCACCAAGGTGCTGGACCATTTCCACAGCACCAGCAGTAATTTGCTTGTAGGCACACCCCTACACAGGCTAGATTATGCAAGAATGCATAGCATCTGTCCAATAAACCTTGTGTGTGCATCATCCATCCTGTATTCCTCTGGTAAATCACTGTGATGATCTGAGGAGGTATGTCACCAGGTACTGAAACAGGGCATCCCATATGGCCATCTGGTGAGGATGCTGGCTATGCAGTGGAGCCATGGATGATGGCACCCATCAGAAATGCACACACACCCACAGACGAGCACCACAATGAGGCACACACACAAACCAGGATCATTATAGAGCAGGTGTTTGGGATACTCAAATCACAGTTCCTCTGCCTTGACATTTCTGGTGGAGCCTTGCAGTACTCTCCAGCCACATGTGCACACATGTTCATAGTATGTGCCATACTACACAATATGATCCTGTGGAAACAGGAAGGGCCACATAGTCCACCATTATTGCCAAGGTCCCCACAGGCACAGAGGGACTCAGAGGAGTAGGCCCCTAAGCCTGCTCCTGTAGGTAGATGGAGGCATGTCCAGTATGCTCTGGCCTTGGCAAAGAGGCAATGCATAGCACACACACTGACACTGTAAGGACCCCATGGACTGACACCTCTCTCTGACTCACACACACAGTAAAATGGATTACTCACACTTCACATTACGTGTAACTTACCATGTGTAGGCAGTGTACTGTGTGCATCCAACATAGTTGGCCATCAAGCACTGTCTTCACAACTGCCACAAGCACAAGTAAGTCAGTCTTCTTAACAACAAATGAATGGATTAATATGTTTTGCTAGCATATCTATGGTAATGTTGCATGTGTGCAAGGGAATGGGGTGGCCTACTGGGTTAGCAGCACACAAATGACAGCTATGTGGGACATCAGGAAATGTCTGGCCAAAACTGGCCTCCACACACTATGCAGTAGTACCCAAGATGGCAAACTCCCACTGCAGTATATGTGTGGGGACAACTTACTGGGGGGGGTCATATGTCACAGGCATGGATGTCAGTGTGTGGGGTCCCATACCCAACTCTCACAACCACACAGCAAGTCAGCTGTGGAAAACCACAGAGAAATGTCTGGTAAAGGCACACAAATGGTGGAAATGTTGAATTACCCCCTACAGACTTACACAGTGATAGTACAGCAGGACCCACAGTTGCAGTAAGGCAAATGTATGCCAGTACAATCTGACATGTGCTCTTTACTGATAAGCCTCGGAGCACAATAGCCTGGTAAATGTAACCAAAATGTAAACCAAATATAAGCACAGTCTATGCAAATGTGTACAGTTCACAGGTGTGCACCCCCAATATACCCACACAAATGCAGTAATATGTACATTTGCAGGGAAATAGCAGCATAGCACACACTGGCACGGCTGTGGCAATACACATGAAAACATGTTGCCTGTCCACAATATGCAGGGGTCAATGATCTATGTGTATGTGTGGTTAATACTGTCTGGATCTGGCCAGCATGCTCACCTAGCAATCATCTTGTAGTGTACTAGGTAAAGTGCTGTCTTTAACAGGGCCATGTGCAGATAACTGCAGTACCAACTGTTATGCATGTCAGTGATACCCACTGCTCTGCCAGTTGGTAGGGTGAGGGATTTGCTGTAGCAGGAATTGTCTGAAGGTTATGTAGTCTGAAACAGTAATGTCTGTCATTATTTTGTAACACCACTCCTCAATTATATGTAACTAACTTGCCATAAAAACACAAGTTTATGTAGAAAGGAAGAAACCTCTAGCCAAACACCTGGACAACCTGACAAAAAATGTACAGGTGAGAGGTATGCCCACATAAGGATATGACATCTCAGGTTAGAAAGAAACCACACAAGTAGGAGATCCCCAGCCAATATATCACAAGGTTGCTGGACTGTTTACACAGCCGTGTCTAATTACTAAACTGGCTTTAGCCACAACTCACAAATGGCCTTGTTGGGAAGGAATGTACATAGTGCCCTCATAATACTGGTCTATGCATCATACAACTAGTATTCCTCTGGTAAAGCACTGTGATAATCTGAGGGTGTCTGGCATTATGTAATGACACAATACATTGCAGTGCCAGACTACAGATATGTCAAAAAATCTCTGCTAAACAAAACAAGTACCCTAAGGAAAGTCCTGTGTACTCCTGAGAAGTATGGCTGTAGTGCACAAAACCCTGGACAGTAGTACACATATCTCTGGAATGAAGTCCCAGTGCAGCTATAGAAGGTCACACCGGGCATGCTCCTACACTTAGAGAATCACAGGACATGTTGGAACCCACATCGGAATATATGACTGTATTGTATATATATGTCTGTGCATACAGACAGCTATGTACACCTCAACTATCCCCACACACACACATCAGACAGGATTATCCTCAGCTAGCTGTAGGTGGCCCATATGTGATATATCTGCATCTACAGCATGAGATACACACACACACATATATCTATGGGCAACAGATAACATATGGCAAACATGCACACACATAGATGTGGGGAAGTGAGAGACAGACAGTGATATATATATATATATATATATATATATATATATATAGAGAGAGAGAGAGAGAGAGACAGGGAGACTCAGAGTGAGTCACTCACATGGATACCCTGAATGGCATGCAGTGATGTCCTGCTGAGAACAGTGGCATACTAGTTGTAAACAGTTGCATGTGCCAGCATAAAAGGTGAGCCCCACTGTGTAGCAGTACTGAGCTTGGGTTTATAATATCACATCACCTGTGTGTGTGTGGGTGTGTGTGGGTGTGTGTGTGGGTGTGTGTCCATAGGACTAAGTATTAGGAGACTGTTCCCACTCAGTGCACTTCATATTGCCCTACTTCACAAGATCTGCTGCTGTCATTCACCTTAGAAGTACCATTGGACCAGAGCACCCCTATAAGCTCTGTAGCACATGTGATAACTGCATAACACTATAGTACAAGTAACTAGATGGGTAGGGGTTATAATATCAGTACTAGTAACTGTGCATGTGTGACAGTTGTGTATGCATGAGTGAGGAAGTGTGTGTTTTTTTTGTTTGTTTGTAGGTTAAACAGTTTTAGGCCATTCCCACCCACAATACTTCCCAGTGCCCAACTTTTTTCAGTCTTGCTGATGTCATTCCCTTTATCAGCACCTTTGGCCAGTTGTCAGCCCAGTAAGCTCTGTAGAGCATTTGATAACTGCTTAACATTATAGAACAAATCATTAGTTAGGCAGCGGTTCTAATTTCAGATTCAGCAAATGTGTGTCTGGGAGTGTAAGTGTGTGTGTGTATGGTTGTAAGAAGAGGTATTTTGATAAGTCTCCCATCCTTGCCCTACTTTATCACTCCTGCTGATGTCATTCCCCTTATCAGCACCTTTGGCCAGGTGTCAGCCCAGTAATCACTGTAGCATGTGCAATAACTGCGTAACACTATAGTACAAATACCTAGATAGGCAGATATTCTACTCTCACATCTGGCACATGTGTGTGTGTGGGTGTGTAAGTGTTTATGTATGTGGGAAGAAGTATTTTGATGAGTTTCCCAATCACTGCCCTACTTTATCAGTTCTGCTGATGTCATTCCTCTTATCAGCACCTTTGGCCAGTTGTCAGCCCAGTAAGTTCTGTAGTGTGTGTGATAACTTTGTAACACTATAGAACAAATAACTAGATAGGCAGGGGTTCTATTTTCAGCTCTGGCAAATGTGTGTTTGGGTGTGTATGTTTGTAGGAAGAAGTATTTTGATAAGTTTCCCACCCACTGCCCTACTTTATCAGTCATGCTGATGTCATTTCCCTTATAGGCTCATAGGTGTGTATTAGGCTAATGGCCCTGGAGCCTTTACAAGCCTAGCCCATAGAAGTCCCATACCATTGTGCCACCCAACATTAGTTCCCAGTGCCTCTATCAAGTAGAGACACTGGATTGAACCTGGGGTGAACTTTCTATTACCTATCCACTCATCAAGATTTCTCTGGAACATGGTCAGCTAGGTGCTCTGCTTGACATGTATGGGAAGTCTATTCCAGGGCATGTGCAGTCTCTAGGTGAGTAACCTGTCCCTCCAACATGTTGTGTTGATTGTGGTAATGAGGTTGAGGTTTCTGCAGTGTGTGGTGCAGAGGGATGGGGATGTCTTTAGATGTAGCATTTCTAAAAGATAAGGCTTTGTAAGTCAAGCAGAGATTGCCACTAAGCAGGTGATATGAGACAGATAATAGCTGGAGTCCTTTGAGTCTGTCTGTGTAGGACTTGTGTTTAATACCTAGGATCCTCTTTGTGAGGTACTTCTGTGGCATCTCCAGCTGTTGCAGGTGTTTAGTGAGGTAGATGCCAAATGGGCCATTATGCTTGATGATTGGTCTACTGAGGGAGGAGTAGATAGAGATGATGACCTCTTTCTTCCTGGATGCAAAACCTCAGATAATTAGATGTGCTACATAGGAGGACTTCCTGACCACAGTGGCAATGTGGTGGTTGAAGGAGAGGTTGCTGTCAACCTGTGTCCCCAGATCTCTTATAATGCTTACACCACTCAGTGGGCTCCCATCGATGTGGTACATAGTGGGAACTGAGTTTTTACCAAAGAGGATGGTGATGCATTTTGAGGCCATGGTTTCCACACCAGCCATTTGTCTCACTGAGGCCTTTCTGTAGGATGTCTACATCACTTGTGAAGTTAATGATGGCTCCCAGCTTGCAGTCGCCTGTGAACTTGGTCAGTCAGAGTTCCTTTGCATTAGCCTGGACTCCTGAGAAGTAGATGCTGAACAGAACAGTACCCAGGTGTGATCCCTGTGGCACTCCACTCATGAATGGTTGGCAGTCTGAATTGAGGTTTGCTACTTTCACACTGTGTGTTCTATCTATGAGCAAATTTGCAACCCATCTACTGATATAGGGGTTGCTGCATAGTTTGGTGGGTTCATCAATAATTCCTGACTGAGGAATGGTATCAAAAGCCTTGGCCAGATCGATGTAGGCTGTATGCAGTGCCTTAGTATCATACACAGCCCTGGTGACTGACTCAAAGTAATCAACCAGGTTGAACAGGCATGAGCTCCCTTTCTCAAAGCCAAACTGTGTGGGGTCCAGAGTTAGGAGATTATCTATATCTTTGTTGATCAGGTCCCGGATGATGTGCTCCATAGCTGTACATATCAGACTTATCAGGCTAATTGGCTGATAATTCCCAGGGTCTGCAGTCACTACCCCTTTATGGAGAGGGATGACTGTAGCAGTGCACCATTTAGGAGGGACAAAGCCAGAGGTGAGGCTGTGACTGAACATGGCACACAGATGTGGTGCCAGGTCTCTTTGCAGTTCATGTAGAACACAACCAGGGATATCTGTGGGTCCCATGGAAGCTGTATTCTTGCCTATGAACAATGCAGGTTTAAGCTGGACTGCAGTACTCCTGGGTGCCTGGCATTTTTATGGCATTCTGATTCTTCCCTTAGGGAGGGAGCGAGGGGTAAAGCTGGCACTGAATGTGTTGGCAAGAATGTTTGCAAGATCTGTTGGCTCAGTGTAGGAGGTAGCATTGTGCAGTAACTCAGAGCACTCCTGGGTATTGCCATGGAGGTTCTTGAAATAACTGTAAAAGGCTTTGTGATTGTTGTCAGTGTCTGCTGCAATTTTGCCATCATAGCTGGCTTTAGATGATTTCATGAGGGATCTCAAGTTGTTGTTGAGGCTAATAAGGGACTTTTTCTAGTCTTGGGATTTCACCTTTTTTCTGCAACAGTTTCTTCCTTCTGTTGTGCAGGTTATTAATGGCAGGGGACCACCAGATTGGTCTCCAGTGTTTGGAGGAGAGCATCATGGTTCTGTTGGCTATGGCTAGTTCCTTGCATTTATGTACATGTTTGTACAGTGCATTTGTGCATGATTTAGCAATCATGCAGCTATTTTCCACTGGCTTGCTGCTGTGAAGTTATCCTCCTCTGTTTTTAGTAGTCCAAAGTCAGCTTTGGAGAAGTTTTTCAAGGTGGTTATCTTTGCGGGGGAGGGGGGGGTGAGATGTGGATTTCCATGGTGATTACTTTATGGTTGGATCTGACCAGGTAGGGATTGACTATTATTGTCAAGCAACTGTCCCATATGTTAATAATCAACAGAGGTCAAAGATGTTGCTTCCTCTACTGGGGGACAGAATGAACTTGTCCAGGGCATTGGAATTGATGAATTCCAGGAAGTGTTGGGCCAGTGTATTGGTGCTTGAGTACTTTTCCCAGTTGATGGAGGAGTAGTTGAAGTCTCTTAGTATGAAAGTGTTGGGTTGGACTTGATAGATTCCAGGGTGTTGAGGAATGTGGATTGAGAGTCTAGGGACATGGATGTGGATCTATAGCAGGCTATGGCCTGGATTGCACTATTACCCAATGTCAGTTGTACCTGAAATATCTCAGATGCATTATGCTGGGATACTAGTCTGGAGGTGTGCATATCCTTTATGAATATGGAGACACCACCACCTTTGGAGCTTTGGTCCACGTTTTTGGAGCTGACAGGTGTGGAATGAGTTATAGCCTGGTAGTGCAGGGGTGCTGTCTGCTACTGTAAACCAGGTCTCTGTTACAGCACAAATGCCAATGTTCTCCATTTTGAAGAGTGCTTTGAGTGACTGCATCTTGAGATTTAGATTTCTAGTGTTGAGCAGCATGACCCTCAGATTGCATTTTTATATAGCTGTTACGGTGGAAATTTGATTCAGAACACCACCTAAAAAGGCACTATAGGAGTGGCAAGAGACTTAGCCAGTACCTGGAAACCCAGGGGTGACAGATGCAGGCCATCTCTGGCAAGGCATCGCAGTCTGTCAAGTCATGTCATCCCAAGCAGACAGATGCTGAATCCCTTGAGAATGACACCAGACACTTAAGCCAATTGTTGAAGTCAATCATTTGTTGTTTGTACTGTGGTATCATTCTGGGTGACAGTATACTGCTCAGGGCTACTGTCATACCTGCATGGCCCACATAATCTGAAAGTTCCATCATGTTTCTTTTCATGTAGTCCAGGGAGGTGTGTCTCAGGTCATTCACACCCATATGGACAATGACAGAGTGATACTTGTAGTTGTTGTGGAGTGACCTGACTGGGTGTGTACATTTCCCATCACTCTACTTTACTAGGCCTGCTGATGTCATTCACCTGTGTGTGTGTGTTTGTGTGTGTGTGTGTGTGTGTGTGTGTGTGTGTGTGTGTGTGTGTGTGTGTGTGTGTGTGTGTGTGTGTGTATGTGTGTGTGTGTGTGTGTGTGTGTGTGTGTGTGTGTTTGTGTGTGTGTGTGTTTGTCTGGCTGGCTGACTGCATGTGTGATAGAGATGCAGTGACAGAGTGTGCTTTGCCCTGGCATCAAAGACTTAAATACATTACTGTTTCAGTTATTTATACATTTCTTCATTCATTTAATAAGAAAAAAATATGTGAAGTGTACATCCAATAAAGTTGGTGTAATTCCTGTGTACGTGTGTGTGTGTGTGTGTATGTGTGTGTGTGTGTGTGTGTGTGTGTGTGTGTGTGTGTGTGTGTGTGTGTGTGTGTGTGTGTGTTTCTCTGACTGACTGCTTGTGTGATAGAGATGCCATTTTGAGTTGTGCACCACCCTGTACACTTCCCATCACCCTACTTTACTATGCCTGCTGATGTCATTCACCTTAGAAGTACCTTGGGATGAGGTGAAGTCATATAAGCTCCATGGCGCATCTGATAACTCTGTAACACTATAGTAGAAATAACAGATAGGTAGGGGTTCTAGTAAGATGTCTATAGAGTGAGATTGTGCTGAAAATGGCATATATATATATATATATATATATATATATATATATATATATATATACATACACTTGAGTGTGGTGTGTGTGTGTGTGTGTGTGTGTGTGTGTGTGTGTGTGTGTGTGTGTGTGTGTGTTTGGGACTGTGCATGTGTCTATCAATTTTAAGAAGCTTATATCGAAGAATGGGAAACATTGACAAGCTTGTATTAGCACAGTGGGAGTTATGTTTGCTTGTAGTTGGAGCAGAGGATAGAGAATGGATGGAACTGGAGAAGACAATAATCCCCTTTCTAGGAGGATGGGTGAGGAGTAGCATTGTTCTGGCAGCTGTTTGTGTGTGTGTGAGAATCATATACTGTGTGGGTTATACCATTTTGAGTTGTGTGCCACCCTGTACACTTCTTATCACCCTACT
Organism: Protopterus annectens; assembly: GCF_019279795.1. Taxonomy (NCBI): domain Eukaryota; kingdom Metazoa; phylum Chordata; order Ceratodontiformes; family Protopteridae; genus Protopterus; species Protopterus annectens. The sequence continues at coordinate 1,090,416,803 of NC_056745.1, forward strand.
TTACTAGGCCTGTTGATGTCATCCACCTTAGAAGTACATTGGGACTAGATGAAATCATATAAGCTCTGTGGCGTATCTGATAACTGTGTAACACTATAGTAGTAACTAGATAAGGAGAGGTTCTAATCTCAATACTGGCAACTGTGTGTTTGGGTGAGCATCATGTCCTTTTTAGTTTATACCATTTTGATGTGTGTACCATTCATGCCTGTTTACCACCACCCGATGGCATTACTTTATATAGATTGGTAATGGCATCTGCCTCACATGCAGCATGTTAAACCATTGTACATCCTCTGTACAGATTTCGATAGAATATCCAGATGTTTGCAACCTATATGTGGTCTGTGTCCTTTAACAATGCCCATGTATGTGATATTGTTGCCAAACCGGCCACAGTGACTGTAGTGACACACATGCCAGCATCAGGTATCATACCGGACTGAAACATAATGCTGATACAACATCTGCTACACTATCCATTGTTCAGGCTTGTAGAAGCAATACATGCCTCCAGATGCTACTTATGGTGAGTTATCTCACCATCCATGAAGGCATTCACAACATTACATGTTGTAAGAGGTATTGGGTTATGTCCCATGCATATAATCTCTGTGGGGCATGTCATGTGTATGTAGTACTACAGTACACCAAAGTGGATATGTAGGTTTACTAATCTGTTTATTGCCAACTGTGTTTGTGCTACTGTATGCACATCCCCTGTGTCAGTCCTTACTGTGTGCATGCTATTGCCAACTGTGTTGGTGTTACTGTATGCACATCCCCTGTGTCAATACTTACTGTGTGTATGAAAATGATATACAATTTTGACTCCCTGTTCCACCCTGTGACTCAGGAATACATACCACAAACCTGTCATACACAGCATTATGCATGTCCTCACCAACTGCGTCAGGGTTGAGTGTATGGGAAAGAAATGGCAGGGCCAACAAGTGTTAACAGGTAAATCTGTTGCAGTTAATATAATGGCTATGCTTGTAAGAGACCTGCTGACTGTACTGCAGTAACCTGTACTATATGTATGAGCCTGTGGAACTACACAACACTGAACTGACATGTCTGAAGGCTACTTGTCTATGACAAGGGGTATGTATGCAAGGTCACACTGTCTGACAACAGTGTCCCTCACACACTGTTGCATGCATACACACCTGGTACATGTGCAAATAAAGCTGTACCTTGCCTATGACACAGTCAGTGTATTCCCACTCTGCCATACTCCCTCTTGGGAATGTCTGCAGGGCCACAGCCTACAGACACACAGACAACCGGAACACAAACTGAATACAGCATGACAGACTACATTCAGTCAGTGGTACTAACAGCAATAATGCATTCTGGCTAATAAGGTACATAAACCTGTATGTGTACCCATAACAAATGCAAGCAGACAGCACCTTACACAGTATAACATATCTAAACTGTACTTTATTCACCCTGTGCATCAGATCCATATTAGCATGCCCCTGCATCAATGGCATGGATGACAGGGATGTGGCACAGGTATTATCATACGCACAGGGTGTGGTGTGGGTTTACCAGAGGCCTAGGCTAGGCCATATGGTTGACATCATGTGTGTGTGTTTGAGGGGGTATCCAATAGATGGGCTTTACAGAAGTACTGTGTGTGTCTGGAGGTGACCTGTCTGTGATACAGATGAATGTGTGTATGTACGCACACAGTCACGCCATGTGGCTGCCCTAAGCAGGGGTATGTTGGACAGCTGTGAACTGTACATGTCAGGGTGTGCAGTTCGCCATCTCCGGCCACGGACATGGGAACTGGTCCTGCCAGGGGTCTCACTGGCACCACCTGGCCTAAGGGCAGATACATTACTGCTTCCTGATGGTGACTGCTGTCTGCTAGATCCATGTCCCTGATGGGACCAGCCAGGACCACGTGCCCATGGCCTGCTCTGGTGTGATGTGGACAGCTACCCCCCTTCAGTAGTGCTGGTGTCACTGCCACTACTGGAGTGTGAAGGTGCATGGCCCCATAGACTCTCAGCTGTTGTTGATGCTGACCTACATCCACATGGCCGACTGATGCCCATCTCCCACCATATGCTCTAGCACAGACATGCCATGGTTGACAATTGCCAAGGTCTCTCCCCCATCTATTCATGACCTCTGTATTTTGATGTGCAGCTTCAACAAGGCCATGTATGTCACCATGTAAATCAGGAAGAGTTGCATCCACCACCCCAAGTATTTGTCTGGTGTGGCATTCACTACATGCCTGTGCATCCATAACAGCCAAAACATGCATCTGGTGACACCTGCTGTGATGAGCAGCAGTCATGCTGTGAGCACCCCTATCCATCCGACTGTGTAGGACCTCACCTGCACTCTGGCTATGGCCAGTGTCTACACTCACACCAGCCATAGTCACCAGACTAGCCTTTTCCATACCACCACCTGTCAACTGTACATTATCTGTGGTCACTGGTGACGGGGTATATGTGGGCATTGTCACTATGTGTGGGGATGGTGTGGACAACAGTGGTATGCCAACCAATGGCACATATTCAGTCCCTGACAACCCCACCTCTACCTCACTATTCCTGTCATCATTGTCAGAGTCTGCAGAGACACTGACATCAGTTTCCAAGTGGGAGGGACCCTGAACCCCATTGCCATCTGTGAGGGGAAGACAACATATATACATTAATGCCTGCACTTCAAAGTTGACTGGTACACACATGCACACACACACACACACACACACACACACACACACACACACACACACACACACACACACACACACACACACACACACACATATGCACACACACGCACACACACGCACACACACACACACACACACACACACACACACACACACACACACACACTTACAGGTGAGGTGGCACAAATTTGTTACACATACCTCACATTACCCAAATGGTGACATGCATGACACACTGTCCTCAACATCATGCATTACAGCCAGTTATCCTCCATGTAACTAACAATATAGAGCTCTGGGATATGTGCATAGTGTTAGTAGGTGATGACCCTTCCCCAGCACAGACTGCACCCATGTACACATATTTGCTGTTCACCTGTATAGCACAGTGCAAATTACTACAGAACATACCTCACAACTGTACAGATCCTAGCAGAATGTGTAGATGTCTGTCTCATACGTTTGCTCTGTTTCTCATTGTCTGATACATAACTGGGATGATCTGAGTAGTGATGTCACTAAATAATAACATACATTTGTGTTTCAGACCTCCAAACCAGCAGTAAATAAATGGTCACAGAAATCCTGTTACACCACCAACCTTCTAAGCTTACAGTGGATATGATAAGTGTACACAACCCTGTTAACATGCCATGTTCTTGCAATATATAAAATGAGATCGCAATAATGCATTCAGAAAATATTACCCACCTTTCATGTGACATATCACCTGTGCAATCCAATCGATAAACAAATAAATGTGTTACGGGTAAAATATAATGAATGAAATATGTACAATATGGTGGATGCATAAGTGTGCACACCTTTAAAAGGATACTTTGTTGAAACACCTTGTAAGTGACTAACAGCATTCACTCTTCTTGGGAAGGTGTCTATCAGCATGGCACATCTTGACTTGGCATTTTTTGGCCACTCTTACTTGCAAAGGCCCACCAACCCTGTCAGTTTGCAAGGGCAGCTCATGTGCACAGCCCTCGTCAGGTCACACTGGGGTTTTACTATTGGGTTTAGGTCTAGGCTCTGGCTGGGCCAATCCATAACCATGAGTGTGTTCAGGTGGAGTAATTCTTAAGTAGCTTTGTATGTATGGTTTGGGTCTTTGTCATCTTGAAGGCTGACACCCCTCCCCATCCACAGCATTCTTGCAGACTCCTGATGGATTTGGGCCAGACGTGAGTGTTATTTGGAACTGTTCAGAATTCCCACCACCATGACTACAGGCCCAGTTCTGGCTTTGGAACAGTATCCCCATTGCAGGCCAATGCCACCAGCATGATTCACCATGGAGATGGTAGTCTTCAAGTGAAGAGAGGTGTTGCTTGTGCATCACACATACCTTTTGGTATTGTTGGTGTGAAGTCGATCCATAGTCTCATTACACCATAACATATTTACACACATGCCTTTGGGAGACTTGATATGCTGTAATGCAAATTGTATCCACCCCTAGATGTATTTTAGTGTGGGGAAATGCTTCCATCTTCTGACCCTACCCCATAGGCCAGACTTATGCAGAATATGAGAGATTGTTCTTACATGTAGTGCACAACACCAGTACTTGCAAGAGATTCCTGCAACTCCCTCAGTGTTGCAGTATGTCTCCTTGCAGCCTCCTTGACCAGGTTTCGACATGTCTTTTCATCAGTTTTGGAGGGATGTCAAGTTCTTTTCAATAACACTGTTGTCCCATATTCAATCCACCTTTTCATGACTGTCTCCACTGTGTTCCGTGGTGTATGCAATGCTGTGATAATGTTGTTGTACCCTACTCCTGACTGATATCTTTCAAATATGAGATCCCTTTGCTGCTTTGTAAACTGTCAGCAACCCATGGCTGTTGCTGTTGCAGGTAACTGAGCAAATGTCATGAATATCCTACTTGGACAGCAGACTATTATTTGGTGTTACTCAGAGTGCCATAACTTGATGGCAGGTGTGTACCCATGCAGACTGAATGCTGTCTGTAAATCACAAGCTGCTGCAATAAAATATTATTGTGTGAACATGTATGCATCCAGCTTATTGCAAGGTGCGTATACTTCATATTTGGTGCCCAACAGATTGGTTGGTTTTCAAGTGAATTGTTCATGTTATAGGTCACATTAAAGGTTGGAAAAGGTGTGGACTGACATATTGTGGTCTCAATTTGTATACATCACAAACACCTAGCATCTTAACAGGGGTGTGTACTCTGTTTATAGCCACTGTATAAGAGTAATTCACACATGTCCCTACTTTAGGCCGTTTGTTCAACCATTTTGTTGGTCTCTGTCCAGACATCTTGCACTGACAGGTTTTGAGGTATGCTACAGGAATGATACATTCTCTTCAGATAGGCACCTGTGGTGACCACTGTGATGCAATGCAGTTAACCCCACCACAAGCGAACATGCACATAAAGCAATATGGCTATGAGTGACAGTTGTGTGCATGGTAAATTGCATGCCCTTCACATGCCTGGGGTACTGGCCAACCACAACAGAACAATTCCATACTCCTCAGCTTCAGGCTGCTCTTCCACATGCAGATCAGAGGGACCTAGGTAGTTGTGGGAGAGAGGTATTCTCAGCAGACTCAGATGTGGCATTGGTTCAGGATAGATGCAGCATGCCTGCACATTTACAGTACAACCCCCAATATGACACAATTTGCTGTCCTTCACTATAGATGTGGACATCTGTGCATTAGAAATCTCCATCCAAAACTGCAATCTAACCTGACACATGCATGTAGATACTCTACAGATACAAGTATGTCTGCTACACTAGTCTAGTAATCTCCACTGGGGCCTTACCTGCATGCTCCTCATCCATTGTCTGGGTGCCACCCACCTCCAGCATGTGGGGGTCTGTACCCTGATGCTGTACTGAGATGGGTGCCCATGGTTGGCAAGGATCACCTCAGTGAGTGTCAGTGGGGCCTGCATGGCCGGGCCCCACCTGTAGCTGTGTGGTCCCTGGCCATGGCAGCAGTCCTTTGCCGGGCATGGTGTATGAAGTCGGTTGCACGATGATGGACCTGCTCATATGTACATGCATGCAGGCCAAAATTGTTCATCCTGTGTACAAGGTCATCCTACAGGGTGGTCCTCTCCCATAGATGTTTGTTGGCTCCAGCCAAACATTATGGCATAGCTCTGTAGTATGGCTTCTATGATTATATTTGTCTCAGCCGCTGAGAAAGTTGACCTTTGCTGATGTGACATTGCACCTGGAAGACATCTACAGGGAAATACATCACAGGACCTCATTCATTTGCCAACAGTATGTATAGAATCTGCACATCTACATTGAATACCTTTAGCCGCCACTCACACCATACTCCTGTAATCTATCAGCACAGTATCAGCTTGCATTGCACTACTGATACTGATGTGTCATATTCCCCCCGATGACTGCCAGTTAATTGCATAATCTCTATTACTCATTCATGTCTGTGTAGAGGGATACCAGTGGCCATCTTCTATGCAGATGCAGTGTGGATGGTGCAGAGGCTTGGTGTGACTACAGTGTGTAATGGAGCTGGGAGCACATGCCTGAGTTCATATAGGATGTGGACAGGGAAGTTATCAGGTCTCATGGTTACTTATGTTTGTTCCCTTTCAGTAGTCAATATGTACCTGCTCACTGGTGATGAAGGTAGTGATGCGGGTCCTGTGCATATCCACCTATAGTGATGCTGAGCCAGGGGGGTGATGTTTGCCCTAAACCTCTCTGCAGCAGGTTGACTATAGCTATGTTGTGTGTGTATGTGGCCTGAATGACCACCATTACAGGGCGGGTTTATTTCTTGCCTCTGATATTGCAGACACATTTGACAATGGCCTTGTGAGTGGCCTTGGTGGATGTGTCCAATTTGTACTCATAGTTAGCCTTATAGTAATCCACCTGTGACCTTATATGCTTGTTCAGACAAAGGCTGACTTGATGCCAAGTTGGTGCCTGCTCCTACTTTGCCCTGTACAGCCTAATATAGGGACCAAGTCTGTGGTATGTGTATTGCTGCTGTCCAGCAAAGGAGATTACTCTTCTTTGGTGGAGGCAGGTTTTACAAGTAAGGTATTGCTAAGTCCATACAGCTATGTAGGTGTTCATATAACTGTTTGTAGTAGGCATGGATGCACAAAGTCATAACACAGTTGGACACCTCTCCAATATCAAACAGATAATTATGCTTATTGTAGTACCCATGGCTGTGTCAGGGCAATGCAACAACCAGTAGCTATAGAAATGTCACCCTGCTGGATGCACAGTAACTAAGATTCCACATGTGTACAACATGTATAGCTTATTTAACTGACATTTTACATCTCATGTCTGTTGTTATGAGGCGGCCAGATGCACCTACTCATACTGATATGTGCACAGGTAATACCTGATATACATTTCTGTTCTATGTCAGTATGGCACACTATATTCACACTCTTGCTGCCCACTCATCCCTCTCAACTCATTAGAGGAGGACATCTGTAGGAAACTACACATACATGGGGGGCAACGGGACAGAATTAGTGACACTGTCTTAATATTGCTGTAACACACTTGAGTCATTCAATAGCACAGCTGCCTTTCCATTGACAGACATACGCTGGAGGATGTCCAACACTCATATGGCAGGAAGAGAGGTGAAAGGCTAGGAGTGTGGTAGTGAGGGTAAGAACTTTTAATGTTGGCAGCATGACTGGTATAGGGACAGAGCTAGCTGATATGATGGCCAGAGGAAGGTTGATATATTGTGTGTGCAAAGAGACCAGATGGAAGGAGAGTACAGCTAGGTGTATCGGAGGCAGGTCACAATTGTGCTATCATGGTGTGGATGGGAGAAGAAAAGGGGTAGGGATTATTCTGAAGGAACAGTATGCCAAGAGTGTTTTTGGAGGATGAAATGAGTATCTGATAGAGTGATTTTTATGAAGCTGGAAATTGATGGTGTAATGATGAATGTTGTTAGTGCATATGCTATGCAAGTTAGTTGTGCGATGGATGAGAAAGAGAAATGTGAAGTCAGTTGGATGACATGGTGATGACTGTACCCAAGGGTGAGAGAGTGGTGATTGCAGCAGATTTCAATGGGCATGTTGGTGAAAGGAACAGAGGGGATGAGGAAGTGATGGGTATGTATGGTGTTAAGCAAAGGAATGCAGATGGTGAGATGGTAGTGGATTTTGCAAAAAGGCTGGAATTGGCTGTGGTGAATACGTACTATAACAAGAGGGAGAAGCATAGGGTGACATACAAGAGTGGAGGGAGATGCACACAGGTGGACTATATCAAATGTAGGAGGTCCAGTTTGAAGGAGACTGGAGACTATAAAGTAGTGACAGAAGAAAGTGTAGTTAGGCAGCATAGAATGTTTGTTTGTAAGATGACATTAATGATCAAGAAGAGGAGGAGTGTGAAGGCAGCACCAAGGATCAAATGGTGGGAATTGGAAAAGGGGTGATTTTGAGGAGGAGTTCAGGGAAGAGTTAAGACAGGCACTGGGTGGTAGTGAAGATTTACCAAATATCTGGGTAGTACAGCAGAGCTAGTAAGGGAGACAGCTAGAAAGGTGCTTGGTGTGACATGTGGATGGAGGAAGGCATACAAGGAGACCTGGTGGTGGACTAAGGATGTATAAGACAGTATACAGAGAAAGTGGTTGGGGAAGAAGGAGTGGGATTGTCAGAGAGATGAGGAAAGTAGACGGGGGTATAAGGAGATGAAGTGCATGGCAAAGAAAGAGGTGGCAAAGGCTAAGGATGAGGCATATGAAGAGTTGTATGACAGGTTGGACACTAAGGAGGGATGAAAGGTCTTGAACCAATTGGCTAGACAGAGGGACTGAGCTAGGAAAGATGTGCAGCAGATAAGGGTGATAAAGGATAATATGGGAAACATACTCACATGCAAGGAGAGTGTGTTGGGCAGATGGACAGAGTGCTTTGAGAGGCTGATGAATGAAGAGAATGAGAGAGAGAAGGTTGGATGATGTGGGTATGGTGAATCAGGAACTGCAATGGCTTTCCAAGGAGGAAGTAAGGATAGCTATGAACAGGATGCATACTGGAAAGCCTGTTGGTCCACATGACATACCTGTGGAAGCATAGAGGTGTTTAGGGGAAATGGCAGTGGTGTTTTTAAGCAGATTGTTTAATGATATCTTGGAAAGTGAAAGGTTGCACGAGGAGTGGAGAGAAAGTGTCTGGGTACCATTTTAAGAATAAGGTTGATATGCTAAGCTGTAGTAACTACAGAGGGATAACATTGATCAGTCACAGTATGAAGTTATGGGAAAGAGTAGTGGAAGCTATTTTAAGCAGGGAGGTGTTGAGTAGTGTTCATCAGTATAGTTTCAGGAAAGAGCACTACAGATGTGATGTTTGCTCTGAGATTGTTGATGGAAAAGTACAGAGAAGGTCAGGAGTTGCTTTGTTTCTTTCTAGACTTAGAGAAAGCATTTGACAGGGTGCCTTGACAGAATTTGTGGTATTGTATGAGGAAGTCATCAGTGGCAGAGATATATGTAAGAGTGGTACAGGATATGTACAAGGGTCATGTGAAAGCAGTGAGGTCTGGGATGGAAGGGACAGATGCGTTTAAGGTGGAGGTGGTATGACATCAGGGATCAGCTGTGAGCCCTTTCTTATTTGCAGTGGTGATGGACAGGTTGACAGACAAGATCATACAGGAGTCCCCGTTGACTATGATGTTTGCAGATGACATTGTGATCTGTATTGAGAGTAGGGAACAGATTTAGGAGACCCTGAAGAGGTGGAGATATGCTCTAGAGAGGAGAGGAATGAAGGTCAGCAGGACCAAGACAGAATACCCGTGTATGAATGAGAGAGAGGATAGTGGAATGTTGAGGATGCAGGGAGTAGAGTTGGCAAAGGTGGATGAATTTAAATGATTGGGATCGACATTTCAGAGTAATGACAACTATGGAGGACAGGTGAAGAACAGAGTACAACCAGGATGGAGAGGGTGGAGAAGAGTATCAGGAGTGATTTGTGACAGATGAGCATCAGTAAACATGAAAGGGAAGGTCTACATGAGAGTAGTAAGACCAACTATGTTATATGGGTTGGAGACAGTGGCATTGACAAAAAGCAGGAGCCAGAGCTGGATGTGGCAGAGTCACAGATGTTAGGATTTGCACTGGGTGTGATGAGGGTGGACAGGATTAGCAATGTGTATATGAGAGGGTCAGCCCATTTTGGATGGTTTTGAGACAAAGCCAGAAAGGCAAGATTACATCGGTTTGGACATGTGCTGAGGAGGGATGCTGAGTATATTGGGAAAAGGATGGTAAGGATGAAGCTGCCAGGTAAGAGGAAAAGAGGAAGGCCTCAAATAAGGTTTCTGGATGTGGTGAGAGAGGACATGCTGGTGGTTGGTGTGACAGAGGATGATGCAGATGACAGGCAGAAATAGCAACAGATAATCCACTGTGGTGAACCCTAATGGGAACAGCCATAAGAAAAAGGAGTGTTGTAATGTTAGTCTTCACAGATTTGCCAATGATTTGCCAGACATAACACAACTCTATGAGTAAATAACTACAAATATGAGGCACACATATGGTCAGTGTGCATAAAACTGGACAGGTAAATGGTATGAGCTCAGTATAACACATGCAGTTCAACAGACATGTCTGCAACAGTACTTTACTATGCAAATGCCATGTATAGGTCTCTCACATTTCTGAGACAAATAAGTATATCATAGTTGTATTCACAAGTAAGATGTGGATATGTACGACATCCCAGTATGTGGCCTAGTATTGTCACAGTCAGTATTATTCAACACACACTCCAGTAGTAGTCATATGTGAGCCATCCTTTCCTGGGGTGACTCAGGGGCCTGACCTATGATCTATGTCACTGCAGACAGAGCCAGATGCTATGGCCATAGTTTCTGATCAACAATATATCAGTACAGCAAGTCTTGTTGAGACATATATGTTAAACTTCCTACTTCCCTTTCTTACATACCCCCTACTGCAGTCCATTACATGTCTGAAATGCCTAGTTTTTTTCAAGTGTATTTGGTCATATTCTGCTTGCTTTTTTTTCTTTTCACTGTCTCTCTCTCTCTCCCTCTCTCAAGGATGTAGGGCGTACATCTGTTTTACATAGGCAGCAGATTGCCTTTTGTAGGTAATGCTCATGAGCATCTGATGACCTGTGCACCAATTGGTGTCCCCCACTTACTAATTGCATGCAAAACAGCTGTGTTGTTATTCATATAGCCAATGACATGGCAACACACTCCTATAACTGAGTACTTCATGTGGGCATTGGCCATTTTCCTTGCAGTGAGGAGGACTTCATGGAGGTGTGTAAACATCAGCAGCACAGAAGGTATTTGGAAATACCTCTTACAAACAAAACTGTGGAGACAGGCCAACAAAATGGGGGAGAATGTTCCAGACATAGGGACAGAATGCAAGTATTGCTGTTATACATTTGGATTAAAGCTAGTCAAACAGGGTTTGTGTGGACATGGAGTTTCTGCATGATTTTAACTCTGACAGTGTTATTGTTTGACATAACTCTCAACTGTAGGGCTATCTGCAGAATGGCCAGAGTTTGGACTTCTATGCTTGGTGTGTTCCTCAAAATTTTTTTGTCTTTTGAGATTGCAGTCAGTAACTGCTAACATGTATTTGGGTTTCTGACCTCATATCCCTCGGAAAAGATATAGTACATCTAATCCTGTTACACCAGCAACTTTCTCAGTTTATAACAGCAACATTTCAAATATGCCCCTGTTTTTGGGCCACTGCCCCACAATTATGTCAGCCTTTGTCCAGATGTCATGCAGTAAGAGGTTGATAGGTATGGTATATGATTATTTAGTGCCTACATGTCTGATTTCATCCCAGTGATGCATCAGACTGCCAGACATGTAATGTGGAAGAGGCCTTATATATGAGGGAAAAGCTTGGAATTATGTTGGACTCTGTACAGTTGAGGGGTCTGTGTATTTCTGGTAATTGTTAACGGACTGTCAGGATTGTGTAGTAGTGTAGTGTGTTAATGTTATTTGGCCTGTATAGGGAGGGGGTAGATATTTGTGTTATGGCTCCTTTTCTATCTGCCTGTGCATGCTGCTCCTGTTTCTGGTGGTCTATCGGCTGTATATGTTTGTAGGGGCAGACTGAGACATGTCCCATACCAAGGACAGGTGTCATACTGCACTGTGAGTTAGGCCAGTATATGTAGGGGTAGTGTGTGAGTGGTAAACATGTTGAGATGTTTTTGATCACACAGTCCTTATACTGTACTGTTCCTTTGGCTTACCAGTATGTCAATGTGACTGTGGTTGAATTGGTAGTAGGTATGCACTTTCACACTGGTGTCTGTTTTCAGTGCTTTTACATCCCTGTACTGCCTGATATATTTGCCAATTATATGTGTAATTCCCCCTAGCAGATTTGGGTTAGTGTTGTGTCAGTCTGACTGTAGTTTGGACAGTGCATGGTGACATGCTTAGCAGCTGAGTGTAGTTTCCCTAATGTGATGTTGTGTCCAGATATTTGTAGGATGTACTGTCGCCTGGCCCCCATAAGTGTTGTGTATTTCTGACACATCAGTGGGATGATGTGAGAATTTCAGTCACTAACTAGTGAGAAGTAACTGAGTGCTGGACTTGTGCTATTTCAGACAATATATGTTAGGGCAGACATGAGGGTGTTACTGCAGCAAATGTGTCAGCTTATCTACTCTAGTATTTTAGATATGTCCCGATTTTCATGGCTTTCTACCCCCACTTTGTCAGGCTTCATCCAGATTTGTTGTACTAAAGGTTCTGAGCCTACCTCTTGACTGTCCAGATTGTTGCAGTATGTCCAGATTTATTGCTCATATTTCTGGTCTGTTCCACAGATTCATTATTTTTATAACTCTGGTAAATCACTATGATGATCTCAGGATTTCTGACAGTAAATGGTGACATACATTTCAGTTTCAGAATTCACATCCTTCAGAACATGTATGATGAAACAAACCCTGTCACTCTGGCAACATTCTACATTCATAAGAGCAATATTTAAAATATGTCCCTAGTTTAGGCCCATTGTCCCCCCATTTGGACAGCCTTTGGACAGCTTTCTTGCACTAAGAGGTTGAGAGGTATGGTTGTGAGGTATGACTCCACTACATGTTATGAGCATATATATATTTACATGTGTATATGTATAAATGCAAAACATGACTGCTTCTATGGAATCTTTTCCCTATTGTTGAATGACTCTCCTGCATGATATGTTTGAAAAAGCATCAGCAATCCTTACAATTGTGTTAGCATTCAGTTTGAAGAATCATGTCTGGTCATGGTAAAGGAGGAAAGGGCCTTGGTAAAGGTGGCGCTAAAAGACATCGTAAGATTTTGAGAGATAACAGTCAAGGTATTACAAAGCCCGCTATTCACCATTTGGCTCACTGAGGTGGTGTCAAGCGTATTTCAGGGCTTATTTATGAGGAGACTCGTGGCGTTTTGAAGGTGTTTTTGGAGAATGTGATCCGCGATGCTGTTACATACATTGAACACGTTACATACACTGAGCACAACTCAAATGGTGTAGTGATATATTGCTGTGACTATGGTGTACAGGGCACTGCTTTCGAGACTTGGCAGTGCTCATTATTTTGTTGCTAGGCAGAACAGTGCTGATGGAATTTGAGTGATTAAAGCAGTTTTAAGCAGTTGTAAATGAGGTTGTGTGAGTTTGCATGACGATAAGTGATACCAACACATGGTTAAATGTACAGATGCTTAATCTGTGTTACCTTTACTTAGCGACATTTACCAGTGTGCAAATCCACTTAGCTGAGCTACCTGCTGCTTAGCATTTATGTTTGAGCAATGCTGAGCATTGCTATCCACTGCTCACATTTAATTCTTATAAAATACCTTTTATATATATTTCTCTATATATTATATTATATTATATTATTATTATAATAATATAATACTATTATATTATTATTATATTATCATATTATAATGTTATATCATAATTATATTATATCCTTATAATATTATTTATATTATTATAATATCATATTATATTATATTTTATATATATTTTATATATTTCTTATAAAAATATAAAATGTATTTTCATTACGCAGTAGCAAGGAGTGTAAGTATACTGTATGGGACATGTGTATACATGGGTGGTTTCACATGTTATATGCACTCACACTTCCATTTTACACCAGCTACACTACCCTGCATGACAAAAATAACTTACCTTATATTTTAATATGAAAATAGTACTTTTAACACTACTTTTCCATGTAAAATTAGATTGCCTGTTGTAGTACTCAACCATGAACACCTGCATGCAAAGCTGAGACTCTGACCACTGCACTACCTTGGCTTGAGGATTTGAGCTGTATATTTTTATTTATCTCCTATTGCATATTAATATTATATTATTATATTAAATGGAGAGTATTGAGGTTTTCAGCCGTGTCATTGAGGACTGCTGTCATGACATAATGGCATACATTTCAGTTTCAGACTTGTATCTTTCAGAACATTCATGTTAATGCATAACCTGTTTTCTATCAACTTTCTGTCTGTCCTCTGTGCAGATGGGATGACACCAGTGCTCACGCTGTGGTTGACTACACTGCAGAATGGGTCTGAGAGCCCATGCCTGTGTTCATGTAAGATGCAGCCAGGAATGGTATCAGGCCTATGGAGACCTCTATGTGTTGCCTTTGAGAGGGCATTACAGACTGGTTTACTGATTATGAGGGGAGGGGGCAGATGCTGGACATGTGTACCTAAGGGGGGACGGGGGGTGAAGTTTACACTTCACCTGTCTGTAGCCAGTTGCCTATATCTATGGCATATATGGATGTGGTGTTATTGACCACCACTACAGAGCAGATATGTGTGTTGCCACTGGAATTGCAGACACATGTCTGGAAGACCTTGTGATTGGCCTTGGTGGATGTATTCAGTTTGCACTCAGGGACAGCCTTAGTGTACATCACCTGTGACCTTATTTGCTTGTGCAGAACAAGGTGACATGGCTGCCAATGAGGCACCTGTTTCTTCTTGGCCCATCCTGCAATTATTTCCACCTATAATGCTAGTTATTTATTGCTGTTGTCCACCACTGGCATTCATCCGACCTTGAGCGGGTTGATGTTGTCCTGTCAGGTATTGCTGAGGACATACAGCTATGTAGGTGCACACATAGTACTGTGGTGTAGGCCTGGAGACTGCTGCTAGTTCCAACATATGGGATGTCCTTCATGTGGGCCTTGCCCCATTTCCTTGCCTGTGCAGGAGACATTACGGAGGTGTGTTGGCTACAGCTTCACAGACAGTAGGTGAGAATACCTCACAGGACAGGACATGTGGAGACAGCCCAAAAACGTGGGGGGGGGGCTCCAGAATTGGGTAGAGATTGCATGTCATTAGTGCTGTTATACACATGGAGGGTTGCTAGATTGACAGGGTTCATCTGGACATGCATTTACTGACAGTGACATGCCTCTGACATACATCTCAACTGGCATGTTGTCCTCAAAGTGGCCAGAGGTTTGCCTGTTATGTTTTGTCGGTTCCTTAAACAAAGTCTGTTTTTGTGGGGTCGGTAGGATAATGTGATGATTGTAAACATTAATTGTTGACATCCATTGGTGTTCCAGACATTATATCCTTCAGGGATGTTATGTTACAACAACACATTGCACCAGCTACTGTTTCAGTTTGTAACACCATTATGTGTTCTATGTCCCTCTTTCTGGCCCCCAAGTATGTCATGCTTTGTCCAGATGTCCTTCACTATAAGGTGCAGAGGTATGGTATATCATTAATTACTGACTGCACTCCAGTGATCATCCCATTAACCTAGCAGACTCCTGGCCGTGGTATGCTGCAGTGGCCAGGATTATGGTTCCACACCCTGGAATTTTTGTGGAAATCTGTACATATGACAGTTATGTATGTCTGGCCATTGTGAACAGACTGACAAGATTGTGTAGCAGTGTTGAGTGTAGATGTTTCTTGGTCTGGGTAGGGAGAGTAGCAGATGTGAGTGCCATACATCCTTTACCTATCTGACTCTGCATGATGCTATGACTGCTGGCAGTGTATCACGTCTGTATGCTTGTAGGGAAATGTCCTGTAACACCTCAGGATTCTCAGTACACTGTGATTTTGGCCAGTATATGTCAGTGTAGTTTGTGACTGGCAATCAGGATATGTTTGTTCAGACAGCCGTTCTACTCTGAAGTTTATTTTGGGTACTGGTATGTTGCTGTGACTGTGGTGCAAATGTTTTTGGATGGACATTTTTGTCCCACTATCTGCTTATCACTACAACTCCATCCCTGTAGTGCATGCTATATTTGAATATACATGGGTAATTGCCCAGGGATTGTGGGGGAGTGTCATGTTGGTCTTACTGTGCTTCATAAGGTGCTGAGTGACATGTTTGGCAGCTGTCAGGGGATTTCCATTCTTTTACATGACTGTGGTCATACCTCTACATTGTCTAGAGGCCTAGACACTGTCCAGATGTGCGGCTTATATGTTTGGTCGGTTCCCCATACAGTTGTTGTCCTTGGCTAATCAGTAGGATACTATGGGGAATGCAGTCAGTACATGTTAACATCCATTGGTGTTACTGACTTCATATCCCTCAGAAAAGATAGGTTACAACAAACCCAGTAACACCAGCAACTGTCTAAATTTGTAACAACAATATGTCTAATATACCCCTGTGTTTGGGCCTCTGTCCCCCAGTTATATCAGGCTTTGTCCAGATGTCATGCACTAAGAGGTTCAGAGGTATGTAGTATCATTATTTATTGCCTTTATTCCTGCTACCATCCCAGTGAAGTCATAGACCCCGCCAGACATGTAACAAGGAAGCAGACATAGATTTGAGTCCTGTGCCTATACATTCTGTGGGAAACTGTACATTTCGGAATTATGTGTATATCTGGCCATTGTTAACAGACTGTCAGGATTGTGTAGCAGTGTAGTGTGTGCATGGTATTCTGGCTGTGTAAGAATGGGGGTACATGTGAGTGTCATGGGCCCTTTCTATCTGACTGTGCATGCTGCTCCAGTTTCTGGTTCCCTATCACCTGTATATGTTTGTACAGGCAGACCGTGACATGTCCCATAACACCTCAAGATTCCCACTACACTGGGACTTGGGGCAGTATATGTAGGGGTAATGTGTGAGTGGCAAAGGGGATATTGTTGCTCATACAGTCATACTGTAGTGTTCAGTTTGCTTACTGGTATGTTGCTGTGACTGTGGGGCAATTGGTTGTGGGTATGCACTTTACACCAGTGTCTGTTTTCCACTAGTGTTACATCCCTGTAGTGCCTGTTATATTTGCAAATGCATGTGGACAGCCCAAGAGCTGGATTTGGGTAGTGTTATGTCAGTCTGATTGTAGTTTGGATGTTGCTTAGTAGCTGAGTGTAGTTTCCATAATGTCTTATGTCCACACATTCGTAGAGTGTTCAGTTGTCTGGCCAATATCTTTGGTCTGGTCCCCATAACTGTTGTGTATTCTTGACACATTCGTGGGATGATGTGGGGATTGAGGTCACTAACTAATGACAAGCAATTGAGTCCCAGACTTGTGATATTTCAGTCAATATATGTTAGGACATACAGCGTTACTACATCAACTTTCTCACGTATTTTGGGTATGTCCCTATTTTCATGCCTTTATCCCCCACTTTATCAGGCATGGTCCAGATTCATTGCACTAATGCTTTCTGAGCATACCTCTCCACTGCCAGGAGTTTCACAGAATGTCCAGATGTTTGGCCCATACTTTTGTTCTGATCCACAATGTATTTGTCTGGTAAATCACTGTGATGATTCATGGATTTATGTCAGTAAATAATGACATAACATTTCAGTGTTCATCCTCATATCCTTCAGTTATTGCCTGCTGAAATGCACCCAGGTGCTGTAGCAAGTCTTTGTTTCTAGCAGCGATATTTAAAATATGTTATTATATGTGGCCCATTCCCCCGTCTTACAGCCTTTGTACAGGTTTATTGCACTAAAAGGTTGAGAGGGATGGTTCTGAGGTCTGACTGCACTGCATGTTATGTATATATATATGTCTCTTCCTTTATATATTTATATATGTATATCTATATTATGTATCTATTTCATATTTATGTTTCAACAGACATATATAGATATGTATGTGTGTATATGTCTATATACAGCACATGAATGATTCCATAGAGCTTTCTCCCTAATGTTGTATGCCTGTACTGCATGATATGTTTGAAAAAGCAACATAAATTCCTATCACTCAGGTGGTGTGGTAGTACATTGCTCTGACTATAATGTACATGGTCATGGGTTCAAGACTTGTGACTATTCTTTTCCATAATGTTAAATAACCAGAATGCATGATATGTTTGTTAAAGCATTGTCAATTCTCACAGTTCAGATATTGTAGGAGTATGTTGCTGTGATAGTAGAGCACAGTATCCTGGGTTTGAGACTTGGCAGTGCTGTTATTATGTTTCTGGGCAGACAAGGTCTGATGGATACAGAATGATTAAGGCACTTTTAAGCAGCTGTAAGTGGGTTTGTGTGATGGTAAGCGATGCAAAGCCACAGTTAATCCATTTTAGCTTCACTTACTGCCGCTTATTCCTGCTTACCCCATGCTAATTTCTTTAAAAGAAAAGAAAAAGGGGTGATAGGAAAGTGGTGAAAAAAGGGACACACAGAGGGAAGTACAGTATGAAAGGTAGTTAGTGGTGTGCAGGATTGGTGTAGGAAAGGTCCATAGCTGTCCATGTCTTCTACAGCAACAGCTGTGAATTTCTACAGAATTTGGAGGTGAATTTGGACACTCAAACCCCTGAGAGAGGAGTGAGGACAACATTAATGTGTTGTCAAACCAATTGGACAAGATTACAGGTCCAGTAGACAGGTGTGCGAAATGGACAGCCATGTATGGGGAATATTTTTTGGGGGGGAACAGAATACATGCATAAATGGAACAACAGTAGGCATCAAAATGGCATGCAAGTTACATTGATAGCAACAGGCCACCATTGATAGCATTTGAATGGGGAACATTAATAATCAAATGATTCAATATTTGTAGAACAATAGGACACATGTCCCAACAGTAGTTTTGGAGAAAAACATAACCGTTGATTATGTGCAGATAGGATGGGGGAAAGAGAGATATGTAAATTAACAACTGTATAGGCTTCAATTGTTCACAACTGTACTGATCATAACTCTACTCATTACTCTTCAAGTATGACCTCACTTTACATCTACCTATGGCCATGGGTTGGGCAGTGGAATGTTTGTATATAAACTAAAGTCTTCTGAAAGCTAATACATACATTTCCTTACCTGGCAGACCTATGGAGGAAATGTCTATTAACACTACCTAACTGTTTCTACACATATTCACATATTCAAGGTTACATATGTGACACTGACAGGGGTGCTCTGCACTCATGCTGTGTGAGCGTGTGTGCATGTGTGTGTGTGTGTGTGTGTGTGTGTGTGTGTGTGTGTGTGTGTGTGTGTGTGTGTGTGTGTGTGTGTGTGCTACTGCCATACTCTGCCTGGATTGCTGTCACCCTGGGTATTGGCAGCAGGGATCACTAGCCATGACAGCGTGACACTTGAGGGACATTTATTGGAAGACACCGCTTGGTGTACGTACTTATCTTGCTGTCATTTGCAGCCTTGCAGTTGGACAGTGGGAATGTTGTTAATAGTGTATTAGTACAGCCTATGTACAGCTAATAGAAACATTTCCTTACCTGGCAGACCTGTGGGGAACATTTCTGTTAACACTATCTGACTGTTTCTACACATATGCAAGGTTACATATGTGACACTGACAGGGGTGCCCTGCACTCATGCTGTGTCTGTGTGCTACTGCCATACTCCACCTGGATTTCTGTCACCCTGGGTATTGGCAGCGGTGACCACTAGCTGTGACAGAGTTAAAATTGAGGGACATTTATTGGAAGAAACCGCTTGGTGTATGTACTTATCTTGCTGTCATTTGTAGCCTTGGGGTTGGACAGTGGAAGGGTCGTACACAGTGTATTAGTACAGCCTTCTTACAGCTAAAAGAAACATTTCCTTACCTGGCAGACCTGTGGAGGAAATTTCTGTTAACATTACCTGATTGTTTCTATACATATTCACATATTCTTGGGTGAAACTATGCATACAGCTTACTACCACTCCCAGGATTCAAACCATGCCTGTTTGTGCAAAACAGTAGAACAAGGTTGTGTTTAAACACAATGAGCTATTGAGGAACTGCTATCTCTTACTTGACTGTTTTCTGCCTAATACTCTCTTATTTGGACAATCTGACCTTGTAATTCTGACATTCATGCATGGCAGATAGTTCTTGTACTGTGTATTAATACTTTGACATATTACAATCTGGAAAGCAATGGTTAACACAAAGCACTGCTATAGGGGATACAGTATAATAGTTTACACATTACTCTTCAGGGATCAAATCTTGATGCATGGAACATTTCATATAGGTGATCTCCTGTTTAACAGCTCCACAACCTTTGTCAGATGAGCCTCAATTAATTCATACTGTCAGAGCCATAGTTGTTGTGCAGAACCTGTATACATTTAGAGTCGTACCACCACATACCAAAGTAAACACAACAGTCTGGGTTTTTAGTTTTATTGAAGGGTACTGGCACATTTATTGATAGATATCCTGTGCATCAGTATTACTCTGCTAATATCTCATTTATTCACTACACACAGTACACATTTTAACCTACTGGCAGCTGACATTCTACTCCTTTCTATTTATTTGCCCTGAATACTGCAAGCTAGATTTGTACTCACCAGCCTCCCAGTGCAGCCTTAGCAACCTGCTGGCATGGGGATCTATGTTTGCAGCCCTCTCATCTGCAGATATACAGGAGATAAAGAAACATTTATTCATATCTATCAATCACATATGCAGGCTGGACTTTGGTAAACACTAATTGATACTGATACTTACACACTTCTGGAACATTCTGTGCCCATGTGTCTTGGAACCACTGGTCCAAGACCTCCTCCTTCCTATGGTTGAGGTCAGTGAAATGGTACCAGACCTGCTCACCAGTTTGAGAAATGCCAGTAGCACTGGTGAGATCATGTGTGAGAAGGTCCCTGGCCTCTGCTTTGTATTGGGAGCCCTGGTACTGGACCTGCAGCAGTCTCTCTGCATGGTCTTTCATTAGGAGACCAACCATGACCCTGGTCTCCTGAATGCCCCAGTGTTGCACCCAAAAGTGCAAACCCTCTCTTACGCCAGCCATAGTGCCTGGAAAAATGAGCTACAACTGGTAATGGCTGTATTCCCACCTGTGAGGTTTAAATAAAGTGAAATTCCTGCCCTTTGCCTTCATTGGACCATTTTTAATATGCTGAGCTAAGATAAGTGACACACAAACCTGCTTAGCTAAGGTTGGCAGTGTTTAAAGGGATAGATGTTGAGCATTGATTACCAATGTGCAAATCTGCTTCGCTGAGCTACTTATTGCTTATCACTTAAATTTAATCAATGCTTACACCAGCTTACCATAGCTGAGCGCACTACATATTGCTCACATTTCATTTTATAAAGTATCAGGATTGTGGGATTGATTCATCATTACTGACATATTATAATTTTACCAGTTCGAGAAATGCCAGTAGCACTAGTGAGATCACATGCAAGATGGTCCCTGGCCTCCGCTTTGTACTGGGAGCCCTGGTACTGAACCTGCAGCAGTCTCTCTGCATGGTCTTTCACTAGGAGTCCAACCATGACCCTGGCCTCCTGAATGCCCTAGTGTTGCACCCAAAAGTGCAAACCCTCTCCTATGCCAGCCATAGTGCCTGCAAAAATGAGCTACAACTGGTAATGGCTGTATTCCCACCAGTGAGGTTTAAATAGAGCCAAATTCTTGCCCTTTGCCATCATTGGACCATTTTGTATATGCTGAGCTAAGGAAAGTGACCCACAAACCTGCTTAGTTAAGGCTGGCAGTGCTTAAAGGGATAGATTTTGAGCACTGATTACCAATGTGCAAATCTGCTTCGCTGAGCTACTTATTGCTTATCATTTACATTTAAGCAATGCTTATACCAGCTTACCATAGCTGAGCACAACCTATTGCTCACATTTCATTTTATAAAGTATCAGGATTGTGGGATTGATTCATCATTACTGACATATTATAATTTTATGTTTACCTTCCATGACATCCCCTTATGTGCCTTCATTAAATTATATTCTTGTGTGACTATACTGTATGGGGCACTTGTGTTTATATGGGGGTTTCACATCTTTTCTAGACTGACATCTCACTTTTGGACCTGCTACACTACCCTGGCTGACAAAAAAGCTACATAATTTAAGTTTACAAAAATAATTTTAACACTACTTTCCCATAGAAAAATAAGTTGCATGCCTTGGTACTTAAACCATGAACACCTGCATGTACAGCCAGTAGTCTAACCACTACACCATCTCAGGTTGGAAGTTTCACCTGTATATTTGCATTTACCTCCTATGGGATGTTTAAGCTATGCTAAGCAGAGGGCCAGAATATGCACACTGCTTAGCTATGCTTAAACATTCCTTAGGCTTGAAAAAAAGTATATATTATTATTATTACTGGTGTGTGCATTTCTAATGGGTGTCATCAGCCACGGCTCCAGTGTGTATCCAGCACCCCTCACTAGATGACCGTGAATGATGTCCCCACTGGCAAATCTCTGGTACAGCTGCGTCAGATGCCAGATGTGGTAATTGTGATAGCTTCCAGGGCAGCCAGCACACACACATTCATTATTATGCCCTGGGCATCACACATCACCTGGCAGTTGATGGAGGGGAAGCCCTTGCAGTTGATGTAGACCCTACCCCACTCACTGGGTGGTGCTTTGATGCATATGTGTTTGCAATCTATAGCACCTACTACTTCAGGGTATTCTGCTATTTGGTGGAACAGTTGCATATTACTGGCCAATACCTCACAGGTGTTGGGGAAATATAGGTGCTCATCAGCATGTGCTGACATGGCATCCAGGAACTGGTGGAGTACCCTGGATGCTGATGCCTGTGAGATCCCCATCATACCCCCAGTTGACCTTTGGAAGGTACCCGTATCTAGTATTCTTAGGCCTACACATACCTTGGTATCCACTGGGGTGGGTTACCCTCTGTTAGTTTTGTGTGTCAGGCGTGGCTGGCACATCTCAATGATTTGCTGTAGGAGGTCCCTGTCCACCCTATAGTGCTCCACTATTTCCAGCTTATGTAGCCCCTGGTAGGTTACTCTGGGTCTGTACACTCTTCTCTGTCTCCTCACTGTGGGTTGGTCGACAGCATTCACATCCTCACCACCCTCAGCCTCTTCCACAATTTGTTGTATGATAGCTATTGCAGCCCCTATCATTTTGTTGTTTTGTCTGTTAAAACTTCCCCGCTTGTATACACTGGTGTTGTAGAGTACGGGAAAAATCAGAATGGAAGATGTTTGCAAAGTTTATAGTAGTGTTCTGGGCTGGGCTGGTCTGCTGCCTGTGTAATTGTCTGATTCTGATTAATTTCACCTGCCAACTGTGCTACTTCTCCTTGATTAACTTCCTACTGCAGTTTTCCCTTCCCATTGCCTTCCTGTTTAAGCCCAGGGGTGTGCCGCACAAACACAGTGCTCAAATGTGCACAGAGCTGCTATTTCCTGGTTTACTTTTTTTTTCTTTCAAACCCCCCACTTAGGCAAATTAAAGAGTACTAGGCAGACTCAAACACACCCCCTTGCCTAGCTGTGCTTAGCTAGGAGCAAACCTGAGCCACAGGGCTCCAGTCCGCTTACAGTATGCCTGACACACCCCTCTATGATGTCAGCTAACTCTTAGGCTTGTACCAAGCTATTCCTTCTCTTACACTGTTGGGAGCTGACTAGCATGCTGGGGAAATCTGGGATTTAATATCATTCCCCTCATTTGCATAGGATTGCCTGCTAATGCATAGTTACATGTCTCACACTGAGCCTCCCCCCTTAGCAACCACTACTCACTGTCTATGTTGACTTCTGCCTGCCATTGACTTTAATGGCAGAATAGTGATTTTAGTTTGGATGCTTATTTAGGTTTCTTTTCTTATTTTCCCCTCGATCCAGTTTGCACACCGCTGCTCTACGCTTAAACATCCGAGATCGGATAAAAAAAAATAAAAGTTGATTTATTGTTTTTTAAGCTGTTTTCAATGCCAATGGCCTTATACTTGTCCATTGGCATGCTTCCTGAATGCTATTCACCCTTTATTTGGAGCTGTCACGGCTCCATTTTGGAATTTGCAGAAATGTACTCGGTTACTAACCAAGTACATTTCTACATATTGCACTAGCCGTCCAGTTTCCAGCTTTCTGGATCACAAATTCACCCTATTTACATGGATTTCTCCTGCAAATGGGGTAATTTGCATACAAGGGCTGAGTCCATGCAGGACTAGTGCAGGAGCGCTCGTGCAGACCCCTGCAGGCTATTCCTGGATCGCACAGCAGACATATTGCCCTCAAGAGCTTCTGCACTAATCCTGCACACGGTGCAAGGCTTGCAGAATCTGGGAGAATGACTAGATGTTATTTTGAATGAAGACTGTAAGCCTCTTAATCACTAGGTTAAAAGAAAAATCTGCAGCAAAGAAGGCTCCTTTATCAGAAGGTAATCGTGATGAACACTTTTGTCAGTTACAAGGCTCAAAACACAATATTATATTCCATCATCTACTGAATTTGTGATATAGAGATATACAATGGGGTCACTGGAGTAACTAGACATGCCATTTACAATTAGATGGGGTACAGAATATATTCTCCAGGATTCAGCAAGTTCTGCATGGCATGCAGGAATAGTACAAGACCTGATGCATGCAATATGGCTGACGAGCGATCCATGAACGAGCTCCCGGGACTCTCCAGCTGCGTGTACACAAATATTCATTATATGTTCCATGCTACACATTATGATCCTGCGGAAACAGCTGCAGCAGGAACAGCATGGGGCAGGGCCACACAGCCCCACAACAAGAGTTCCCAGTATGCCCAGGATTTGGCAAAGAGGCAACACATAGCACATACACTGACACGGTAGGGACCCAGGGAATGACACCGCTCTCTGACATGCACATACAGTAAAAGGGATTCCAAACATAACACTACCTGTGCTTTACCATGTATAGGGAGTGTTCTATGTGCAACCAACATAGTCAGCCCTCCAGCATCATCCTCAATACTAGCACAGCCACAAGGTAAGTCACTCTTCCTATCAATTGCTGAATGGAGTACTATGTTCTGCTAGTCATATATATGGTATGGATGTGAGCATGCAAGGGAATTGGGTGGCTGAATGGGATAGCAGCAGATAGTGGACACCTATATGGGCAGCATGAAATCCATAACAAATACTGGTGTCAACAAAATAGGGAGTACTAGACAAGATGACAAATGCTACTGCAGTACATGTGGTGGCCCAAATGTGTGTCCATAGGACACACACATGCATGTGAGTGAAGGCCACGTACCCAACAACAGCCTCAGCCAGCAGGATAGGTGTAGTTGATCATAAAGAAAGGCTATGCTAAGGCCTCCAATTGATGGCAATGGAGAACAACCACCTGCCAGACCTACACAGACAGGCTACAACAGGTCTGGCAGTTGTATGTTTGTTCTGAAGGGTAAGAAGTCTGAAACTGAAATATAGGTCAATAAAACCTAAGATCTGTACACTACTGATATGCCTCTAGTCTGCATGATAGGTCAGAATACAAAACAAAATGGAAGCCAACAGAGTACCTGAAATACCAGTACAATCAAAGCAAATGTTTACAGTTGTCAGGTGTGCCCCCCCCCCCCACAATCCTATGTAGAAATGCAGCAACATGTACGTGAGGGTTTAATAACAGTGGAGCACAGATTACCTGAGCTGGACCAATTTACAGGATGGAGTGTTGCATGTGTACAATATGCAGGGGTCTGTGTGTTAGGTTGTTGAGTGTTCTGTATTGTGTGAACGTGGTCAGCATGTAGGCATGGAGGGTTGTGTCTCAGTGGCCTATGGCCAGTAATGTTGATGACAGGGCCATGTTCTGACAACTGCAGTGCCAAACACAATGCACCAAAGTAAGACCCAATTCAGCAGTCATCCATACTCACTGTTCACATGTCAATATCTCCCACCATCTGAAAGATGGATATGCCATGTATGTGGGCCCAGACATACATACAGTACACAAGTAGAAGTACCCTAGACAGAGTACATAAAATGTAACTGTCAACTGCACACACCTTTGGAATTGTACATACATGTTAGCAGCACATTAGTTGTCTGTGTAGTGTGGAATACTGATGCAGTCTGGCCAATCACTGGCAGACCACAAAAGCCACAGTTATGAAGTAATGAGAGACTGCCTATGTCCCCACACAAGGCAGCATAAGGGGAATGTCCTAGGTATATCTGTGAGTCAGCTACAAGAAGTTTCCATATCACACATGCACTCAGGTCTTCCCACCATCAGCCACAGATTTATCACAGGTCATATCCCTGCTGTTGGGAATGAGTACAGTATGACCCCCCACTTCTGTATGGGAATACCCATGGAATGCAGCATGCTGAAGAAGTGTCCCATGCAGGTGTGTCCCTAGCTGTAAACAACAATCTGCCAATATCCAGAACAATGGATTAATTTGGACAAGAACTATTGCCATTAACACCTCCCACACTTAACATGTCACCACAGGGGAATACAGTGGCTCACAGCCTGGAATTGTAGGGGTGACAGAATGCATTGGCCTGCTACAGATGGCCTGCATCACTACGAAATGCCCTTCAGTCTTCTGTCAAAGGGCTGTGCCTCACCCGTACTGCCAATGTATGTTATCTCATGGGATCCCAACTAACAACATAAGACAGTCCACAGAACACAAATGCAAGGCCATGTTGACAAATCCCAGTAGCATGCCCACCATGTCCTACTGCATGAAATGTGGACCAACCCCTAAATACCATTGGGATGAAGGGACAACTATAGGGATACTTCTAAGATATCGCTCTCATAATGTTAGGAAGAGGATAGAATAACAGAGTGGGGGGTGTAGATGCAGGGACACCATAGAGTGTGTGAAGTTTGAAACTCTGATGTGTGCCCATACTACCCCTGCCTGCAAACCCAGTAATGGGTGGCTATAAACCTGCTCGTAAACCACAATGTGAATGGGGAACTAACAAGATATATGAACCCTGCCTTTGGGTAACCTGGGTGAATCTGTGCAGCTGAAAGGTATGGCTACAGCAGGATATGGCCATTCTGTTACGTCAATAGATGTACAAGCAGGGGATCCTCAGCAACCACAGTGTGAAGGTGCTGGACCATTTACACAGATCCATCAGCAAGTATTTGCAGCTACCCCTCCAGAATGGCATGAGTGTGCAAGAATATGTAGGCTGCAGACCACAATACTGGATATAGCTTCATTCATCTTGTATTTCACAGGAAATCACTGTGAGCAAATAAGTATATCTGTCAGTAGTTGATGACATAATATATCACAGTGTAAAACAGTACATATGTCTGAATATCTCTGCTAACACCAACCATGTAATGCAAGCAGCACAGACAAATAGTTACAGTATCCCACTATCTTTCTCCCATTGTGACTCCATATTGTCAACCTATCTACAGATATCCTGCAGAAACAGGTTGCTAGATGTAGAACACCAAATTCTGGACTTGAGTGCAACCTACATATAATGGATTCATACACTCAGTACAAATGGGTCATACTTGGCATGCTCCTATACTTAGAGAAATGAAGCCCATGTCTGACATGTCTGACAACAAAATACAGTAGGTCATACTGGGCATATTCCTACACTTAGAGAAATTAAGTCAATGTCTAACAAAAAAAATACAGACGGTCATACTGGGCATGCTCCTACACATAGAGAAATGAAATGAAGCCCATGTCTGACAACAACAGTGGACTATACATATCTGTAGTTGCAGATGTCTGTGCAGGCACACCACATTGCACAGCACTCATGCTTTGCACACATATTGGATAGGAATACTCACACATATCCAAGGCCAACACACTATAATAGATCAAACATACACACAGAGATGTGGGAAAGATAGAGACAGTGACAGAGAGATTTTCATCATGAGACCTGTCCCACCCACCACACATCCAATTGGCCAATAGCACATGATGTGCCGATGTCAATAATTGTAGACATTTGCTTTTGGTAGCCCTCCGCCCTATAGTGTCTGTGGTGCTTGTGATAACTGTGTAACATGATAGTACAAATCAGTATTCATCTAGCATTTGTATACCCCAGCCTGTCAAATGTAAAGTTGTGTGTGAATGAGTGTTGTGTGTGTGTTTCCAGAGGAATGGTTTATGGCCCATTCACACACACTGTATTTCCCATTGCCCATGTTAGTACTCATGCTGATGTCAGTCACCTTGAAATAACCCTTTAACCATGCCTCAGCTCTATAAGCTCAGTGGAGCTTGTGATAACTGTGTAATGATATAATGTAATATACTAGTTAGGTAGGAGTTTTAATCCCCAATGTGTGTGTGCGTGTGTGTGTGTGTGTGTGTGTGTGTGTGTGTGAAGATTAATGATTTTGAGGCCATTCACAGTCACTGCACCTCCCATTGCCCTGCTTTAGCAAGGCTGTTGATGTCAATCACCTTGAAATACCCCTTTGGACAAGGGCCAACCCTATAAGCTCCATGACATGTGCGTTAACTAGTTAGAAATTCTAATCCCAGACACGACAACTGTGAAACTGTCTGTGTGTGGAGATTAATGATTTTGAGGCCATTCACAGTCACTACACCTCCCATTGCCCTACTTTAGCAAGCCTGCTGATGTCAGTCACCTTGAAATACCCCTTTGGAGAAATGCCAGTTCTATAAGCTCCGTGGTGCATGCGAAAACTGTGTAATGCTAGTGTAATATGTGAGTTAGGTAGGAGTTCTAATCCCACACATGGCAACTGTGCAACTCTGTGTGTGTGTGTGTGTGGAGATGAATGATTTTGAGGCCATTCACAGTCACTACACCTCCCATTGCCCTACTTTAGCAAGCCTGCTGATGTCAGTCACCTTGATATACCCATATGGGGAAGCACCAGCCCTTTTAGCTCTGTGGCGCTTGCGATAACTGTGTGACACAATAGTGTCGCATACTAGTTGGGTAAGAGTTCTAATCCCAAACACAGAAACTGTGTGTGTTTGTGTAAGAGAGTGTGGGTGTCCTTGATAATACTTGATATTATGGACATTCACACTTACTACTCACCCCTTACCCCTCCTTTAGCACTGCTGCTGGTGTTAGTCACCTTCAAAGATACCTGTGGAGAGCTTTCCAACATGTAAGCTCCTTGGCTTGTGCCATAAATGCGGACCAATGTAGTAGCGGTAACTATACAGGTATGGGTTTGAATTTCATCTGTAGCAAGTGATTGTGTGTATACATATGTATGTGTGTACCTCAAAGATTTTGCCCCCATTCACACCCAGTACACATCTCAGAGGCTGACTTTAGCAGTCCTGCAGATATCATACACCTTTAAAGTACCTGTTGCCAACCCTAAGCTATGTCAGTTCAGTGGTGCATGTGGTAAATGTGTCACCATAATGGTCCATAAAGATTGTTAGATAGAGGTTTGAACCTCACCCCTGGCAAACATAAATGTGTGTTTAGGGTAAAATTATTTTTGGAATCTCTCACCCACTACATCACTCAATGTCAGTATTTTCAAGGGCTGGTGATGTTCCTCACCTTAGAAGTACCTTGAGACAACATCCACCCTATAACTTCCATGGCACATGCGATAAATGCAGTGTATTATAGTAGCAATACATAGCTAGAGAGGGGTTTGAATCTCAGTACTGGCAAGTGTGTGCATGTGTCTGTCTGTCATGAGTATCCTGTGTGGAGATTGATGGGTGGCACAGTGGTGCAGTAGTTAACATTGTCACCTCACAGCAAGAGGTTCTCCGGTTCGATTCTCGGCTGGGGTGCCTTCTGTGTGGAGTTTGCATGTTCTCCCTGTGTTCGTGTGGGTTTCCTCCGGGTACTCCGGTTTCCTCCCACATTCCAAAGACATGCATCTGGAGCATTTCTCCCCGGGCCTCCGCTGAAAACAGGCTCTGTGGAACCTAGTCGGACTTTCCCGGTCAACAAAATGATAAATAAAAAATAAATAAAAAAAATAAAAAATAAATGTGATTGTTTAATAATGGGATGCATTGTGGGGTGGGTTTTGCTAAACTATTACGATGAGGACTTAGTATATGTCACAAATGTAACCCACAAAGGGAATAATATGCCTTATACACATGCCCTGTATGGACAGATGCCACTAACTCCACTGAATACCTGTATCATGCTGTCAATGTCAATACTGTCAATACTTTACTTGCTAGGATACCCCTTGGCTGCTGTGTGCTTCATACCCCTGTGCGCTGATTTTATCCTGCCTACCCTCCTCTAGGAGATTACTATCCACCAGGGACCCAAGGACCCCCCCCCCAATCATTCAACTGTAACATCACTTCATAAGTGAAAACTGCTGTTCTCACACGTAAAGTGATAAGAGAGTATGTGCAATTTCCTGCCTACCCTCCACTAGGAGATTACTATCCACCAGGGACCCAAGGACCCCCCCAATCATTCAACTGTAACATCACTTCATAAGTGAAAACTGCTGTTCTCACACGTAAAGTGATAAGAGAGTATGTGCAATTTCCTGCCTACCCTCCACTAGGAGATTACTATCCACCAGGGACCCAAGGACCCCCCCAATCATTCAACTGTAACATCACTTCATAAGTGAAAACTGCTGTTCTCACACGTAAAGTGATAAGAGAGTATGTGCAATTTCCTGCCTACCCTCCACTAGGAGATTACTATCCACCAGGGACCCAAGGACTCCCCAATCATTCAACTGTAACATCACTTCATAAGTGAAAACTGCTGTTCTCACACGTAAAGTGATAAGAGACCTGCCTACCCTCCACTAGGAGATTACTATCCACCAGGGACCCAAGGACCCCCCCAATCATTCAACTGTTACATCACTTCATAAGTGAAAACTGCTGTTCTCACACGTAAAGTGATAAGAGAGTATGTGCAATTTGTAAGTTTGGCTTATACCTAATTCATTACACTGCTTTAATCCTTGTTGTTAATTATTGTATTCCTCACAGCCTGAACACCCAGTAGCCATTCCCCCCCTAACTCCAGTAGACTACGTATATTCCCTCTCATACTTCTAGTTTAATTAACCCTTTCATATATATTGCCTTTCTAGCCCTAGTCTAGCCTTGCCTGATTTTTTTCCTCACCTCTGTGGTTATAAACCTAACTGCCCACTAGGTGGCACCCTCCTATCTGCTCCTCTCTTGTTGCCCTTCATCCTCATAAGGCTGTCTTCTTTTTTAAACTCCTTTTTAGCATTATTACAACTGACCCTACATATTACCTTTTCTGCTATACTTTCCCACTATCTGCCTTTAATATTCACTTATACTACATCCTACTCTTCTACACAGATCACAAACCTACTTACCCCTGCAATCACTCCTCTACAATCAGAATTCCACTGATTGTTCACCTCGACTGTCTCACTCAACTGTCTCAACCCGCTCCGTTCGCCCTCTGGCTCACTCCGCTCCTCCCTACCCGCAATTGCCACCCACCCCCAGGGGTCCTCAATATATTTTCACTAAACCACACCCCTACTTTTACCTATACCAATCAAATAGTTCTCCTTATTACCACTCCCCTCCATACTTATTCAATTACCTCTCCTAACTAAATCTAATATCCACCCCACCCTTATAGTTTCAAAGACCCAGCTGCTATTACTACAAACCCTTATCTATCTTCTCATCTTATACCTACATCATGGCCAATGTTACCTACCTAACTCAACTAAAATCTATAGCCTTTGTTTTACTCCTACCTCCTCTAATAACTATCTACACATTAACCTCTTATGAAAGACCACTCCACCCAAACCTTCTACTGCCTTCTAGGTTCACTTCCACACCACTACTACCTATCTCTCTTTACAGCTTTAACACCACAATTTGTCCCTGCTACCTGCAAGCCAAATATCACAGACTAACCCATATAAAATATAGTACTCCCCATGCAAGAAAAACACTTTGTTTTTATTTCCTTAAAGTTAACAACCCCACATATAGAATACTCCACTTAGCCCTGCTAGATGGAGACATTCATCCTAATCCTGGCCCAAACAATATTCCTGACACTGTACAAATCACCTCCAACATTACTCTTCCACATACACCTAATAAGCCTCCAAACTCTCTTTCAATAGCTCATCTTAACATTTGAAGCATTAAAAAGAAAACTACCCATCTTCATGCCCTATTAGAATTCTACCAATTTGATTTCCTATGTCTATCAGAAACATGGCTAAAACCATCCATTAATGACAATGAACTGACCCCACCTGCCTACAGTATCCTGAGAAGGGACCGTATAACAAAAGGGAGGTGTAGCAATCCTCTATAAAAATAATCTACAAGTCACCACATCTAACATAAATCTACCTATATTTAATAACTCAGAAATCCTAGTCACTAAACTTCAAATCAACAAATTCAAATCCATTAACATCGCTTGTATTTACCTTCCCCCTGGTAATAACATTAATACCCTTGAAAGCATTCTTAACTGGATATCTATCAATCTTCCACAAGAAACTTTAATACTTGGGGACTTTAACATCGATTGTAAGTCCTGTAGTACCCCTCAGCCCACCACCCACATTAATCTTTATGGCTTCTCTCAAGTTATTACCTCCCCTACAAGAATTAATAAAACCAACAACAAAGAAAGTATACTAGATTGGATTCTTACAAACTCTCCACATCTTACATACAGGGCAGGAACCCTCCCTGATGATCTAAGTGATCACTTACTCACTTATATCATCAGACACAAAATTAACATACCGAACCCAACTACATATCGTACAATCAGGACTAAAAAATCCTTCAACCCTGAACTTTTCCAGCTAGAACTTAAACACTGTGATTGGTCACCACTAAAAACACTCCCCCTAGATAAAGCAGTTGACTACTTTAATTCCACATTCTTATCCATCCTTGACCAACATGCCCCTGTACGCTCTATTAGAAGTAACACTAAACCTGCCCCATGGCTCACCAAAGCAACTAGACAGAATATTCTCCTCAGAAACAAATCTTGGTCAAAATGGCACACTACCAGGAATTCAACAGACCACCAAACCTTTAGACAACTTAGAAATTCTACTAAAAAAGCTATCCTGCTAGATAAAAAAAATTTTATATCCAACTACAACAAACTAACCAAAGAAATCCACAAAACTTTTGGTCCAGCATCAACAAACTCCTACACCCAGGCCAATCTATAACACCTATCCCACAAGGCTCTAACCAAGACAACCCAACACAAAGTGCCAATGCCTTTAATTCTTTCTTTACAGATACCATTCAAACACTAGCTAAGCAATTATCTCCAACTTCCACTAATCTAACCACCTCTTCAACTTACCCTATTCCATTATTTCAGCTAAAACCGGTTCCTACATCCTTCATTTGCTCTCTTCTAGAAAAACTGAAACCTACTACCCCCTCTGCTGACCATCTACCTGCTGAGTACCTGCAAAAAGGTGCCAAAGCCATAGCCCTCCCCATTTCCATACTCATAAACAGAACTATAACTGAAGGAAATATCCCATCTATCTGGAAAATCTCACACATTATCCCCCTTCATAAAGGTGGTAACTCCATTGACATCTCAAACTATAGACCAATAGCCTTACTCTCTCTACTGGCAAAAATAATGAAAAAATGTGTCCATAAGCAAGTACTCACCCATCTAATTGATAATAACTTACTTGCCAACTGTCAACATGGATTTAGACCTAACCACAGCACCACCACAGCCCTTCTCTCCTTCACAGACTGTATAAATTCTAACCGTAATAACAATACCCTTTCCTCTTCTGTCTTCATTGATTTATCTAAGGCTTTTGATATGGTTAATCACCAGCTCCTTATTGAAATACTTAAATCTCTTTCTCTTGATACTCTAGCATTACAATGGTTCAAATCCTACTTAGAAAATAGACAACAAGCAGTACTATGGGAAGGTAACCTATCTTCTCACCTCCCTATTTCCCTTGGTGTCCCCCAGGGCTCCATTTTAGGCCCATTGTTATTTTCCATTTTCATTAATGACCTCCACCTAGCAATCCCACATGCTACCTGCATTCAATATGCAGATGACTCCACTATTATTTGCTCAGCTAATACCCCTACCGAGCTACAATCCCTTACACAAAATGCATTTAACACAGTGGAACAATGGTTTTTAAACCGTTGCCTTTTACTTAACCCTAAAAAAAGTAAACTCCTACTTTTTACTCCTACTCGTAGGTCTGCCCCTCTTCACTTTACTCTTACATCCAACAGTGGGACTCTCATATCTCCTGACATAACCACCAAACTTCTTGGAATAACCATAGTTAATAATCTAAACTTTGACACTCATACTAACATCACTATAAAAACAGTAAATAATAAACTGGGATCCCTTTACAGAATCAAACCCTTCCTTACTCCTTCAACCAAAATCGCTATAGCTAGAACTCATTTAATCACTACCTTACTCTATGCCTCACCCATATACACCAATCTCACAAAAAATAACCTAAACAAACTTGCTACTGCCTATCACTCCATTGCTAGATTTGCCACAGGATCTCCTTTTAGAACACATCACTGCAACAATCTAAAACAACTAGGATGGCTAGAGTTTCATAAATAGATACTATCTCAACAACTCACTATTATCCATAAGAGCTTGTACTACCCCACCTATACACCTATACTGACTACCCTCATTACCCCCTACAACAATCTTAAGAACCTACGCTCCTCCAATAAGCCACTTATTACTATCAACAAATCCAACAACTCAGCTGGAGATTCTTTGTTTTCTAACTCCATAGGCAAACACTGGAACAGACTTCCCTCTGAACTCCTATCTCTGACCTCCACAAGACTCTTTAAACTAAAAATAAAACAATTTCTCAGTTCTCACTGGCTTTGTCCTTGTACTAACCCTGACTAAATGTCTTCTCTGCTCCTAACAAGAGTATATTCCACCAATTTACATACTCTTGCTGCTTCCTATATACCTTTATCTCACTGTATCATATGATACATTTCTATAATTCATCAACAGTATATACTTTCTGTTATCCTGCTTCCAATTGAAAACTATTAATTTGTTTTTACTTCTATTGCATTGCATATCACCTCAGCATGAGCTAGGTATCCTTGTAATGTCAACTGTACCTAATCTGTATGTCTGTAATCTGTTTAGACCTTTTTTTAATTATCATTATAATTCTTTGAATTTGAGACAATTATTACAGTCATATATTGTGTATGTGAATGGCTGTAACTGTTTAGAGCTATTTTACTACTGTTATACTGCTTTGAACTTATTATTTTTTACTGTATAAAATTATCTGCGTTGGAGATTTTCTCCCTGGGCCTCTACTGAAAATGGATTTTATTCCAGTCAGACTAGCCCGGTCAACAAATGTAAAATAAAATAAATAAATAAGTAAATGTAGGTGCAGCACAACCTCAGTTCCATAGCCAGGTCTCACCAAATATGGTCAGGAATGCTAAATCACAAGATCACAATCTGTCCACATAACATTCCCCAGAGACCACAAGTACACTTCCACATGTCAAAGAACATGCATGTGGGACATGTGCACAATCAAGATACTGTCCATGTTATGGAATATATATCACATACATGGGAAGCAGTGCAGATCACTGGCCATCTACAATAGTAACCCAGATGAGTTGATGGTGAGTGCAATACCCACCCGTGGGGACCACTCCAGGGACTAAACCCCTGCGCCACACAGAAGACTTGTCATGTGGCCTGATGTCAAGGTATTCCCTTTGCCTAGCCTTGTACAGCCTTCAGGCCCATTCACCTACTGCACACCTATGAAGCAATGAACCTAAGTATCTCAATACTGCCAAGTGTGTGTGTGTGTGTGTGTGTGTGTGTGTGTGTGTGTGTGTGTGTGTAGATTAATGATTTTGAAGCCATTCACACTCACTACACCTCCCATTGGCCTACTTTAGCACACCTTCTGATGTCATTCACCTTGAAATAACCCTTTGGTCATGTTTCAG
This sequence comes from Protopterus annectens, assembly GCF_019279795.1. Lineage (NCBI taxonomy): Eukaryota > Metazoa > Chordata > Ceratodontiformes > Protopteridae > Protopterus > Protopterus annectens. Next base: position 1,090,452,863 of record NC_056745.1, read on the forward strand.
CCATATAAGCCTTGTGTTGCTTGCTATAACTGCGTAATACTGTAGTACAGCAAATTAGGTAGGAGTTCTAATCCTGATCCTGCCAACTGTGATAATGTGTGTGTTACCCTGAGAGAGAGAGTGTGTGTGTGTCTTCATTGACACCTGCTTTTGTGGACATTCACACTTACTACACTTCCCTTACCCCTCCTTTAGCACTGTTTCTGATGTTACTCACCTTCAAAGATGCCTTTGGATAGCTCTACAACATGTACACTCCGTAGCATGTGCAATAACTATGTTACACTGTAATAGCAATACATAGACAGGTAGGGGGTTGAAACTCAGTACTGGTATGTGTGTGTTTGTGTGTGTGTCATCAGTATCCTGTTGGGGTGATTGTGTAATGACAGGATCCATTGCAGTGAGGGTTTTGCTACATCATTATATTGAGGACCTATATGTCCTATTGTCCACATTACAAGGCCAACAGTTTTCAAACACTGTAGAGGTTGTTGTAGACAATCCTCAGCCATAAATGTATACAGCCATGTGCAATTACTATGTGACAGTATGGATTAGTAAACAATATAGATAACCATTATAATACCCAGATACCACTCTCCACCCAGGGATCATACACAAACACGCTTGGCTCTTACTCTCTTACTCCCTTCCTTTCTTACTTTGTCTCTGTCTCTCTCTCTCCCTCTCTGCTGGATGTGGAAAAGTACATCTGTTTTGCATAGGCAGCAGATTGAGTTTTGTAAGTAATGCTCATGATCAGCTGATGGTCTGTGCATGAATTGCAGTCCCCCATGTGCTAATTGCATGTGGAACAGCTGTGGTATCATTCCTATAGCCAATTGCATGGAAACACACTCCTATAACTAAGCACATCGTGTGGGAGTTGGCCATTTTCCTTCATTGTGAGCAGGACTTCATGGGGGTGTTTGACAAACAGCATCACAGAGGGTAGTTGGAAATACCTCTTACAACATACACTGGAGACAGGCCAACAAATAGGAGGGGGATGTTCCAGACATGGGGACAGAATGTAAGTGTTGCTATTCTACATTTGAAGTAATGTTGGTTTAACAGGGTTTGTGTGGATATGGCTGTTCTACATGATTTAAAGTCTGGCATGACAGTGTTATGTGGATGAGGAAATGCTCACCTGTAGGGCTATCTGCAGACTGGCCACAGTTTGGAGTCTTACATACGATGTTTTACTCAGAGATTTCCTATCTTTAGAAATGCAGTGGCATACTCTGATGATTGCAGTCAGTACATGGTGACATCCATGTGAGTCACTGACGTCATATCCCTCAGAAGAGATATGTCACAACAAACCCTGTTCCACCAGGAATTTCCATAGTTTATCACAGCAATATGTCAATATTGGCCATGTGTTTGTGCCTCCATCCCCCAATTCTATCACCCTTTTTCCATATGTCATGCAGTAAGAGGTGCATATGTACAGTATATAATTATTTACTGACATCATACCTGATAACAAGCCAGTGAGATATCAGACTGCTAGACATGTTATGTATAGTAGGCCTTATGTATGAGGAAAAAACCTGGACATTCTGTTGTAGTCTGTACAGTAGTGAGGTCTGTGTACTTATGGTGATTGTTGACAGAGTGTGTATTGTCAGTATGTTGCCTGGCCTGTGTACAGACTGTGCTAGATGTCATTGGTGTTGGTCCTGTTCTAGCTGATGTTGCATGCTGCTCCAATTTATGGTAACCTATCAGCATACATGTTTGTAGGGCTAGACTGACACATGTCCCATGCCACAGTCAGGCATCAGACTACACTGTGTATTGGGCCAGTATATGTAGGGTCAGTGTGTGAGAGGCACATATGAGGATGGTTTTGTTCACACAGTCCATATACTGTACTATTAATTAGGCTTACCATAATGTGACTGTGACTGTGTTCAGATTGGTTGTGGGTATGCACTTTCACATTGGTGCCTGTTACTCCATGCTATTACATGCCTGTAGTGCCTGCTATATTTGCAAGTACATATGTATTCCCCCATAGGAAACTTGGGACAGTGTTGTGGCAGTCAGTGCTTTATGACATGTCTAGCAGCTCAGTGTATTTACCTAGTGTGATGTTATGTCCAGATATTTGTCAGATGTACTGTTGTCTGGCCACCATAAGTGCTGTGTATTTCTGAAAAAGTAGTGGGATAATGTGAAGATGTATGTTACTAACTAGTGGGAAATATGTGGGCTTGAGACCTCTGCTCCTTTGGGGAATATGTGTTAGGACAGACAGGCGTGTGTGAATGCATCAACTGTGTGAGCTTATCTATTCCAGTATTTCTGTGATATCCCCATTTACATGGCCGTAAACATCCACTTTGTCAGGCTTGGTCCACAAGTCTTGCACTAAGGAGTTCTGTGTATACCTTTGGACTGAACCAGATTGTGTCAGACTGTCCATGTTTATTGGTCATATCTCTGCTGTATTCCACGGGATCAGTACTGTGATTTGTATGGTACTTCACTATAATGATCTTATGATGTCTGTCAGTAATGGATGGTGGACATGTCAGTATCAGAAGTGACTTCCCACACAACATGTCTGTTGACACAACCCCTATTAATGTAGCAACATTCTACATTTATACCTGCAATACTTACATTACATCCCCTTGCACTAAGAGGTTGTATGACTATTGGTGCTCAGGTATGACTCCACTACATGTTATGGGCATATGTTTGATATATATATATATATATATATATATATATATATATATATATATATATACACATATATATATATATATATATATATATATATATATATATATATATATATATATATATATATATATATATATATATATATATATATATATATATATATATATATATATATACACATATGTATATATATATATATATATATATATATATATATATATATATACACACACACACACACACACACACACACACACACACACACACACACACACACACACACACACACACACACACACACACACACACACACACACACACACACACACACACACACACATACGAACACACACACACACACACACACACACACACACACACACACACACACACACACACACACACAAACACACACACCAAAGCAGTGGATGGGGGTAAGGTGGTTCAGACAGCCTATCTTGACCTTGCCAAGGCTTTCAACACCATCCCCCATTCTGGAATTATAGCTAAACTCACTAAACTAGGTTTAAATCCCTATGTCACAAGATGGGTTGCTGACTGGCTCACTGACAGAAACCACACTGTAAAAGTTGCAGACTCCAAATCTGACCTCAAAGTAGTGCCAAGTGAAGTACCATAGGGTTCCATCCTGGGATCTCTCCTGTTTGGTATCTACTTCTCTGAAGTACAGGCTAACACAGAAGGCCTCTGGCTAATGCAGTTTGCAGATGACTGCAGACTAGGAGCCATAGTCAAGTCCCCAAATGATGTGAACATCCTACAGAAGGGCCTCACTGAGACAGATGCCTTGTGTCAGAGCCATGGCCTCAAGCTCAATGCCAAAAAGTGCAGTGTCATCCCCTTTGGTAAAAACTCTGTACCCATGAACTACCACATAGGCAGCAATCTACTTAACACTGAATGTATAATAAGAGACCTTGGGACGCAGGTGGACAGTAGTCTCTCCTTTGATAGTCACATCACCACAGTAGTCAGGAAGTCCTTCTACGTGGCACACCTCATCATAAAAGGGTTCTCATTCAGGAAAAAAGAGGTCATTGTTCCCCTCTACTCGACACTCATTAGACCCATTATAGAGTACAACGCCCCTTTTGGAATGTACCTCACAAGACATCTGCAGCAGCTGGAAAGGCCACAGAAGTACCTCACAAAGGT